>NC_080166.1:12785622-13085622 GCF_950295315.1 Erinaceus europaeus | reverse complement strand
AACCGGTTTGGCTCTGCTGCCCCAACTATAAGAAGGCCATGAGAGCAGGATGAATTCCCAGCAGGGAAATGTCAAAGCCAGTTTGTTCACACCTTTTGGTGACCACAGTGAGCTGAATGGTGGCCCCACACAAGTGCACACGCCCAGGCTATGTCCAGCTCCAGCCTGGGATTGTGATCTCGCTTAGAAAAGAAACAGTCAAACCTTGGCAAATGCAGTCAGGTCAAAAATCAGAGCTGACAGCATGCAGGATTAGCTGGGCTGCTGGCACACTGATAAACGTCCTTCCAAAAAGAGATAAGGGGGTCTTCTGTTCACAGAAGGTCGGGTGAACACAGGTGACGGTGGCTTGGCAGGGTCACAAACAGGGACTGATGGAACGCCCAGGAACTTGGGCAGGGAGGAAGGAAGGGTCCCCAAAAGGAGCTTACAGAGCCAGTGAGGCCACATGGACACCTCGGTTGCAGGTGGCGGCCACCAGAGCTGTGAAAGGATTTGTTTTGGTTGAGGAGACAGTTCAGGGGGGTGGGGCGGTGGCTCCCCCAGTTAAGTGCACATAGTACTAAGAGCAAGGACCCACTCAAGGATCCAGGTTTGAGCCCCCAGCTCCCCATCTGCAGCAAGGACACTTCACAAGCGGCGAAGCAGGTCTGCAGGTCTCTCTACCCCCCTACCTCTATATCTCTCCCTCCTCTCTCACTTTCTCTCTGTCCAATAAATGGGAAAGAAATGTTTTTTGGGGGCAGTGGATTCACAGTGCTGGCCAAGAGCCCCAGTGATAACCCTAGAGGCAAAGAAAGAGGAGAGGGAGAGGAAAGGAGAGGGGAAGGGAGAAGGTGAGGGGAAGAGGGAGGGGGAGAGGGGGGAGTGGAGAGCGGGAGGGGGAGAGAGAGTACCTGTAGCTGTCAAATAGGACTTGAATGCAGGAGGCCCTGGGTTAGAGCCCAGGTGTCACATGGGAGTGCCAAGTTCAAGCTTCTGATCCCTAACTGCAGGGGAAGCTTTCCTAGCGGTGAAGCAATGGTACAGATCTATCTATCTATCTATCTATCTATCTATCTATCTATCTATCTATCTATCTATCTTTTACTTCCTTCTCAATTTCTCTGTTGTATCCAATAAGTAATACATAAATGAAATTTTAAAAATATTTAAAAATGAAAGGAAGGGAGGAAGGAAGGAAGATAGAGGAAGGAGGGAGGAAGGGAGAAAGGTAGGTAAGTAGGGAGGAAGGGAGGGAGGGAGGGAGGAGAAATGGAGAGAGGAAGGAAGGAAAAGAGGAAGAAAGGAATGAAGGGGAAGAGAGGGGAGGAAGACAGGAGTTTGTCTCTGAGAGGGCTCAGTGCAGAGCCTGGAAGAAGCATCCCTGATGGTCTCTGGGAGCCGCAGAGCAGCTTTGAGGCTCCAGATGGCAGGTCCTCAAGTAGACTCTGTGCAGCTCCAGCCAAGCTGCCCCAACGGCTGCTTTGAGCCAAGGCCACAAGGCCACGCTGAGGTCCCAACCGCCCCCAGCCCTGGCCTCTCTTCCTCACCCCCTGGAACACTCCAGAAATAACAGTGGACATGGGGAGGAGTCGGAAAACTCTCAACACCTTCCAGAGAGCTGAAAACAAATACAAATGAGAAGAGGCTTCTGGAATCTGCCTCTGGCTTCTCTGACCAGACACGATTCTCAGGGGGCAGCTCTACTGGGAGCCCCTAGGCTGGGAGACCCATTGAAACCTGTTTCTCCCCAGTCCTGGTCTCCCACACCCCATGCCCCTGGCAGATGTGAAAACTGGATTTTGGCCCTGCTGCATGTCCAGGGCTCGTCTCCATTCTTTCTGGCATCCAGCGAGGGCTGACTTTGAAAAATCAGAAGCCACTTCTTCCAACACTTGTGAAGAAGCATCAGAACAGGAAGAGGCGGAATGGGAGATGGCTCAGTTGAGAGAGTGCAGACCTTATCACACTTGAAGCCGTGGGTTCAAACCCTAGCGCGCGCGCATGCACGCGCGCGCGCACACACACACACACACACACACACACACACACACACTAACATAGCAGTTATACAGAAAGGTCTTTCAGGCCTCTGGCAAAAGAGGCTCCAGGTTCAAACCCCAGCAGAGATAGAAGCCTGAGTTGAGCCAAGCTCTGAAAAAAAAAAAAACAGATGTACCCATCTATAAATATCTATGTATTTGTTTACAGCTAAATGTATATTTGTAGCTGTATTTGTTTATTTTTAATATTTTAATTTATTTATTATTGGATAATTGCCTGTCTACAGTTTGGGCACTTCAGGAAAGGCAAAGTAGTGTTGTAAGTCTCTCTCTCTTGCTCTCTCTTTCCTACCCCTCTCAATTATTCCCAGTCAAATAAATAGATAAAAAGAAAGATTTATCTATTTTTATGAGATAGAACCTAGAATGGAAGAGACAGAGATGGAGACAGAGATAGACAGACAGACAGACAGACAACATCTCTACTCAGCTCTGGCATAAGGTGTAAGGTGATGCTGGAGACTGAACCTAAGACTCCTGGAGCCACAGGCATGCAAGTTCAGTGCTCTCATTCACTAAGCTATTTTCCAGCCCAGTACTGTTCTTTTATCAGTGATGTAAGGCTGAGTAACACTTCTCTGAATTATGAAAGTATCTTCAGAGAGTATTTTGTGGAGTCTAGTAGAAGATTTTTTTTTCAAATGAAAGGAATCACAAACCCCCCTCAATTAATTATTTTCTTAATTATTTATGAGGAGAGAGGAAGGAGGGAGGGAAAGAGGGAGACAGAGAGAGAGAAGCAGAGCACTACCCAACTCTAGCATATGGTAGTGCCAGGGATCGAACATATGGCCTCTTAGGCTTGTGGCACACAGAATGGTGTTCTAGAAGGCTGTCTCCCCAGCCCTATCATCGCAATGTGGTGAATATGTCTTTGGATAAAAAGAACAGAAGGATTTTAGAATGGCTTCTAGGATTATAACACTATTTTTAAGCATGACATTTTTTTTTATTAGAGAGTCAGTTTAGAGAGAATCTAATTTTGCATCAGCAGGTCTCCAGTTGATATTCTCCTTGGCTCCATCTATCAGGAAAAGCTTCTGTCATGTTCTGAACAAAGAAAGTCAAATGACGACACTAAAAGATTTCCAGGGAGTCGGACGGTAGTGCAGTGGGTTAAGCGCAAAGCGCAAGGACTGATGTAAGGATCCCGGTTCGAGCCCCCAGCTCCCCACCTGCAGGGGAGTTGCTTCACAGGAGGTGAAGCAGGTTTGCAGGTGTCTGTCTTTCTCTCCCTCTCTCTGTCTTCCCCTCCTCTCTCCATTTCTCTCTGTCCTATCCAACAACGAAGACATAAATAACAACAACAGTAACTACAACAATAAAATCAGGGCAACAAAACAGAATAAATATTTTTAAAAAGATTTCCAATATCCATTCATCTCTACTATCTTATCGTCTATGTAAGGCTCCCAGATTTAGCTTCCTTGTCCCTCTTTTTACATAATCACCTTGTTAAAATTTTGTCTGTTGTCCCTGGTTGAATTACTCTGACTCCAACACTGACTCACTTCCTTTCCTCTTGTTGCTAACAGCTCCTGTTGACTTTGAGTCTGAGCGTAGTAGGAGTCTACATATTCACCTGGACATGCGGGCTTAGCCTCCTAAGCACCATCCCTGGCAACACCTTCAGTGCTGTCACTGTGTGTGATGTCCTTCCACGCAACCAAGAAGGGAGAATTAATTCAGTGACTGAGTATCCTTTGGAATCGGTTTTTAATGAACCCATTTCACCTGGCTTTCCCGTTGCTATGCTACCTTGGACGGCTTACTTACCGAGAGGCAGTCCTCTGAGTGTCTCCTTAGAAAAGTGAGAAGGTCTGGGGCAGGGAGCAGGGGGGCTGTGGTGCAGCTTTTTAAGTGCATGTAGAACTAAGGTCTGGGAACCTCAAGCACTGTTTCATCTGCTCTAAGTCATGAAATCCCTCCTCGGATGCCCGTCTGGCAGGGTGGCACTAAGAACCAAGAATTTCGTAAAGAATAACAAGAAAAAGGGAGAGTGTGAAGGTGGGGGTGGGGCATGTTCAGCTTAGAAAGGACTTCTTGGACTATATCTAAAATAAACCTACTAGCTTTTTCCAAAATGGAGACCTCCAAACCTGACACCAACCTGACTTCCCTTGGAAGATGATTTTACCAACATACTCTGGAGCCCCACCTCTCCAGAGCCGTCTCACTAGGGAAAGATAGAAATAGGCTGGGGTTACGGATTGACCTGCCAACATCCATGTCCAGTGGAGAAGCAATTACACAAGTCAGAAGTCCCACTTTCTGCTCCCCATGATGATCCTGGGTCCACGCTCTCAGAGGGTAAAGAACAAGAAAGCTTCTAATGGAGGGGATGGGATGTGGAACTCTGGTGGTGGGAACCATGTGGATTTGTTCCCCCCATCTTATGGTCTTTCTGGTATTTTTTATTTCATAAATGAATTTTAAAAAGAGAGACAAAAAACCAGTCACTTGCTTAGTAAGCCAGCTTAGTCATGTGAGTGGCCCGGGTTCAAGCCCAACCCCCACTACAGGGAAGATTGAAAGAAACTCAGGAACTCTGTCTGATGTCAGTCTGTCTATCTGCCTACCATCTAAAAAAGTTGACCTAAAGCAATTATGTTCTGGAGGTGACAAAATAAAAACAAACAATAAAACATACATTCACAATTCTAAAAGTACTCAGGTTAGAATTCACATATATATATATTGTCACTTCCACAGAAACCTACAAGTTAAAAGACAGATATTCAGAGAAATCGCCAACACAATGATTGGGGGGAAAAAAAATCACACAAGAGACAACATACATAGCTCCCCTCCCCACAAAAGACTCCAAGAGAACAGTTCTCTTTTATTAAAAACAAAAGCATAGCCAGGCAGCAAGTCAGAATACTTGACAGACATTTCTGCACAAAGAACAGTTCATGGCAAAGAGCTGAACGTTTGCCTGAAGAAGTGTCTCTACTGTGCTGACGAAACTCTGGCAGTAACCCACACAGAGGTGCCTGCAGGACTTAGCTTTCCCTCAGGGTCAGGCCCTAGCCCCCCCCCAACACACCCCAAAAGGCCTCCTCTCCCCAGTTCTCCCTCTGTCCTCAGGTCTAGTAATGACAAGGCCCTCAATACCAAAAGCACTCTTTCCATACCTCTGATCAGGGCTGCTCTGTGGCTACCAACTGCCCAGTTGCTCGAAGGCCAGCATCCAGGGGCCTGCAGCTTGCTGGAGGGAGCAGGGTTCTGTGAGCAAGTGACGGCACCCAGGACCCAGGCAGCTCCTGCAAGGGGCCCCGATGTCTCCTGGGGTGCTCCCTCTCCACGGAGGCCCCAGGGCTCAGCTGTCTTTGGACTCTTGTCAGTACTCAAAATGTCCGAGCCTTATTCCAACACCCATCTTTTCCCTGTGCCCTTAGGAGTCGGGGGATAAAATCTTGGCTTCCCCTCTACCTCTTGTTAGCAGGGCCAATGGTGTTCCTTAAAAGTTCTTTATGTTTTTAAAAACTTCGAGTGGGCAGTGAGATTGATTTATTATTATTATTATTATTATGTTTTTTTTTTTACCGGAATACTGTTCTGGCTAATGGTGATGTGGAGAATTGAACCTGAGAATTTGGAGCCTCACGCATGGGAGTCTCTTTGCATAACCATGATGCTATCTACCCCAACTTAGATGTGCTTTCTTTGGCCATCTCCTTGTCCCAGCTTAGAAGCAAGCCACGAGTGGTTAAGAATATTTGTGGAATATGTAAATGATGGAATACTATGTAGCTATTAAAAATGATGAAACTCTTAAGGACCAGGGTTTGAGCCCAAGCTCCCCACCTGTAGGTGAAGCAGACCTACAGGTTTCTTTCTCTTTCCCTCTCTGTCTTTCTGTCTCCCCCCACCTCTCAATTTCTCTGATACCTATGAGAGAGAGAGGGGGGGGTGGGGGGGAGAAAGGCTTTCGGGAGTAGTGGACTCATAGTGCTGGCACCAAGCCCCACTGATAACTTCTGTCCTGTACACCATTATTTCTCCAGTAAAATGATTTGAGGACCCTGGTTCCCATCTGCAGGGGAAAAGCTTTGTGAGTGCTAAAGCAAGCTGCAGGTGTCTCTCTGTCTCTCTCCATCTCCCCCTTCTCTCTCAATGTCTAGCTGTCTCTATCAGATAAGTAAAGATTCAAAAATTTTAAAAATCATTTGAGGAAAAAGGAAATAACTAATCTTTTTAAAAGAAAGAAATATGATCAATAAACAGGACACAGAAACCCACGCTTCTCTGTGTCTGCTCTGCAGTTACAGGGCTGTAGTCACACGCTGTCTCCCCGATAAATGAAAGAAGCAGATGTGTTGGCGAGGACATGGAGGAAAGGGAAGGAACGCTTCTCCACTGTTGATGGGAAAGAAAATTGGTCCAGCTCCTTCCTCGAAGGGAAGAAATGTGCTTTAGATGCTGCCAGTTCCGAGTGGCTCAGTGACCCAAGAAAGGAGAGATTTTCGCCGCCAGCTCACAGAGTAGTTTGCAAACTGAAGAATCCCCTTAGATGCCAGGGAGACAGATGGCGAGGGTGACAGACACCTGTGCCCATGCTCCAGAGTCTCACCTCACATCCTGCCATCAGATAAACTGTTTCTTTAGAGTGTATTTACTGAAGGGCAAATTCTCCTTTTTTTAAAAAAAAATTTTGTTTATTTATTCCCTTTTGTTGCCCTTGTTTTATTGTTGTAGTTACTACTGTTGTTGTAGTTATTGGACAAGACAGAGAGAAACAGAGAGAGGAGGGGAAGACAGAGGGGGGGGGGGGAAGACAGACACCTGCAGACCTACTTCACCGCCTGTGAAGCGACTCCCCTGCAGGTGGAGAACTGGGGGCTCGAACCAGGACCCTATGTCGGTCCTTGTGTTTTACGCCACATGTGCTTAACCTGCTACTACCCAACTCCCCAAATTCTCCTTTTTAAATGTTATTTTCTTATTGTATTAAGGGATTAATGGCTTTCAGTACAGTTGTTGACATCTGGGTACAATCTCTCCTCCCGTGATGATAGGTGTCACGGAAACGCCCTCCCCTTCAGCTTAGGTCCATCTCCATCCCCTACAGATCTCTCCTTCCCCACAGTCCTTGGCTTTGGTGCAATCCACCAAGTGAGGGCCACATTCTTAGTCACAGAACTGTATGTTTTCAGGAAAACGTGTGGAATCTCTTAGTGAGTAGGAAAAATCTTGCTTCTATCCTCTAAGTCAGGTTCCACCACTCCAACAACTGAAGGTTTCCTGCACATACTTGGTCTCATCTTAGATTTCTGAAGTTGGGGATAGGGAGCCTGTCCCCAAGCGCAGTCCCAGTGGGTCCGTAACTTCCCTACCCAGCAGCACAGAAAATCTCTCTCTTTGCAACAGCAAAATCTGGGGAAACTCACTGCACTGATGTGGGGTGGCTTGTCCTTGGCATCTGCCCTCATAAGAGCACAGAAAACCAGGGATGCAGTTAGCAGGCAGACTAACTTCTTATTGTTTTTACTTAATTCTATTGATTTTTTTATTTTAATGAATGATTTGACAATGATTAACAAGATTGTAGGATAACAGGGGTATAATTCATACAGTTCCCACCACCAGAGTTCCGCGTCCCATCCGCTCCATTGGAAGCTTCCTTATTCTTCATCCTTCTGGGAGCCTGGACCCAAATTCTCTATGGGGAGCAGAAGGTGGGAGTTCTGGCTCCTGTCAGTGCTTCTCCACTGGACATGGGTGTTGGCAGATGGATCCATACCCCCAGCCTGTCTCTGTCTTTCCCTAGTGGGGGAGGGGTCTGGGGAGGGGAGGCTCCAGGACACATGGGTGAGGTTGGCGGATTGACTTCTTACTGCAAAGTAACTTCTGTTTCAGGGTTTGACTTCAGGAGCTCAAGCTCTGTGGACACTGCTGGTGAGTTTGTTGAACAGCCCATGAATAAACACTACAGATCCGAGTGCCCTGATCTACAGATCCGAGTGCCCTGATCTACAGATCCGAGTGCCCTGATCTACAGATCCTAGTACCCTGATCTATAGATCCGAGTACCCTGATCTACAGATCCTAGTACCCTGATCTACAGATCCGAGTGCCCTGATCTACAGATCCGAGTACCCTGATCTACAGATCCTAGTGCCCTGATCTACAGATCCTAGTACCCTGATCTATAGATCCGAGTACCCTGATCTACAGATCCTAGTACCCTGATCTACAGATCCGAGTGCCCTGATCTACAGATCCGAGTGCCCTGATCTACAGATCCTAGTGCCCTGATCTACAGATCCTAGTGCCCTGATCTACAGATCCTAGTGCCCTGATCTACAGATCCTAGTGCCCTGATCTACAGATCTGAGTGCCCTGATCTACAGATCCGAGTGCCCTGATCTACAGATCCTAGTACCCTGATCTACAGATCCTAGTACCCTGATCTACAGATCCGAGTGCCCTGATTTAATTTAGAAGGAGGAGAATTCTCTGGCTCCTAACTTAACTCATTCCCGGTTTGTTCAATCAGGCCTGGAAGACATAAGAAAAAAAAAGGCTCTTCTTCCAACCTAGAAAAAGAGGCTCTGTTGCCAGAACAGACACTTTCTAGAACAATGTTTTCCTGGACTGTGAACTGTTAAGGCAAGTGCCGAGTCTTCTCTGATTTAATCAGGGGACTGTAGTTCCTGTTTCATCCTCAAGCACGCAAACGTGGTCTCTTTCTGGTGAGAAATTCCTTCCTTATAAGTGGTAGGAATGGTAGTTAGATGTCAGCTCCACTGATCTGGGGTCTGTTTTTCATCCCCAAAGGAAAAAAAAAACTGTCACTAGAAAAAAAACTGGGTATTTTAGGAAGAGACATCAGGCTCTCAGATGTGAGATAGTTTCTGTAACCTGGAAAAAAAAAAAGGCTTCCAAAAAAAAAAAAGAAGAAGAAGTGACAGGTCTTTCCCTGGGGAATACTGTATTACCGACAGGAATAACACCATACACAACCTTTGCCGCTTCATTTCAAATTTGTTTGAATGGAGGACTCACAGTCATCTTGGGGTTAATCTACAGCCAGGCCAAAGAGCAGAGTTTCTGAAACAGAAGGCTGGCATATTTAAAAATAACATGGTCTCCATCACGAGGATCTGACTGGCCATGAAATAAACACTTGGAGACACGAGTGTTCATAAAAGGGAGACCTGAAGCTCTAATCACATACCACGCCGATTGCCAAATGGGCCAGAAGTAAGAGTTGTTTTTTAACTCAGACCATGAAACATGAAACATGAAACATGAAATTCAGACTCTTGCTCTCTCTTATAGTGACCAGATCAGGGATGGTGGGGCAGGTGAGTGAGAGGGAAGAGGATGTTCTTGTAGGAAGAAGAATCATACATCAAGGTGTCTAGACAGGTCAGGGTTTTTAAGGGACAGTGGTTTGAGCAGATTATATTTGACAGACATTCACCAAAGAACAGGTGCGTGAAAGAATCTGGATGTATTTCTGTGGGTGAAACAAATGCCTTATCATGTGTGAGGCGTGGGTTGGATAACCAGCACCACATAGAAGCACCAGGCACAGCACCCAGGGAGCCCCATGGAGGGTGGGCAGGGCTGTGGAGTCTCTCCTCTCTCAGTACCATGGACAGCACCCAGGGAGCCCATGGAGGGTGAGCAGGGCTGTGGGGTCTCTCCTCTCTCAGTATCAGGCACAGCACCCAGGGAGCCCCTAACCCACTCAGATAGTGTGGTGCTTTGCTGTGTGTGTGTGTGTGTGTGTGTGTCCCAGGTTCAAGCCCAGGCTCCACTGCAATGAAGAAGACTTTGACCCCATGGTCTCTTGTACTCTCCCTGCCCCCTCTCCATATATATATGATGTGGTAACAAATTTTGAATGGGCATGAAACTGCTTCTAAAACATTTAGCAGCTTGTAACCCCAGGTTGCCTAAAAAACCATTCAAATTATTATATAGAAAGAGCAAATAAGCAGAAAGCAGAGCAGTTTTGTGAGACCATCCTATTTGTCCCAAAGGACTAATTCTGAGGAAGAGAAACAGAAATAACTACGGATCCCGGGAGTTCCCACCCCACACAGAAACAAAGCTGAAAATCAAAGGTGGCAGCAGCAGACATGACAAATGGCAAAAGAGACCCTTCCAATACCCATCAAATCTTATCTGAATCGTTGTCCAAGGAGTAGGGAAGGATGACTGAGCAGTGTAATTACTGCAGGAAAGGACGAGCCAAGAGACAGACACGATGGGAAAGAAACTCACAGATCCAGGCGTCTGTCTGCCAAGGGACAGAACTGTGCAGTGGAATCTATTCATTTTCTTTGAGGAGGGGGAGGGTTTGCAAATGTGTGATGTCACCACCCCAGGAAGCTTTTCCATTTTGACAGTTGGAAGAAGAGAGAGGCTAGGAGGAGAAGGGCCTTCACTGCAGGGGTTTCCCACATCCCCCAAGGAGCCTCCCAGGTGGTGTTGGCACTGGAAATTCACTCAGCTGCACACCTACCTACCTTACCCACTGAACCGTCCCTCCACGTCCTTAATATGTCATCTGAAGAAACACCCACAGAGGTTGATAAGCACCTTCTCTTACTTATTTTTTCTTATCTTTATTTTTTAAAATTATTATTGGATAGAGACAGAGAGAAATTGAGAAGGAAGTGGGAGGTAAAGCGTGAAAGAGACAGAGACAGACTCCTGCAGCCCTGCCTCACCACTTCTGGAGCTTCTCCCCTGCAGGTGGGAGCCAGGGGTTTGAACCCGGGTCCTTGTGCACTGTAGTGTGTGCACTTCACCTGGTGCACCACCGCCTGGCCCCAGGAGCACCTCGTCAAAACACTCACCTGCCACACAAAGTCACCACAGGCTTAAACCCAGTTAGTATTTCCCCCTCAAGGTCCCCAACACTGGGTTGTCAGAAAAGTCATGACTCCTCTTTTGCCTAGAAAAACACAGAAAAGCACCTCAGGATTTTTCCTCTACTACTGGCCTGATAGCATAGTTTTTGGTGATGCCAAACAGGGATACTGAGCTACAGAAAGTCCAAGTACCTCATCTTGCCATTGGCACACTCTGAGGTTCACAACGTGGCAAGTTGGGCTTCCGTCAAGGGCTCCCCCACACTGGGAGAACACATCTGCACAGGTTAACAGCAGCAAAATCACTCCTTAAAGAAGAAAATGAGGGATGGGGCAGCGGCACACCCAGCTGAGTGCACATACGGCCATGCACAAGGAGCAGGGTTCCAGCCCACTTGTGGGGAACGGCGGGAGCTTCACCTGTGTGGAGCAGAGCTGCAGGTGTCTCTCTCCTTATTTATCTCCTCTGCCCCTCTCAATTTCTCTTTGCCCTGTCAAATACAAAAGAAAGAAGGAGGAGGAGGAGGAGGAGGAGGAGGAGGAGGAGGAGGAGGAGGAGGAGGAGGTGGAGGAGGAGGAGGAGGAGGAGAAGGAGAAGAAAAGAGGGGCCAGGTAGTGTCACACCTGGTTCAGCACACACATAGAGAGCTCAAGGACCTGGGTTTGAGCCCCTGGTCCCTATCTGCAGGGGGAAAGTTTCATGAGTGCCAAAGCAGGGCTGCAGGTGTCTCTCTGTCTCTTTCCCTCTCTATCTTCCTCTCCTCTCTCAATTTATCTGTTTCTATCCAATAATAAGTGAATAAAAATAAAAAAGATCAAAAAAGAAAGAAAGAAATGGCCAGCAGGAGTGATGGATTCATAGTGTGGGTACTGAGCTCCAGTGACAACCCTGATGGCAGCTAGAAAAAAGAAAAAAAAAAGGGAGCATAAATGTCAGCAAAATAGGCCCCCTGGGTAGTGCACCTGTGAGCCACATGTGCGATCCAGGTTCAAGGCTGAGCCTCACTGCCCTGGCGGCTCTCTGATTCTGTCTCTCTGTCTCCCTATCTGAAAACCTCAGCCCAGAGCAGGGAAACCCTGGCAGCAACCAACAAAACAAGTCAGTGAAGATAGATTTCTTCAGAGGCCTGAAGTTAAGGAAGCCCTAAGTTCTGATACCATTTTCGCCCAGAAGCAAAGGCCCTCTGGGGGACACTCGCCAATTCTGCAGCGTTTCTCCAGCTTGAGGAAGGAGGGGCAAGCACCTGTGAGCAGAGTCTCCGCAGGCTGCCGGGTGCTTCACCAGGGTGTGTGTCCAAAGGCCCCTCAATTGTGAATTCATACTCAGCTTCTGAATGACAACAGACCAGCCTGAAGAGAACTTAGCAGATGGACTGTGTGGCTTATCCCTGTGAGGCACCGTGGACAGCACTCGGGAAGCCCCGTGGAAAGCACCCAGGGATCCCCGTGGACAGCAACTGGGAAGCCCCATGGACAGAACCCGGAAGCCCCGTGGACAGCACCCAGGGAGCCCCGTGGACAGCACCCGGGAAGCCCCATGGACAGCACTCAGGGACTCCTGTGGACAGCACTCGGGGGATCCCGTGGACAGCACCCAGGGAGCCCCGTGGACAGCACCCAGGGAGCCCCATGGACAGCACCTGGGGAGCCCCGTGGACAGCACCCGGGGAGCCCTGTGGACAGCACCTGGGGAGCCCCGTGGACAGCACTCGGGGAGCCCCGTAGAAAGCACTCAGGGAGCCCCGTGGACAGCACTCGGGAAGCCCTGTGGACAGCACCCGGGGAGCCCCATGGACAGCACCTGGGGAGCCCCGTGGACAGCACCTGGGGAGCCCCGTGGACAGCACCCGGGGAGCCCCGTGGACAGAACCCAGGGAGCCCCGTGGACAGCAACCGGGGAGCCCCGTGGACAGCACCCAGGGAGCCCCGTGGACAGCACCCAGGGAGTCCCGTGGACAGCACCCAGGGAGCCCCGTGGACAGCACCAAGGGAGTCCTGTGGACAGCACTCGGGAAGCCCTGTGGACAGTACTCGGGAAGCCCCGTGGACTGTGGAATGGTGCCCTGCTGTCTCCTCTATACCGCTGTCCTCCATTCTCTCTCCTCTGCATCATAGTGTGTGTGATCAATTGAGTGTGCCACTCCCTGGACCCAGTGAAGATGTTTTTTAATCATTGCCAGGATGTTATTTCAGGATGATATATTTTTTATTAGTGATTTAGAAAATGACAAAATAATGAGTATAATTCCACACCATTTCCACCACCTGAGTTCTGTGTCCCCAGCCCCTCCACTGGAGACTACAGTGGTTCTCCCAAGGTCACAGATACTATTATTTCTATAACTGACTACCTATTTGCCCACTTTTGTCTATGGTCCTGTCTTCTTCCATTTAAAGTCATATCTATACCTATTACTACTTCTGAGTGGATGGCGGACATTTTTTTCAGGTAGAAAGAGAGGGTTGTGGGAGAGAATCAGAAAGAGAAGGTCGGGTTGCCAAAGCTTCCTTGAGTATAGTCGTAATGCCACGCTGTGAACTGTGGGGGCTTTAACCTGGGCTAGAGGTGCTCCTAGGTAACTAGCTAGAGCATGCATCATGTGGTTTAGGAACAGTCCATCTCTATGAAAAACAATGTAGAAAGTCTTTTTTAAAAACTAAAAATAGGGGGCCCAGGCAGCAGCGCAGAGGGCTAAGTGCACGTGGTGCAGAGAGCAAGGACCCATAAGGATCCCGGTTCCAGCCCCTGCTCCCCACCTACAGGGGAGTCGCTTCACAGGCAGTGAAGCAGGTCTGCAGGTGTCTGTCTTTCTCTCCCATTCTCTGTCTTCCCCTCCTCTCTCAATTTCTCTCTGCCCTATACAACAACAACGGAAGCAATAATAGTAACCACAACACCAATAAACAACAAGGGAAACAAAAGGGAAAAAATGGCCTCCAGGAGCAGTGGATTCGTAGTGCAGGCACTGAACCCCAGCAATAACCCTGGGGGAAAAAAACTAAAAATAGGGGCCAAAGAGAGAGCTCTCCAGGTGGGCTGTGTGTCCTGACACAGCAAGCTCAAGTTTGAGCACCGCAGGGAAAAAGCTTTGGCACCAGGGGAAGCTCCCTGTATTATGCACCCCCCACCTCACTCCCCCATTGTCTTCCTCTCTGTTGGAATAAAGAAATGGCCCAGAGCAATGAGACTGCACAAGTGTGAAGCCCTGACTTTGCAAAAATAACAAATAAAGCTCCCTAGAAATGGAAATACCCTATGATTCTGCAATTCCACTCCTAGGCATTGCTCCAATGACCATGATAACACTAATTCTGCAGTGTGTCTGCAGCCTGTGTTCAGAGCTGTAGGAATCATAGCAGCCAAAGCGTGAACTCAGCCTAAATGCCCACTGAAATATGGCTGGATGCAGAAGTTATGGGTGACCAAACTCAAACGCGGCCACATATCCACAGTGAACGACACAAGGATAACCAAGCTACCCAGTAATTGGGAGAAATTTGCACATCACACATATGACAAGCCCCTGGCATCAAACATCTGTAAAGAGCTCGTACTAATCAACCAAAGGGGAAAAAAAATAACTCAATAGAAAAGTGAGTGAAAGAACTGAATAGACAATTTGCTAAAGAAAGGATACACACGGGCCACAGTCAGATAAAGAAATGTCCCACTTCACTGATCATTAGAGAAACGCAGAGCGTATCTACACTGAGAGTCCATCTCACATCTGAGAGGATGGCCCGCATCCACAAATCGGGAAACAGCAGGTGTTGGAGAGGTTGTGGAGAAAGGGGAACTCTGCGTCACTGCTGGTGGAAATGCAGACTGGGGCAGCCCCTCTGGAAGACTGGATGGAGAGTCCTTAAACAAATAAGAGACCTAGACTGGAGAAATAAAGATTGTCTTGCAGACACCTTACCATGGAAGCGTGAGAAGTTGTACCTGTGTGTCCTCAAGTGTACTGTAAACCATCAACACCCCAATAAGGTGCAAAAAACTGAAAATAAGAATGCCTTATGGTTCAGCAATACCATCCTTAGGCATTAAACAAAGGGCTGTCGGCTGATGCAGTCAGCTCAGACACTCGCATCACTGTTACATCAGGGGTGTCAGTTCAGCATTAGCACTAAGCAATACATCAGGTGTATTACATCATTTACATTAGGTGAAAACTGTGCCAGGTGCAAGACACAGTCTTGGAGCCAAGGATAACATCCAGATTTTGAGTCAAATCATAGCCTTGTCCCAACAGGTGGTGACCCCAGCGGGTCAAGCGCATGTGGTGCAGGGTGCAAGGACCGGCATAAGGATCCCGGTTCGAGCCCCCGGCTCCCCACCTGCAGGGGAGTCGCTTCACAGGCAGTGAAGCAGGTCTGCAGGTGTCTGTCTTTCTCCCCCCCTCTCTGTCTTCCCCTTCTCTCTCCAATTCTCTCTCTCCTATCCAACAAAACGACGTCAATAATAACAACAATAATAACCACAACAACAATAAAAAACAACCAGGGCAACAAAAGGGGGGGGAAGCCTCCAGAAGCAGTGGATTCATGGTGCAGGCACTGAGCCCCAGCAATAAACCTGGAGGCAAATAAATAAATAAAGCTCCATGTTCAATAGGAAAATGTATGTTTTAAGTACGCTTTAAGAATACTGTAATAAATTCCTATGGGGGAGATGAGAAAAGGACAAGTTGGAAAGAAATTATAGGCTTCTTTTCTAGTCCTGGGTTCTCCAAATTTGGGAGCTGGTTACAGAACTTCTGGAAAAACGGATAGAAACCGTTGAAACGCCTGAACACAAGAATCTTTCACAAGATTCCAGCAGATTCCTAAGACTCCGTGACAATCATCAGCAGGGTCTGGGAGCAGGCTTGCATGTCCAGTTAAGAGTTCACTGCAAAGCCTGAGCTGTGACACAAACAAACAAGCAAAAAGATAGGCTGCAACTAAGACTCCTTGGGACTTTTACACGTGTAAGGATTACAGATGTGAATTAGTTCTTCAGCTGACACTCTTGTTTGTCTTCAGGGGTCAAAGCCAAAGTCTTTATTCTCTTCTCAATAGCTCTGTGCCTGCAACCTTTCCCAAGAACCACATGTCCACCAAACCCCAGTCTGATCCTTTGTACCACAAGGACACCCTTGGTAACTGTCAGTACAATTGTTTATTTCTTGCCTCCCCATAACCATTTCACTACAAACAGTGGCATATTGTTGTCATTATAATCAGAATGTAAAAATGTGCCCCCTTCGGAACATCATTAGAAGACTCCAGTGCTCACAGGCACAAGAAAAGTGTTGGATTAATTAATGCTCTAGCTAACAAAGCAAGGCAGAGGCCTTTGTTTATTTGTTTTTAATTTGCAAGAAGAAAAAAATGTCTGTACAAATACATGCTCTGCTGTATACATGGTTTTCTTTAAATATTTTTTTAATTTTATTTTAATGAGAGAGAGATACAGAGAGAGGCACAGAGAGAAAGACCAGAACACTGCTCAGCTCTGGCTGATGGTGAGGCTGGGCATTGAACCTGGGGCCTCAGAACTGCAGGCATGAAAGGCTTTTGTAGAACCACTATGCTGTCTCCCCAGCCTTCTCTGATGGTTTTCTACAGATGATCTGGTCATTGCTATTCCAGCACTGACATAACCAATAGGCAAATTCCTATCTACTTGTGCTGACTTAAGCCCCTTATTTTTTTCGATCTGAAGTTCTGTATTATTGACGTGATGTCAGAGGGGCAGAGAGCCCACCCTCCCTTTCCAAGTCCAAGAACACCTGCTCTCCCAGTTCACAACCTTTCCACATTCTTTCTGTCTTCCTTCCTTCCTTTCTCCCTCCCTCCCTTCCTTCCTTCCTTCCTTCCTTCCTTCCTTCCTTCCTTCCTTCCGCCTCCAGGATTATCAGTGAGGCTCAGTGCCTACACTACGAATCCAGTGCTCTTGAAGGCCATTTTTCCCATTTCGTTTCCCTTGTAGTTGTTACCATTGTTGTTGTTGGATAGGACAGAGAGCAATCAAGAGAGGAGGGGAAGACAGAGGAGAGAGAAAGATAGACACCTGCAGACCTGCCTTTACCGCTTGTGAAGTGACCCCTCCTGCAGGTGGAGAGCGGGGTGAGGGGTGGGGGTGGGGGTGGGGGCTCGAACCGGGATCCTTATAACGGTTCTTGTGCTCTGTGCCAAGTGTCCTTAACCTGCTGCACCACCTACCACCTACCTCCCCCCTTTCCATATTCTTTATTTCTGATTCCCTGCTAGCCCAGCTCCACTCAATCATTGGAAGCAATGGGAAATTGCTCAGTTATAAAGATAACAGAGGGTCCCTGGTACAGTGCTGTGGGTCCCCGCTCTTCAAATACAGAATCAAGGACCACACCCAGGAGGCTGCTCTGCAGTGTCCCCTAGGACTGGGACTCCTGTCTTTACTCCCCAGTGCTACATAAAAATGTTAAAATTGGGGACTGGGTGGTGGCGCACCTGGTTGAGCGCATATGTTACAATGTGCAAGGACCGGGTTCAAGCCCCCTGGTCCCCACCTGCAGGGGGAAAGCTTTGCGAGTGGTGAAGCAGGGCTGCAGGTCTCTCTCTGTCTCTCCCTCTCTATCACTCCCTTCCCTCTCTATTTCTGGCTGTCTTTATCTAATAAATAAAATAAAGATAATAAAAATTTTTTAAAAGAAAGTAAACATTAAAATTAACAAATTAAAAAATAAAGACAACCAAAAAGTAGGATCAGAGAAGATGAGATTAGGTATTTTAGGGTAGAAGAAAGCTAAAAGAACCATTTTAGGCGTGTTTCTGGGGGCACACAACTATAGTAGTTTTGATTGAGTTTGGTAGTTAGCCTGTGGTTGGATGAGAATATTGTCTGAGGAGAGAAAGTTGGCTAGAAAGTTGAACTAGGGCAGGGAGTAGCTCATATGTGTGTGTGTGTGTGTGTGTGTGTGTGTATGTGTGTGTGTGTGTGTGTGTGTGTATATATATATATATATATATATATATTCTGTGGCTAAAATTAACTGTTTCCCTCCATCCACCTGCTCCAGGGCCCATATGTAAATACATATTTATGTTTAGTGCCAGAGCCTGTGTAATCTCTAAGTCCCTAATGGCCTGAGCAAAAAAATAGACAACAATAAATCACACACACACACACACACACACACACACACACACACACTGCAGTCTGTTAAAATGCAGTGTAGTGGCTCTCAACCCTCAGTGTGGATGCGATGCTGACAAGATAAATATAATCACCTCCTTTCATCTTGTTAAACTTCTGAGATGTCCTAGAAGTGAATAAGATGACCAATCTAGCCAGCAGTATTAGGGACTGAAAGTACTAAGCAATGAAAGGATGCCCACTGGAGAACATCTCTTTCCATCATCTGCTTTGAATGGCCAGAGCAAAAAGGGATTTCTGGGGAATGGAAGAAGTTAGCACCAAAAAGCCCCCCACCTTTTTTTTTGACTGAGTAGAATTAATGGCTTCTGGCAAATACAGCTGTTGTGTAAAATGTCTCGGTTTTCTGCGACACACTCTCGCCTTCAGGCTACGTCCTCCTCCACTACCACTACCAGGCACGAGCACCTTTTAAAACGTGTTCGGCCCAGGAATGCTTTTAGATGTTGTAGACCAAGGCTCCCACATGCATGAGACAATAGCAAGCCTACTTCTCCTAACAGTCCCTCTTATTTTTTTTTAAAGGAGGAACCAGATTATAGCTCGATATGGTTTTTATTTTTTTAAAGATATTATTTATTTAACTAGAGAGGTAGAGTGAACGCCATACACACACACACACACACACACACACACACACACACACACACGTCTCTATTTCTCCATCTCTATCTCCCCCTTCTCTCTGTTCTATCTAATAATAATTTTTTTAAAAAAATTGAAAGGAAAAAATGGCCTCTGGGGAGTAGTTAAAAAAAAGTCCACTACTGGGCGGGGTGTAGTGCACCTGGTAGAGTCAACATGTTCCTGTGCTTGAGGACCCAGGTTCAAGTCCCTGGACAGCAGCACATGAGCACACTACACATAAGGACTTGGGGGGGCAGGCGGTGGTGCTTCTGGAAGGGATACACATGTCACACTGGACAAGGACCCAGGTTCACGCCCCCGGCCTCACCTGGGTGGGAAAGTTTCACAAATGGTGAAGCAGGGCTGCAGGTCTCTCTCCCTGTCCCCTCTTGCTCTCACTCTGTCTCTATAGAATAAATAAATAAATAAATAAATAAATAAATAAATAAATCTATTAGTTTATTTTAAAAAGGGAAGTTTCACACATGGTGGAAGGATGTCCTGATGTTTCCCCTTCTCTTGTTGTCTCTTCCTCCCTCTGTTTCTCAACTTCAGCTTAAAAAAAAAACAGTCCACCAGGAACATTGGAACAGTGTATGTATGAAGCCCTAGAAAGAGGCCTGAATGACAAAAAAAAAAAAAAGGAAAAGTTTGCTTTTCCCATTTTCAGTTGGTTTCTTGCAAGACATTTATTCTGTCCTGTCAGTTGACTTTAGGGGCAACAGCTCTTCTCAGGGACCCTGTTCAAGGAAGGCAGCAATCAGGAGAAATTTATCATTCTTTCCAATCGATATTTCAATTAAAACCTGCCTCCAAGTTTCAAGGACTCTCATTTAGCTTCAGCGGATAGTGTTTTAATTAAATGGTACAACTCCAGGCTGTTTTCATTATTTCAACCGACATATAGCTCAGGTAGTAAAACGGAATTTGAACAGGAAGCAGAAGTAATAGATGGCTCATAAGCAGAGACTGGAGAGATAATGGGATCACAGGTCTGGTTGCAGATAAAGCTGTGTCTTGAGCGGCTTTCCAAGCTGCTGCCGCGTCTACAGCACCCAGTGGCCCTTCCCGATTCGGTCTCTGAGAATCAGAGAGGATCATTAGACGCCCACAGCTAGACATGTGCTAGTCTGCGGTGACCCTTCCTGACTCGGTCTCTGAGAATCAGAGAGGATCATTAGACGCCCACAGCTAGACATGTGCTAGTCTGCGGTGACCCTTCCTGACTCGGTCTCTGAGAATCAGAGAGGATCATTAGACGCCCACAGCTAGACATGTGCTAGTCTGCGGTGACCCTTCCTGACTCGGTCTCTGAGAATCAGAGAGGATCATTGGGTGCCCACAGCTAGACATGTGCTAGTCTGCGGTGGCCCTTCCTGACTTGGTCTCTGAGAATCAGAGAGGATCATTAGATGCCCACGGCTAGACGTGTGCTAGTCTGCAGTGGGAAATCGCTGCTGCCTTCACCATCCTTGGAAACAAGTCGCCTCTAAAGATGAGGCTGACCCAGAACACACATTCCTTCTATTCAAAAGCCGGTGGTGTAATCAGGCGCCTCTGCCATGTTACTCTTGCCTTGGATATGTATTTTTATATATTTGTTTACATTTTGCCTCCAGGGTTATCGCTGGGGCTCAATGCCAGCACTACAAGTCCGCTGCTCCTTGGGGCCATTTTGTCCATTTTCTTGGACAGGACAGAAAGAAACTGAGGTAGGAAGGAGACACAGAGAGGGAGAGAGAAAGAGAGACAACTGCAGATCTGCTTTGCTGCTTGTAAAGCATCCTCCCCTGCAGGTGGGGGAACCGGGGACTCGAACCTGTATCCTTGTGCGTTCTTGCACTCAGTACTCTGTGTGCCTCTCTCCGCCCACCCCCTTCTGTATCTTTTTGAAGAGACATCTGAGCTTCAGCTCTGGCTGATGGTGGTGCTGAGGGTTATACCGGAGACCTCTGGGGCCTCGCACATGTGAGTCCTAAACCCTAACACACTCACAAATCATTCTCAACGCTAAAGGACAGCACACACGGGCACAACTATCCAGAGGCTCCTAATGCAAGCTCAGGACAGAAACGCAGACTGAGGAGGACGCCTGTGCCGGAAACCGAGCCAAAGCATTCTTTCATCCATGAGTTCAGTCACTTACTCTTTCTTTTTCTTTTTTTTTTTTCTGAGAGAAAGAGAGAGAGAGGCAGACAGACAGACAGACAGAGAGAGACAGACAGACCTAGAGACTTGCAGTCAGTGCTGATGATCAAAGAGGTCGAATCCATGGCTGGTGCTGAAGGGAGAGAGAGAGAGAGACAGCCAGACCACCAGACAATTTAATTGCCAGGAAGCTCAGAGTTGATCACTTAGAAAGTTTTCTTCCAGTTCAGAAGTGATGGGCCCCAGATCTTAGCGCAGATGAGTTTTTGCTGATTTTTATCAAGGAAATTGTTGATTGCCCTGGAAGGAGATACTCAGATGTGCAGTGGTCAGCTGAATCTTTCTTCCCAGACAGCCCAGCCCCATCCTGCGGGAAAGTGACCTTCTCCTCCCATCCTCCAGCTTCAAACTCACAGGCCCTTCTGTCAAGGGAACTCTGTTTCTGTTCTCATGCCCCATACATTTTCACTTCTCAATGGCCATTGCTCTCATTTTTTAAAATGTCTTTTAAAAAATGTTCTTATTCATTTATTGTTGGATAGAGACAGAAATTGAGAGGGGAGGGGAAGATAGAGAAGGAGAGAGAGGGAGGGAGGGAGAAGAGGGAGGAAAGAGAAGAGGGAGGGAAGAAGGGAGGGGGAGAGAGAGAGAGAAAGAGAATTATGACGCCCAGATTCACCACTTGTGGTGCTTCCCCTACAGGTGGGGACTAGGGGCTTGAACCCGGGTCCTCGCACACTGTAATGTGTATGCTGAACCAGGTGCACCACTGCCTGGCCCTTGCCACTGCTCTCAGAGTCACTGCTGAGCAGACCTTTTCAATATCCAAGAGGCCTGCACTCATATCCCTTCCCTTGAGAGCTCAACAGTGTTCTGGAATATCCCTTCAGCCTGAAATCTGGAAGGAGGAGGACTCAAGAGAGAACCACAGCCAATCACCCAAAAGGGAAAATCTGACACAAGTCAGAGGTGCAACTTGAGGGCCAGTTACTGAGAACCCAGGGCCGCTGGTCAGGCAGCCAAGCGTTGCCTGCCCTCATTCACGCACCTGCCCGGATGCCGTGTGTTGCCTGTGGTCCTTGGACAACACAAACCAATCCCAACCGGACAGAGCCCAGAGCTCTTCTGAGCAAGCCTGGCATTACGGCGACTGCCACTCTCCACTTTTATTTTTTGAGCATCACTGCCCTTGCCCACAAACCCACCACTTGTAATTATGGGATGCCCATAGCAGACGGAAGAAGAAAGCCCAGGCCTGCACTTCGGAGAGCGTGTTCAGCCTACTGCCTCCCTCCCTGACTTGCACAAAGGTGGACAAGCGCGCTATGGCTGTATATCTACCGCCTTCCTCGAGTGGGTTATTTACACGCAAATCACAGGTGGCTATCGGGGTCCAACAAGATTCTGGAGGCTGAGTCCGGGCAGAGAATGTTGACTGAACTTGCAGCATATTTTAAGGATTAGGCACCTGGGGTCTGAAGATAGTCCTCCCTCCCGTCCATCGTAGTGGAGAGGCATGTCGGACCTGGGGGATGGCGCAGGGGCAGAGTGCATATGTTGCCATGCGTTAGGCTCTGGGTCTGACCCTGGCACCATGTGGAAACATACAGACGGCAGTAGGAGAGCTCCATGGATGGTGCAGTGGGACCGTGGTCTGTCTGTCTGTCTGTTTGTCTCTCTGTCTCCACTTTTCTTCTCACTCTGTGGTCATTCCAAGTTTATAGAAGAGTAATGAAATTAGGCCAGCAAGACTGCGCTAAGTCATCAGGAATATACAAGGTATGGAGTTCAGCGAAGTTCCAGGGCGCCAGGTGGGGGCACACCCAGTTAAGGGCACATATTACCAAGCACAAGTCCCCAGGTTCGAGCTCAGCTCCTCACCTGAAGGGGGGGGGGGGTCCACTTCACAAGCACTGAAGCAGATTCCCAAGTATCTCTCTTTCTCTCTCCCTCTCTCTATCTCCCTGTCCTCTCTCAATTTCTGTCTGTCCTAGCTGATAAAAATTCAAACAACAACAAAAAGAAAAAAAAAAAAGGAAAAAATGGCCACAGGAGTGGAAAGTTTGTAGTGCTGGCATCAAGCCCCAGCAGTAGCCCTGGCGGCAACTAAAAACATAAAGATAAAAACAAAAAAAACAAACAAAAAAAATCCTACAAGCTGGCTTAACTGGGAGGGTGTCTGCTGAGACAGGTGCTCAAGCCAAGTGTGGGCCTAGCGCCCAGTGCCCAGTGCCCAGTGCCCTGAGGAGAGCTTGGTGCTGCAATAGCTTTTTTTTTCTCTCCCTGTCTCTGCCTTTCTGTGTAAACCACTTTAAAAAGGGGGCGTGGGGTGGAGAACCTGGTTGAGCGCACATGTTACAATGCGCAAGGACTCGGGTTCAAGTCCCTGGTACCCACCTGCAGAGGGAAAGCTTTGCAACTGGTGAAGCAGGGCTGCAGGAGTCCCTCTCCCTCTCTGTCTCCCCCTACTGTCTCAGTTTCTGGCTATCTATATGCAATAAATAAAGATAATTTTTAAAAAGAGACAGAGAAAAAAATTAAAAAAAGAAAAGAAATCCTGGTCCTGGGAAATAGTTTGTATAATTCACAAGTATGCATCTAAGATATAATCAAGAAAAAATTACAGTGTGCAAGGACCCAGGTTCAAGTCCCAGGTCCCCATCTACAAGGAGGAAGCTTTACAGTGCTGCAATCCCCCCCCACTTCCTGTTCCCTCTTGATTTCTCTGTCTCTATCCAAAATAAATAAATAAACAAAATTTAAAAATCTTCAACTGGACCAAAAGACAAACTTGAGAAAGTTTGAAAGCTTTTTTTTTTTAATGCCACAAGAATGTAACACCAGCATAGACTCTCTACACATCTTTCCATGTTTTTAAATCAAAACACACAGGCTTCCTGGAGCTCCGTATGTGAGCTAGAAGAGTTTGCAAGATTTCCTGTGAGTGTCTACCACCAGGATACAATTTCTACACATCTTCCTAGTCTTTGTTTTTTTAAATATCAAACCCCCCAAAATTCTTTAAGCTTGATAATTCTGCAAGAATTTCTGTGAGACTCTAACACCAGGGTAAAGTTAGCACACAATTTTACCAAACCCCACAGCATCCTCTAAATACAGGATGACACAGAGTGAAGGAACAGAAAGGAGATACCTGGCACGTTGCACGCTTTCTTTCCATGCTGTTTGGGAGTGAATTTTCACTCCAAACACTCAGGGTCAATGCGAAGCCTTGATTATAAGGAAACAAACCCAGATTGGTGCACATCTGCAGAGAGAGTCAGAGTGCTGGATGAAGAGGAGATGGGACGTTTCTGAGGAGGGGAAGAAGCAAAGGCGAGTCTGCAGGAAGTGCAGTGGATGGAAGGAAGCAGAGGCTGGCCCACAACGTGACTTCCTGACGTTACAGCCACAGGCTCAGGGGCAGGGGACCTTCATCCGGCTAAGGGCCAGTGGGTATTTATGACATCACCTGCCGGACACACAAAATTACCAACTTGAAAATGAGCGCTTATGGGGACCCAGTGCTGATACACCTGGCTGAGTGCAGACATTACTGTGTACAAGGACATGGGTTCAAGTCCCCGGTCCTCAGTGCCACCTATATGTGTGTGTTGGGAAGGAGGGTCACAAGTAGGGAAGCAGTGTCCTCATTGCCACCTATGTGTGTGTGTTGGGAAGGAGGGTCACAAGTAGGGAAGCAGTGTCCTCAGTGCCACCTACGTGTGTGTGTTGGGCAGGAGGGTCACAAGTAGGGAAGCAGTGTCCTCAGTGCCACCTATATGTGTGTGTGTTGGGAAGGAGGGGTCACAAGTAGGGAAGCAGTGTCCTGAGTGCCACCTATGTGTGTGTGTTGGGAAGGAGGGGTCACAAGTAGGGAAGCAGTGTCCTCAGTGCCACCTATATGTGTGTGTTGGGAAGGAGGGGTCACAAGTAGGGAAGCAGTGTCCTCAGTGCCACCTATGTGTGTGTGTTGGGAAGGAGGGTCACAAGTAGGGAAGCAGTGTCCTCAGTGCCACCTATATGTGTGTGTGTTGGGAAGGAGGGTCACAAGTAGGGAAGCAGTGTCCTCAGTGCCACCTACATGTGTGTGTTGGGCAGGAGGGGTCACAAGTAGGGAAGCAGTGTCCTCAGTGCCACCTATATGTGTGTGTGTTGGGAAGGAGGCTCACAAGTAGGGAAGCAGTGTTGCAGGTGTTTCTCTCCTCCTTCTCATCTTGATTTCTCTCTATCTCTATCCAAAATAAATAAAATCAAAAAAGTATATCTTAAAAAAGACTAAATTCGGGGAGTCGGGCGGTAGCACAGCGGGTTAAGCGCAGGTGGCGCAAAACGCAAGGACCGGCGTAAGGATCCCGGTTTGAGCCCCCGGCTCCCCACCTGCAGGGGAGTCACTTCACAGGCGCTGAAGCAGGTCTGCAGGTGTCTGTCTTTCTCTCCTCCTCTCTGTCTTCCCCTCCTCTCTCCATTTCTCTCTGTCCTACCCAATAACAACAAAAATGAAATAAGGGCAACAAAAGGGAATAAATAAACAAACAGATTAAATTCCTTTTAAAAAAGAGGGAGAGAGAGAGCAGTTCTTCCACGGGGTCAGGCAGTGATGCACCAAGTTGAGCTCACATGTCACCTGGGTTCAAGCCCCCAATCCCCACCTGCAGAAGTAAAACTTGAGGAGTGGTGAAGCAGGGCTGCAGATGTCTCTGTCTCTCTCCCTCTCTATGTTTTGTTATCCTCTCAATTTCTCTCTGTCCTATCAAAATAAATAAAGAAGAAAAAATAGATGCTTTTTTAAAAAAAAATTCATGTTGCCATTAAAAAAAAAAAAAGCTCCTAGACTTGCTGAACCAACCTATGGGATGCCCCCCCCATCCCTGCCCTGGGTCCTCGGAGAAGGTTCTGTGAGAGGGGTCAGAATAATGGTCCACGGAACCAAGGGGTGGGACTGGGCTGTTCAACCCCACCAGATACTAGCGCTCTCTCTCTCTCTCTCTCTCTCTTTCCTATCAGCAGCTCAAAGCCCTGCTGGGGTCCAGCCACTTGCCCTCACATTCACCACCCCACTCGCCATGAAGGTGCCTGGGCTGAGGGGTCCAAGGCAGAGCTGTGGTTCAGCCAGGGAGTCCCACTGTCTGGGACGGAAAACCTTTATCACAACAAGTGGAGTTTCCAGAGATTTGGGGGACCAGAGAGCTTCCAGATGACTTCTTGTTCTGTCTAGAAAGCATCCTTCTCAGCTAGAAATGGACCTACCCTGTGATCCTGCAATTCCTCTCCTGGGGACAGATCCTAAGGAACCCAACACACCCATCCAAAAAGATCTGCATACACATATGTTTTTAGCAGCACAATTTGTAATAGCTAAAACCTGGAAGCAACCCAGGTGTCCAACAACAGATGAGTGGCTGAGCAAGTTGTGGTCTAGATACACAATGGAATACTACTCAGCTATAAAAAATGGTGACCTCACCGTTTTCAGCCGAACTTGGATGGAGCTTGAAGAAAGCATGTTATGTGAAATAAGTCAGAAACAGATGATCTCACTCTCAGGCAGAAGTTGAAAAACAAGATCAGAAGAGAAAACACAAGTAGACCCTGAACTGGAATTGGCATATTGCACCAAAGTAAAAGATTCTGGGGTGAGTGGGTGGGGGGGGAGAATATAGGTCCAAAAAGGATGACAGAGGACCTAGTGGGGGTTGTGTTATTATATGGAAAACTGGGAAATGTTATGCATGTATAAACTATTGTATTTACTGTCAAATGTAAAACATTAATTCCCCAGTAAAGAAATTTAAAAAAAGAAAGAGAGAAAGCATCTTTCTCACTCAGCCAGGCCAAGGAGTCTGATGCTGGAATCCACCTTCAGCCAGAGAGGGTTGGCGTCAGGGGGGACCCACACCTGGAGCACCAAGCACTGCGGACACACACTGGGGTCAGAGGCAGGTGCCTCCGAAATCCAAGTGTCTTTAGACACTGTGTTTATTTTCTTGAAACAAGCAGAGAGAAATCAAGATGGGAAGGGGAGGGAGAGAGTGGAGGGGGGTGGACTGGGGAGACAGCATATTGCTCATGTAAAAAAGACTCTCATGCCTGAGGCTCATAGGTTCAATCCCCAGCACCACCATAAGCCAGAGCTGAGCAGTGCTCTGGTCTTTGTCTTAGTCCCTTTTGCTCTGTACCTTTCTCTCTGTTTCCCTCTCTTGTTAAAATAAAAATAAAGTCTTTGTTTAAGGGGGGGGGGGGCGGGTGACACCACCCCAGTCCTCCGTAACTGGGGCTGTCCACTTCCACTTCCATCCTGACCCCGAGTCACCCATCCCTCGTGTCTGTGTCCCCTGCTTCCTTTTCTGTACCCCCTTTCCTAGCTCTTCAATCATCTCTCTGTCTGTCCTCTCATTCTTCTATAATCCGATCAACTGAAGAGCTCAGAAAGAGCTTTAAAGTACACGCAGGGCCCTGGTTTATCCAGCCTCACTTTCTGGGCGTGTGTGAGAGAGAGGGAGACAGAGACAGAGACAGAGATAGAGATAGAGAGGAGAGAGAAGGGAGAGAGAGAGAAAAAAAAAAAGGAGATGGCAGAGGATGAACTGAGAGCCTGGTGTAAGTGCAGTGTCACTGCTGAGTCAGTCACCCTCTGGGAACCTCAATCTGCTGAGTCAGTCACCCTCTGGGAACCTCAATCTGCTGAGTCAGTCACCCTCTGGGAACCTCAATCTGCTGAGTCAGTCACCCTCTGGGAACCTCAATCTGCTGAGTCAGTCACCCTCTGGGAACCTCAATCTGCTGAGTCAGTCACCCTCTGGGAACCTCAATCTGCTGAGTCAGTCACCCTCTGGGAACCTCAATCTCTCCTCCTCCTCTTCCTCCTTTTTTTTTTTTTATCGTCATGGTTACAAGATTTTTTTTATCGGCTACAAGATGAATCCGCCACTCTCAGCGCCCAACCCACTTTCTTCTTTTTTAATACTTATTCATTTATTTCCTTTTTGTTGCCCTTGTTGTTTTCATTGTTGTTGTAGTTATTGTTGTTGCTAGCGATGTTGTCATTGTTGGATAGGACAGAGAGAAATAGAGAGAGGAGAGGAAGACAGAGAGGGGGAGAGAGAAGGATAGACACCTGCAGACCTGCTTCACTGAGCCCTGCAGGTGGGGAGCTGGGGGCTCGAACTGGGATCCTTACGCCAGTCCTTGTGCTTTGCGCCACGTGCACTTAACCCGCTGCACTACCGCCCGATTCCCTCTTTTTTCTTTTTTAAATAGAGACATAGAGAAATTGAGAGGGAAGAGCAGATGGAGATACAGAGAGATACCTGCAGCACTGCTTCACCACTCAGGAAACTCCCCTCTAACAGGTGGGGATTGGGGACTTGAACCCAGGTCCTTCAGATTGATGATGCGTGTAGTCTATTCTGTACAACCAACCACTCCCCAATATAAGTGTAAATACATGAGGGGAGGGAGAGCGGAGAAAGAGCACACAAGGGGGGGGGGAGGACAGAGGGACAGTCTGCAGCCACACCACCCTGAACTCGACTGACTTTGTCTGATAAAGGGAGAGACACCAGAGAGAGAAAGAGAGAAGAGAGAGAACACAGCACCCCTCCGGTACCCCTCAGGTTTTCTGCGTGCTTCCACAGCATTCTCAAGTCATGCAAGATCACAGCCCAGTTTTCCCAATTCCATTTGTTGCCCCACACCTGAGGACATCTAATTTTTGACAAGGGGCCCAAACTGTTAACTGGAGAGAGGAGAGTCTCTTCAATAGATGGTGTTGGGACAATGGGATTGCAATGTGCAGCAGGGCGAAAGGGAAGCACTACATTTCACTAGAAATAAAAAGCAACTCCAAGTGGATCAAGGACTTGGATGTGAGACCAGAAACTGTCAGATACTTAGAGGCTAAATTTTAAAAGTGTCTTCAGTGACACAGATGCAATTGCAAAGAAGATTAAAACATAAAGAAACCAATGGGACTACATCAAATTAAAAAGCTTCTGCACAGCAAAAGAAACCACCACCCAAAGAGTTCCCTTACAGCATGGGAGAAGATCTTCACATGCCGTACATCAGACTAGAGGCTAATCACCAAAATATATAAAGAGCTCGACAAACTCAGCAACAAGAAAACAGTGACCATCACTTTCATTTCCCTGAGATACCCTTCCTTAATCCAGTCCAATCCCCAAGGCAAAGTTGTTTTCTCTGTCCTTCTTTCCTGCCAAACCAACCTCAAAAATGTTGGAAAATAAACCGTGGTCTCATAGTTCCACTCCACACCATCACGGTAGAAAGCAGTTAACTGTCAACAGGGGGCCTGGATATCTCGACCTGTGCAGATTCCTTCTAGAAAGTGCTAGGGCCTTGTCAGCAGGGCTCTGGTGTTCTGGTGAGGTGTGGATGCTGTTCTTACTGACTTGGCCTGAATAACTGTTATCTACACAAGAAGGGGGGTATCTGGATACTTGTTGGCTGGAGGAGAAGCAGGGAGGAGTGAAAAGGGGAGTTGCACCTGGTTGAGTGCACAAGGACCAGGGTTCGAGCCCCTCATCCCCACCTGTAGGGGGAAAGCTTCATGAGTGATGAAGCAGGGTTACAGGTGTCTCTCTGTCTCTCCTCCACTCCCCCTTCCCTCTTGATTTCTGTCTCTATTCAATACATAAATAAAGACAATAATCAAAAGAGAGAGAGAGGTAGAGAGAAAGAAGGGGACTTGGAAGGTACATTCACATTTGCTTGTGGACTTGAATCACCTCTCCACACTCGCTCCAAACAAGCATGCTTTTATAACAGATAACCAAAAGCTTGCTAACAGGTGATGTGGGTCAGACCCCGTGGGCAGCGGTACAGTCTTCCTCCTTTCCCCATGTGGGAAATATTCTGCACTTCTCTAATGAAAAAAAAGAAGAAAAGAAGAACATCAAGAGCAGAAATCCAAATTCCTAACAATTAGTCTCTTGCACAGACAGAAACTAGGCAGCTGGGAACCTGTCCTGTGTCCTTTCAGCTTCTGAGATTAGCGCCTCAACGCAATTTAATTCCAGACTCCCCTGTACAGCTCCTGAATTCTACTTAAAAATACTCGGTTATGTAATCCATCTGTCCGCTCCTGCTGACACACTTGCCATAGAGAGCAGCCTCCACTTCCTGCTTCAGGCCCCTCTCCTGGCCTGCCAACTGCACCCAGGCCAAAAGCTGTCACTGTTCATCTCTCTCTTGCGGGAAAATAAAAGGTGCCTGGGGGGTTGAGGGTAGCACAGCGGGTTAAGCGCACATGGCACAAAGTGCAAGGACCGGCGTAAGGATCCCGGTTCAAGTCCCTGGCTCCCCATCGGGGTGGGGGGTAGCTTCACAAGCAGTGAAGTAGGTCTGCAGGTGTCTGTCTTTCTCTCCCCTTCTTTGTCTTCCTCTCCTCTCTCCGTTTCTCTGTCCTACCAAACAACAACAACAATAACAACGATAAACAACTAGGGCAACAAAAAGGGAAAAATAGCCTCCAGGAGCAGTGGATTCATAGTGCAGGCACTGAACTGAGCCCCAGCAATAACCCTGGAGGCAAAAAAGAAAGAAAGAAAGAAAGAAAGAAAGAAAGAAAGAAAGAAAGAAAGAAAGAAAGAAAGGAAAAAGAAAGAAAAGAAAAGATGTCTGCAATGAAAATTCAGAACATGATGTGAATAATACCCAGGAGCACAGCATATGGAAGGTAAGTTTCACTAAGCTGCCAGGAAAGATGAAATCGTGTGTGTGTGTGTGTGTGTGTGTGTGTGTGTGTGTGTGTGTAATTTGTTATTGATAGTATGTTGCATGATTGGAAGGTTACAGTGTCAAGTTCCACGCCACATCCACCACCTGAGCTCTGTGTCCCTTCCCTCCCACCTCCCAAAGAGAACCAAGCACCAGTGTTCTTCTAAGTCTTAGGAAGAGTTTTTAATGTTGTTTGCTCCAACACAGACGGACTTAAAGGAGATCATGCTAAGTGAGATAAGTCAGAAAGAGAGGGACAAAGCCAGGTGAGCTCAGTCATATGGGACTTCAGAAGTAAAGCCATGGAACACAGGCTGAACCCTAAGTAAACCCTTAGCTACACCTGCAGGTCTGGGGGCAACAAAGGGGGAGGGAGAAAGTACTTGTGTGGCGAAGGGAGATGGGTGAGGCATGCTGACACGTATTGTGGGGAGAGATGCAAAACGATACCCCTGAGGTCCCAGGCTGACAACACAAGATATCTTCAATAGATAAAAAACTGAGCTGATAAAAAGTTTCAAATAGGGAGTCGGGCGGTAGCACAGTGGGTTAAGTGCACGTGGTGCAAAGCACAAAGACTGGCATAAGGATCCTGGTTTGATCCCCCGGCTCCCCACCTGCAGGAGAGTCACTTCACAGGCGGTGAAGCAGGTCTGCAGGTGTCTGTCTTTCTCTCCCCCTCTCTGTCTTCCCCTCCTCTCTCCATTTCCCTCTGTCCTATCCAACAACAGCAACAACAATAATAATAACCACAACAATGATACAAAAACAAGGGCAACGAAAGGGGAAACAATGGTCTCCAGGAACAGTGGATTTGTGGTGCAGGCACCGAGCCCTGGCAATAACCCTGGGGGCAAAAAAAAAGTTTCAAATACAGAGGCCAGTTGGTAGCACAGTGGGTTAAACGCACATGGCACGAAGCACAAGGACTGGCATAAGGATCCTGGTTCAAGCCCCCCAGCTCCCCACCCACAGGGGGACCACTTCATAAGCGGTGAAGCAGGTCTGCAGGTGTCTTTCTCTCTCCCTCTCTGTCTTCCCCTCCTCTCTCGATTTCTCTCTGTCATATCCAGCAACAACAATAATAATAATAACAAGGGCAACAAAAATGGGAAAAATGGCCTCTAGGAGCAGTGGATTAGTAGTGCAGGCACTGAGCCCCAGTGACCTTAGAAGCAATATATATATTTACATATATATATATATATAATTTTTTAAAAGTTTCAAATACAAAAGAGCAGTTACAACACACAGCCAGGAATACCTGACTATTCCTCAGGATGGTCCCGAATCCTTCAAGTAGAAATCCAGTGTTTTCTTTTTCTCCTCAATGTCTTTAAGTAATTAAATAGAAATGCCATTTATTAGGGAAGGTAGAGTTGCTGCTGCAGCATTTTGAATATATATATTAGACCAGTCCAGAGACTTGCCAGGTGTTGAAGAAGCAGAGAAAGCTGTTGTCCTCCGTTGAAAGGTGGTTTTGAGTAGTCAGGTATAGCGAAGGAGGAAGGGAAAGTTACCAGCTTAACTGTCCAAGCTCATCTACTCCAGAGACAAAACGCCCTGAATAACAATAAGCCATAAAGACAGCTTTTTAAAATATAGATATATATATTTATTTATTCCCTTTTGTTGCCCTTGTTGTGTTATCATTGTTGTAGTTACTGTTATTATTGCTGTCGTCATTGTTGGCTAGGACGGAGAGAAGTGGAGAGAGATGGGGAAGACAGAGAGGAGGAGAGAAAGACAGACACCTGCAGACCTGCTTCACTGCCTGTGAAGTGACTCCCCTGCAGGTGGGGAGCCTGGGGCTCGAACTGGGATCCTTAGCCGGTCCTTCCACTTAACCCACTGCGCTACTGCCTGACCCCCATAAAGACAGCTTTTAACCATGAAATCATACTGCCAGTCTCTCCGCAGCAAACTGGAACCGAGGTCACTATTTCACCTTGTCAAATGCTAAAGGAATGCTGTTTCCAAGGAGGGAGGTGGGCAGCGGCACCTGGCAGCCAGAGCCTGAGAACAGAGCCGGGCCTCACCTGCCCGCCGCCCATCGCCTCCTGCAGGGGCAGCCGCACTCACCTGCCAGACCAGGTGCTCCTGGGCATCCGGTGTGGAGGACAGACAGACACTGAGCACCACGGTGTGGGAGGAGGCGGTGAGCACACTGGCGATGACGGCGTCCCGCATGTTGAAGGGTAGCATGGTGTAGACCACGAAGATGATGAAGAGGAAGAAGGAGACCTGCAGGCAGAGGAGAACGGCAGGAGTCACGCGAGGAGGCAGAGCCCCAAGGCAGGTGGCCTCTGCTACCTCCCGGGAAAGGGGTGCAGGGGACCTGGAAAAACCTTGTGATGACAAAACAGGACAGTCTGTGGGAGCGGCCCCCGGGGCTACAGCGGAGGAAGGGACGTTCGGGGGGATCTGCGTCTCCTTGAAGTGCCATGGCGTTATGACATGAGTGTCAGATGCATATTGGAAATTGCGTGCCCTGCATGTCACTGGAGAGAGCCCCGTGGGAGCTGGGCGACATGGTGGTGTCTTCTCTTTCTCTACGGCTCATGGGGTCCCCTCAGAGCTGTGCAGGGAGTTCCCGTGTGGGGCTGGGGTTTAAACCTAGGACCTCATGCCTGAAAGGCACAGGCTTTACCAACTGAGCTACCTCTTGCCCCCTGCCCCACTGCACTTTGAAAAACAGAGAATCGAACAAGGGGAAGACCTGAGACAGTGCTTAATCAAAGGCAACAGACCCACAGAAACAGGCTCGAAGTGGACACTGTGGTTCTCTAGACCATCACGGTCCAGCTCCTTCCTGTCTCAGGACTCTGCTATTCAGGGCAGTGCCCCCAAATCCCTCAGATGTCAGTGACGGCGAGAGAGGTCCCCACATTGCCAAGAGTGGCTTAAAAAATAAAGGCCCCTTGGAACATACCTAAAACAGACTTCCTAGCTTCTTCCTATGTGAAGACCCCTAATTTCATCCGCACTATTCCTACCTTTGGGCTTCTGTTTATTAAAAAAAACATTGTTCTGCTTTGTATCTTAATGCTGTTTAGTCACCAAGCTGCAGATGCTACCATGACACCATCCTGACCTCCCTGGGCAGACACCCTCACCCATGTGTCCTGGAGCCTCCCCTCCCCAGAGCCCTGCCCCACTAGGGACAGACAGACACAGGCTGGGGGTGTGGGTCCACCTGCCAACACCCATGTCCAGCGGAGAAGCAATGACAGAAGCCAGAACTCCCACCTTCTGCTCCCCATAAAGAATTTCTGTCCATATTCCCAAAGGGATAAAGAACAGGGAAGTTTCCAATGGAGGAGAGGGGACACGAAACTCTGATGGTGGGAACTGTGCAGAATTATACCCCCTCTTATCCTACAGTCTTGTTAATCATTATTAAATCACTAATAAATTAAAAATAAAAAGAAAGGAATTTTCCGATGTTTTCTCTCAAATAGAAGCTTCCTCAGCTGTGCTGACTCTGTGTTCTGACCTAGGATGTAAACTAGCATAACCAGCACATGACCAAGATTTGCTATGCGAACCTGAACTCTTCTGTGGAGAAACGCAGCCCCAGAGACCACCTGTGCTGGGGTGAGGCTAAGGGCCAGGGAAAGAGCCTCTAATTGAGCATGGTATCCATAGTCAGAAAGAGAGCTCCGTCTGTCATTCTCTCTCTCCAGCTAATGTCTGAAGGAAGGCAGGGAGTATTTCATGTAATGACTTAATTTTCAGAGCCATCAGTTTGGCTACAAATTGTAGGAGCGGTATCTTCCTGGGCAGAGTGTTAGATGTGGTTCCTATAACAATGTCTCTTGTTACTGCTTTTGGAAATAAGCAGAAATGCAAACATTGTGTAAAAAGAAAAAAAAAGAAAAACTAAATGGCCAAGGAAAACACAGAATATTTAAGCAGACTGTGTTGGGCTGACTGAGTTTCTGGAAAGTACGTTCTCAACCCAAAGACAGCATTTCTTCCTGGAATGTCATCATCCCCAAAGATTGGCAACTTCGGAAATAGGTCTTCTACAAACTAGGAACATGTAAATTGTCTTTTGCGGGTAACATAACAAGAAAACCATTTAGTCATAAATGTGTTCTAAGAAAAAAAAAAAAAAAAAAAAAAAAACCCTAAACTGTGCTAAGTGATATTTATGCTCCAGCATTTTCCTGCCTTGTCTCCTGACCAGAACTTCTGTAAGAGCCTCTTGAGTCACTGTCACATCTTCAAAAACATACATCTTGTCTATCACAATGGGCTATAGCCATCCTTTGGCTTCCTGGAAGACCCACAGTCATACCGATGTTTTATTATTATTATTATTATTATTATTTATTTACCAGAACACTTCATCTCTGGCTTATGATGGTGCCAGGGATTGAACTGGTACCTCAAAGTGGAGCACCCCTCCCCCCCACCGTAACATTCACTTTGCATAACCATTATGCTATCAGTGAATGTTAAGGCTTCCTTACCTTTGCTTTTTATCATGATTCTTTTTTTTCATGTTTTATTTTTCTCTCTTTCTCCCCATGTCGTCTTAGGAGGCCACATGTATGTACATGCCTACATCTGCCTGCATACATGTGCAAAAAGCACACACCCAAGCATGCATGTAGTCTCCATGTACGTTTAGACTAGACTAGAGAATCGATCCAGCCCACAGAAGGCCTGTCCTGCCTTTTGTTGAAAACCACCTCTTGGGGGTCGGCCTGTAGCGCAGCGGGTTAAGCACAGGTGGCGCAAAGCACAAGGACCGGAATAAGGATCCCGGTTCGAACCCCGGCTCCCCACCTGCAGGGGAGTCGCCTCACAAGCGGTGAAGCAGGTCTGCAGGTGTCTATCTTTCTCTCCCCCTCTCTGTCTTCCCCTCCTCTCTCCATTTCTCTCTGTCCTATCCAACAACGACATCAACAATAATAACTACAACAATAAAACAACAAGGGCAACAAAAAGGGAATAAATAAAGAAAGAAAGAAAGAAAAAAAAAGAAAAAGAAAACCACCTCTTCTAACAGATTGGAGGTGGGGGTCTGGGTCCACCTGTGAATGCCCATGTCCAGCAGAGAAGCAGTTACAGAAGCCAGAACTCCTTCTGAATTTGAAAAAGGAATTTGAAAAAGGTTCTGAATTCAGAACCTTCTGAATTTGAAAAAGGATTTGGTCCATCCTCCCAGAGGGGGAGAAATGTCAGGGGAAGACGACCAGAGGGCTCTGAGCCCCAACTCCATCAGGAGAGAGAAGAGGGGAAAAGGAAGGATACTCAGAAGTAGGTGTGACTTAGAAAGGAAGAGAAGGCAGGACCACAGAAAAATGGGCACATATATATATATATATATATATGATTTTGTTGCTTGTGTGTGTGTGTGTGTGTGTGTGTTTTCTGGACAAAGTCCTAGGAGAAGAATTTCTAACTAATAAGTGGAACTTAAGAATAAGGGAAAGTAAGGGAAAACATGAGGTGAAACTTGGACTGGGGTGGCATATTGCACCAAAGCAAAGGGCTCTGGGAAGGAGGAAGAGGGATAGGATGAAGAGACATTGAATCCTGCTGTATCTCTCAGACACCCATCAAGGGGAGATGCGAGGCCTTGCCTATGTGTTAAAGACTAGACTGTAAACCATTACTCTCTCAATAAAAAACAAATACACAGTTTTCTTTTTCCCTCTATAGCTTTCTTTGGCCAGGAATATGTCCACAGTGCCAGCTCTAGCTGAACAGCCTATGAACCCATTTCTTTAAATGCTAGATTATTAAGGAAATGAATGCATGTACTGTTCTCCGAGGGGGGGGGGAGGGCCAAGCCCCAGAGAGTGATGAGGAAGCCATGAGTCACTGGGTATCTTTCATTCTTCTCCTGGGAAAGTGATTCAGAATCAGGGAGATGGGTGATGGAATCAGAGGTAAAACAATAATTGTACTTGACTTTTTTTTGAGCTCCAAGGAAGTGGGAGGTATGTCATAAATTTTAAAGAGCTATAAAGAAAAGAATAATGGGATGTTAAAAAAAAATCCTGCCAGACATGAGGAACAGATTGTCTGCCTCGAACCCACAGCCTTCCTCGCCACGGTGCCATGATTCATGTGGTGCCTGCTTACCCTGTCCCGGTTCCTGTTCCTCCTCCTGATTCTCATCTACTGTGGGGTACTCATAAGCCAGGGGTGTCACCTGCCCTCCTCATTCCCATCAGAATCTGTTTAGACTCTGTATGATGCTAGGCATCATAGAGATGCTGTGGGTAAAACCCTCAGGCTTCATTCATCTTGTTCTGTGCAAGGGAATCATGATAAAGGTCTTCCTCTATCTTTAAAATTATTCTTACTATTTATCATTGGATAGAGACAGAGAAAAAGTGATAGGGAGGGGGAAATAAACAGGGTATGGTATTTTTGCCATGATTTTTTAAGATTTTCAGTCATGGGATTTTCCCTTTGAGTTAATTTTGCCTTACAAAACTATAACTGTCTCCAAAATACAATGTCCTATCTCTTCAAAATGTGTCCCCACACCTTGTCTCCTGACAGCATCAGTATCCCTCCACCAAAGTCTATTGGACCCCTTCATCCACCCCTGAGTTCTACCGTCCAAGTCTAAAGGCTTTTCTTCACTTGACTTTGTTAATAATATCCTTGCAAATGGTAGAAAGAAAAGATAAAGAAAGAACATTTCAAGCAACTAGAGACAAGAGCTATTATTTTACTTATTAAAGGAACTGCCATAAGACTATTAACTTGTTTCTTTTTTAATTCACTTATTCACTGATTTATTAGGTAGAGACACAGAGAAACTGAGGAGGAAAGAGAAGATAGAGAAAGAGACAGACAGAGAGACACTGCAGCACTGCTTCACCACTCACGAAGCTTTACCCCTGCAGGTGGAGACCAGGGGTCCGTTTATTTCTTAACAGAAAGTATATAGAATACAAAAGGCTAGACAGGGTTGACAGGACACATTCAAAGTTCTGAATGGAAATCATTGCCACCTAAGAATATGCCCTTGTTAATAATCAGGTTAAAACAAATGATGGGCAGCTTTTCAGACAAGCAACAGTTAAAGGAATTTACTACAACCAAACAGTCCTACAAGAAATACTAACAGTTCACATAAAAGGAAAATACTAAATGCCCCTTTTCAAGTGGCTCTGGAGTGTGGAGTCCACACTCCCCACTGAGCAAAGGCAGCACAAATAAGAGATCAGACGATTTCACCAGCCTATAGGCTAAGTGAGTAGAAAATACGAAATAGGTTATTACCAGCATAAGTCACTTGGGTTCCACGGTTGCTTGCTCTACTCCAGCTATGAAAACAGACACCTGATACAACCACTAATATCAGACGTGAGCTGCCACCATAATGAAGACGTGGAATATAGGTCATTGCTTCTGGGGCTGGCAATGGATTGTTAAGAGGATTAGAGGAGAATGCTAACCTGCTGGCAACGTAATTGGTGATTATTCTTCAGGGGAAGCCATTTGCCAAAAGTGTCCAGGCCTCCCAAGGTCTTCAAATTGTGTGAGAAAGTCTTTAGAGACAGCACAAGAACTGAGAAAAAGTGGAACATGCCCAGAAATAGCACTCAGCTTTTAGAAAGGATGCCACCCTACAGAAAATTGATCTACTGTGAACCTCAAAATATTTTATATGCAGGTTGTTTGATAAGTACTTTTGTATCTTAGCACTGATGAAAAAAAATTAGAGGCTGAGGGGTTAAGTTTTCTTTTTTCTCCAAGGTGAAAGTAGCATAAAAACAAAGTACAGAATGCAAGTTCAGACCTACAGGGATGTAGAGGTTACTTAGGCTCATATGCTGAATATGGGGCCCAGATCAAATCAATGAGGTTTACAGTCAAGAATATTTATACACTTTCCCCATATTTGGGAGCTACCCTCTTCCCTGATCCAGCTTTCTAGCCCTTTTCCCAGCCATGACATCATCTCCCCAGATAATAACTTGGGTCCACCTGCATATCAGAGGTCAGGCTCAGGCAAAAACTAGTAGTTATGGGCCCTTTGGAATATATCTAAAATAGACCTACTAGCTATTTCCAAAATGGAGACCCCAAACGTTCAACTGCAGTATTCCAGCCCTTAGGTTCATGATTAATCAACAGTTTGTTTGGCTTTATAAGTTAACTCTTTTTCAGCCAATAGGTTCCAGATGCTACCATAATGCCAACCTGACTTCCCTGGACAGACAACCCCACCATTGTGTCCTTGAGCTCCGCTTCCTCAGAGCCCTGCCCCACTAGGGAAACAGAGAGACTGGCTGGGAGTATGGATCCACCAGTCAACGTTGGCCCATGTTTAGCAGGGAAGCAATTACAGAAGCCAGATCTCCTACCTTCTGCATCCCATAATGACCCTGATCCATACTCCCAGAGGGATAGAGAATAGGAAAGCTATCAGGGGAGGGGATGGGATCTGGAGCTCTGGTGGTGGGAACTGTACCCCTCTTATCCTATGGTCTTGTCAGTGTGTCCATCTTATAAATAAATACATTTAAAAAATACCCAACATTAAACAGATTTCAAATAAAAAACCAAGTACAGTCTGCAGAAGCTAAGACATTATTCTGCTATCATCTCTGAAGGTGACCATTCACACAAAAGGAGGATCTTTCTGCACTGGGTGAATTAAAGTTACTCAAGATAAAAATGATGTTGGAGATGTGATCATGCCAATATCACTTACCTTCTTCTCATTCTTTATTTTGGGAGAGGAAAGGGTGGAAAGGGAAAGATGGGAGGCGAGAGAGAAACCCCAGGACTGTTCCAGCACTCATGTAGACCCAGGGCCATTCCCAGGAACCCCAGGTGGTGCTGGGGCTCCAAGTTAGGACCTGGTGCATGGCAAGTCACAGATTCTATAGGATTAGTCATGTCCCGATCCCTCCCCAAAACATCTCAATCCAACGCCAGAAACTCAGCTTCCTTTAACAATGTTTTATTTGTCCATCACACACAAAGAGAGTAAACAGCAAGTTCATTTGGTAGCAATCGGGCCAGTAAGGTTTACTATAAAATCTCTACTTTTTTTCTAGCTGTATGATTAGGAGACAATAATCACCCTTTGCAGATGTTCTCAGTTATTTTTTTGTTTCAGAAGGTGGTAAGCAGCTTTCTACCTTCTGTCCTTGGACTTTTATCCCAGTGGTGTCTGAATGTTTTCATTTCTCAATGTGACTCCCTTTCTAAAGCTCCAGAGAGGCACACATGCAGCCTCCAGGTACAACGCAGGGCCTGGCAAAGAAGACCGGCTGATCCTTCTCTCTGAGGTAAGCTGCAGAAACTGCACGAACCCTCCCCACTGCAATTAGAAGAGCCTCACTTCCACAGCCACCCAGATTGTAGTTATGTAATGCACTGCCTTGAAATCTTACATTTATTCTGAGCTCACCTGCTCTAAGAAAAGCAAACAGGCGTGTCTCTTCTCCAGCTCGTGCCACCAAACAGACAAGCTCTTCCACTCCTGGTCATCACAGAGAGAACTGAAACTAAGAGTGTCCTGACAGTGACGGAAAGGACCAATCACCTAACACAGCATGTTAAGCGGGGGGCCTGAGCACTGCTTGTTTGGGCATTAGGAACATAAAGCACAGGGCTGGGGAGACAGCATAATGGTTGGCAAAAAGACTCCCACGCCCGATGCTCTGAAGGCCCACATCCAGTCCCCAGCACCACCATAAACCAGAACTGAGTAGTGTGCAAGCAACTATTGTTCATTAAAAATAATGAAATATCGGGTTCAAGACCCCCTCCCCCTGCTTCCCACCTGCAGGGGAGTTGCTTCACAAGCAGTAAAGCAGGTCTGAAGGTGTCTCTCCCTCTCTGTCTTCACCCCCCCCTCGATTTCTCTCTGTCCTATCCAACAACAACAACGCCAATGGCAACAATAACAACAACAAGGGCAACAAAATGGGGGGGGGAATCCAGGAGCAGTGGATTCATACCGCAAGCACCAAGCCCCAGCAATAACCCTGGAGGCAAATAACAATAATGATAATAAAATAATAAAATAATTTAAAGATTAAGTACAGCCTTAATTTGTTAAATGTATATCTTTATCTTTCCATTTCAACGATAGTTATTTAACTCTGGGTTAGCTTCTTTCTCCTAAGAGACTACAATAAGGAGATCTTCCTTGCTAGTTTTCAATATAATAGTAGCAAGTATTCAATGTCTCTGTGTTTTGAACCTTTAAATCCTGGACTTTTTTGTAAAAAATAATAGTAATACACTCAAATATTTTACCATATATATTTTTTTTCTGATAGAGGCAGAGGAAAATTTAAAGGGAAGGGGAAAAAGCAAAGGAAGAGAGAGTGAGACCTACAGCACTTTTTCACAGCTTGTGAAGCTTCGCCTCTGAGGGTGGAGACTGGGGGCTTGAACCTGCATCCTTCCACGCAGTAATGCATAGACTTCACCAGGTGCTCCACTCCCAGGTCCCTTCTCTGCAACATCTCATGTCAATGAAATAGCTATTTTATCCTAGGGAACATGACCTTATTTACTTTGTCTTATTTTTTGGCAGTACTCCGACTATTAAGACACTTTTTTGAAGGCTTGGCACCATGTTGGGCTGAACCCATGGCTAATGAGCCGTGTCAGAGGCAGGCTTCTCCTTACTTCTATTTATATGAAAGAAATCCAGCCGTACGAAGCCACTTGGGAAAGAAGTGATCACTCCCTCAATGACAGGTAGGCTCTGTGAAGAAACAGTGTCCTGGAAAATCACTTTGAGGAATGTCAATTTAGAAGTAAGTGCAAAAAAAAAGAGTAAGGCCCTCATTAAAAATATCTTATGTAAAAGAGCTTTTATTTATATACACTGGGTATTTATGAATATTCATGACCATATTCTTTTGAAACTTTCTATTTATTTAATTTGAAAGGCCAGCACTTTGGAGGAGAAAAACTCATGCAGGGAAAATGAGTGAATTATTCATCTGAAAACAAGCACTGTGTGGGGATTCTTAAGTAGTTGTGTCTTCATTCGGGTAGAAAACCCTACTTGCACATGGGGCCCTTCCCACAGAAAACTCTAAGTCCTTTTTTATTTAAAAATGGTATTGATGAGAGAAAGAGAAAGAGGTGGAGAAGCAGAACGCCACCCAGGCAAACGCAGTGCTAGGAACGGAACTCAGGACTGATGTGGGCAATTCCTGCGCTGAACCACTGAGCCGCCTCCCTAACCCCAAGACCTGAAATCTTTTTCTTTTTTTCTGATTTCTTGTTTTCAGTAAGCAGTTTGCTACACGGCTTAAGATGACAGTGTCTAGTTCCACGCCACAGCCACCACCAAAGCCCCGTATCCTCACCCTCCCAAAGAGAACCAGCAGGGTTCTCACAAGTGTCACAAATGCTTTGCTTGCTTCGGTTCTGTTGGTTTGCTTTTGGCTCATGTAAACCAGATCTCTAGATGCCACGTCTGAGCGAAAACACCTAGCAGTTGTCTTTCATCTCTTTACTTATTTCGCTAAGCACAATCACCTCCAGTTCCATCCATTTTGTCCCAAAGGACACAATATCTTTTTTGATGGTAGAGTAGTATTCCACAGAGTCTCTGTCCCATGACTTCTCTAGTCAGTCATCTGTTGATGGGAATTTAGGCTGCTTGTCCTCTCTGGCTGTTGGGAATAACGCAGCTGTGAACACGGGGGTACATGTGTCCCTTCTAATTAGTGCCTGAGTGGCTACTGGATAAATGGCTTTTTTCTCTTGCTTTGAGGAGGTCTCAAGGGGGAGGTCACATCTCCTTGAACAATAAAGCAGAGTGTTTTCAGTGTCTGTGGTAGCCGGGACTCAACTCCCTGTTCATCTCCTTTCATTATTCTTGTCTGCACAGAGATGCAAAGGCCTGAGCCAGAACCTTTATAGCACATTTATAGGGGCCCGTGGCCTGCACATTTATAGGGGCCCGTGGTCTGCACATTTATAGGGGCCCGTGGCCTGCACATTTATAGGGCCCGTGGCCTGCACATTTATAGGGGTCCGTGGCCTGCACATTTATAGGGCCCGTGGCCTGCACATTTATAGGGGTCCGTGGCCTGCACATTTATAGGGGCCCGTGGCCTGCACATTTATAGGGGCCCGTGGCCTGCACATTTATAAAAGCCCATGGCCTGCACATTTATAGGGTCCATGGCCTGCACATTTATAGGGCCCATGGCCTGCACATTTATAAAAGCCCATGGCCTGCACATTTATAGGGTCCATGACCTGTACATTTATAGGGTCCATGGCCTGCACATTTATAGGGTCCATGGCCTGCACATTTATAGGGGCCCATGGCCTGCACATTTATAAAAGCCCATGGCCTGCACATTTATAGGGTCCATGGCCTGCACATTTATAGGGCCCAGGGCCTGCACATTTATAAAAGCCCATGGCCTGCACATTTATAGGGTCCATGACCTGTACATTTATAGGGTCCATGGCCTACACATTTATAGGGTCCATGGCCTGCACATTTATAGGGGCCCATGGCCTGCACATTTATAGGGCCCGTGGCCTGCACATTTATAGGGGTCCATGGCCTGCACATTTATAGGGTCCATGGCCTGCACATTTATAGGGGCCCATGGCCTGCACATTTATAGGGGTGGGTGGCCTGCACATTTATAGGGGCCCGTGGCCTGCACATTTATAGGGGCGGGTGGCCTGCACATTTATAGAGGCCCATGGCCTGCACATTTATAGGGGCCCGTGGCCTGCACATTTATAGGGGCGGGTGGCCTGCACATTTATAGAGGCCCGTGGCCTGCACATTTATAGAAGCCCATGGCCTGCACATTTATAGGGGCCCGTGGCCTGTACAGAATGTCGCCCGGGGAGACTTCACAGGCTCCAAGGATTAAATTCCAGTTCACACTGACCGCACCGCTATACCACTTAGTTTTTAATTCTGTTTTCATTTTTAAGATCCATTCATTCATTCGTGAGCAAGACAGAGAAAGATCCAGAGAACTGCTGTCATAGTGTGTGATAGGGGACGGGACTCTCTACCCTGCACATACAAGCTCCGCATTCTACCATGGAGCCACTTCCTGAGCCATTTTTTATGTTCTTACAAGAAAGAGGAGGGAGAGACATCAAAGACCTCCCAGAAACTTCACGGAAGTTCATCTACGCCGATGACATCTGCTGTGCAACTCAGGCATCCAAGTTCGATATCCTCGAGGAAACACTCACGAAAGAGATGTCTCTGATATCTGATTACTGTAAAAAATGGTGACTAATCCCTAGCACTGCAAAAACAGTATCATCTGTTTTCCATATACACCATGACTCGGCCTCTCGTGAGCTTAATGTGCAGCTTGGCGATACGAGAATCCGGTATGAAGCCCAGCCAGTCTATCTTGGTGTTACTCTCGATCGCACCCTGTCATTTCACGAACATCTCATAAAAACTGCAGCAAAGGTGGGCGCGAGGAATAACATCATTGCAAGACTGGCCAGCTCCTCATGGGGTGCGAGTGCTTCCACACTACGATCATCATCTCTGGCATTATGCTATTCCACTGCAGAATACTGTGCCCCAGTATGGTTCCGTAGCCCCCATGTCCACTTGGTCGATTCCAAATTATATTCCTCCATGAGGATAATTTCTGGAACCATCCGTTCCACCCCGGTTCCATGGCTGCCAGTTCTTAGCAACATCGCCCCGCCAGATATTCGTCGGGGATGCAGCATCATCTAAGTTCATTTCCCACGTCTACGCTCGACCGGACCTGCCAATATACGCGGATATCTTCGCCCACCCTGTCCAACGCTTGACGTCTCGTCACCCAATCTGGACCCCTACGCCTACACTGAACTTCTCTGTTCCAGTCTCTTGGAAACAGAGCTGGCAGTCAGCTGAGGTCAAGAACAAACACCTCATCACAGACCCCTGCGAGCGTCAACCCGGCTTTGACCTAGCACGTTATGACTGGGCCCTCCTCAATTGCTATCGAACAGGCCATGGCCGGTGCGCCGCTATGTTCCATCGCTGGGGAGCCAGAGATGACCCGAACTGCCCCTGCGGCTCCAGACAGACTATGACCCACATAGTCAACGACTGCCCCCTCTCCAGATTCAAAGGAGGTCTCGAAACTTTACATCAGGCTCAACCTGACGCTGTTGACTGGCTACGGAAGAAGGGCAAACGCTAGAAGAAGAAAAGGGCTCCCCCACCCACAGCGCTGGTCAGAGCGTGAGTTCAGGTGACGGCGATCAAACCCAGGGCCCCACAGAAGATAAAACACCCATCTCTCCTCCGCGTCACCTCCTGGGCCATTTTTTATATTCTATTTTTTTTATCAAAGGGATTAATAGTTTGCCACTGACAGTGAATAAAGTTGTTGGTACATGTGTACAACTTCTCACTTTTTTGCAAAACACTCCAAGGTCCCACGTAGGTCTTCCTCTACCTCTGCACACCAAGACCTAAAGCCCCCACCCGCCCTGACTCCAACATTCTTTCATGACCAAAATACTGACAAATGGGAAGAGATGACTAATTACTCAAGACAGTAATACATATGCAGCAAGACAGCCCATATACAGCTAACCTACGGCCAACCTCATACTCAGTGGTGAAAAACTGGAAGCATTTCCCCTCAGATCAGGTACTAGACAGGGCTGCCCACTATCACCATGACTATTCAACATAGTGTTGGAAGCCTTGCCATTGTCCCCTGTGGTGGGGGAAGAAGACACATTGGCTGAAGAATCTGGTAAACTCTTCAGTATCAGAGGGAAACGGGCGATTAAACATCTTGTCAAGGACTGTCTTGCAAGCCAACATTTCCCCAATAGATTTATCTGTTGTGTGTGGGGGGGGCGGGGAACAGGGCTGACAAAACAGCCCACCTGGACAGTATGCCTGCACTGTCCTGCAGAAACCCATGCGTAAGCCAACTTGACACTCTTGTGTCTTTCAGTCAGTCTCTCCCTCTCCCTATCACTCCTGGAGAGAAAAGAAACCCTGGTGTTTTATTCTTTTCTTTTAGTAAGTCATTGGGATGCATTGGATTGACCTTCTCATGGTGCATCCCGTGAGTCCCCATTCACTGGGGAAACTGACGATCCTTCCTAGCCGACTGAATCCACATGGATCCCAGTCACTTTCAAAGCCGGCAACAAGCAGCTCCTGACAGCTTTCAACCTGACGCTGTTGACTGGCTATGGAAGAAGGGCAAACGCTAGAAGAAGAAGAAGTAAGTCATTTCTACTTTGATTCTTCTTTCCTTCCCTCAAGACCCATCCAGGCAACATTCTTTTCCTCTCTTAAAAATAAAAAATGAAAAAGGAGTCAGCATTTCGATCCAACGAAGTTCAGACCAAATCTCTCTCCCCCTCGCGTGTGTGTGCGTGTGTGAGTGTGTGTGTGTGTGTGTGTGTGTGTGTGTGTGTGTGTGTGTGAATTTATCCTTGTTACATCTTGGGCTGGTAAAGCCTTCTCCCATTTGGTGTGGCTTCCTGATTCTGCTAGGCATGGCCTCTCTATCTAGCTCTGCTGATGGTGGCCAACTGAAAAGGTGTTTGTTAGTTTCTGTGTCCTTGTCAGGCATTCCAGTGTTGCCTTTGATCTCTTTGTTGAAGTGAGTGTGTCCAGAAGGGCGTATGGATACGCTTAACCTGTGTAAGTCCACAAGGGGATCCTGACACCAGAGATTCTAAACTCCTGCTCACATCCCCTCAGAGGGTTAGCTGCCGCAGTTCTGGAAAGCTTAGTTCATCTCCCACTGACTTGAAGTGACACGTACATACTTGTGACTATTTCTGTTCTACCCATCTGTCTATTTTTATGTTGGTAGACTAATCTTTTAATTATTATAACATTCACACATTCTGATATCCCCAAACTCCAAGTCACCATCTCTGGAACTCCTTTCTCTACCTTCCTTGGTTATTTTTGTCCATGTACCTAATCTATTTCAGTACTAATATTAGTGACTTGGGATTAATTCTCCTTTCTTGTGTGCATTTGACTTGAAATTAAACACAGGACACTTGGAATTAAATACTGGAAATGTCCGCCTGAGAATATTCTAAACTTTGATTCTTCTCTTATGACACCAGCTGAAGTCTTAGTTGTGTTGTAAGAGATTCTTAACATTTCTTCTTATGTTCATCCTTTTGTAGATTATTACCTGCAACACTGATTTCTTCCCAGATAAGTTAGTGTTGGCACAATAGAATTTGGTGCTGGGGCTTGTCACTTTTTTTTTTCTACTTGTACATTCAAATGCACTTAAAACTTTCTAAATGAACTTATAGGAAACTGATTACTGAATTTCTCTATTAATGATAATGGTGCCAGGGAGCCAGGCAGTGGTACACCCAGTTAAGTGCACATAGTACCAAGCACAAGGACCCAGGTTCAAGTCCTGCTCCCTACCTGCAGGAGGGATGCTTCACAAACAGTGAAGCAGGTCTGCAGGTGTCTCTCTTTCTCTCTCCCTCTTTATCTCCCCCACCCCCTCTCAATTTATCTCTGTCTTGTCCAATAAAATGTTAAAATGGCTGCCAGGAGCAGGGGATTCATGGTGCAGACACTGAGCCCCAACGATAACCCTGGAGGAAGGAAAAAAAAAAAGAGAGAAAAAAATGAAGGGAGCCAGGTGGTGGTGCAGCGGGTTAAGTACACATGGCGTGAAGCGCAAAGACCCAAGGATCCTGGTTCGAGCCCCTGGCTCCACACCTGTGTGGGCGGGGGGGGGGGGGTCACTTCACAGGTGGTGAAGCAGGTCTGCAGGTGTCTTTCTCTCCCCCTCTCTGTCTTCCTCTCGTCTCTCCATTTCTCTCTGTCCTATCCAACAATGACGACATCAATGACGACAACAATAACTACAACAATGATGATAAACAACAAGGACAACAAAAGGGGAAAAAATAAGAAAAAAAAAAGATAATGGTGCCCAATAGTTTCTCAAAAGGTATTAATAATAAAGAAATTGCGGAGTGTTTACTATTCGCCAACTACCATACAGCAAGTACCTTAGCCAGGCGGCAGTGCATGACCACCAGACATCTAACTGACTGTCCGGTGCCTACTGCCAGCGCTGCCAGTCAGCTACCCACATGTCTCTTTCTCTAGTTGCCTCTTGATTTCTTAATCTATTGCCATCTGGCCTTTAGCAAAGAATGCTTTAAGCAAAGAATGCTCTTTCTGTACCCAAAAATCATGGAGTTAATTAAAAATAAAAACTTGAAAATCTACTGAGAAAATGTCATCTTTAATTCTTAATTTGTAAAGTTCAAACATATACTCACGTTTTAGTCCTGGACTATGCTTCTGTTCAACGAAAAAATAATCTGTCCGTGCCTCCCAGTATCTGCCCCTATCAGAGGTAAGTTACCCCTGGAGAATGTGTGCCCATGTTTCAGTAGTAAGGAGAGAAACTGCTTTGACAAATGTAATCATCTTTATGTGACTGTGCTCTATTTTTCTGAAGTGAGTGAATCTTTTCCACTGATGAACTAAATAGTTGACTGCAAAAGACTCTAAATCTATTTATAAACTAAGTAAATGATAAACTACTTCAGGAACTAGTTTTTAAAAAAAATTATTTAAAAAAGGAGACATTAACAAAACCATAGGATAAGAGGGGTACAGCTCCACCACCGGAACTCCCATCCCCTCCCCTGATAGTTTTCCTGTTCTTTATACCTCTGGGAGTATGGACCCAGGGTCACTATGGGGTGCAGAAAGTGGAAGGTCTGGCTTCTGTAACTGCTTCCCCACTGAACATGGGTGTTGACAGGTGGATCCATACTCCCAGTCTGTCTCTGTCTTTCCCTAGTGGGGCAAGGCTCTGGGGAACCAGAGCTCCAAGACACATTGGTGGGGAGTGAGTGAGGGACGTGTAATAGGAAGTAGGTGAGGAGGGTATCTAAGTCTAAGTAGACACTATTTCATTATGAACTTCATACTGACTCACTGCAGACTATTGTGTATTTTTGCTTTCAGTATATATTTTGCCCTAATTTATGGATACATGTGAACATATGCCAAATGCTTAAAAAAAAAAAAAGATCTATCATATCAACAGAGGAGAGACATATTAAAGGACCAGGCAGTGCCACATTCACTGGAGTGCACACACTAGACCACATGGTCCTGAGTTCTAGCCCCTGGTCCCCATAGGCAAGACGGAAGCTTCACAAGTGGTGAAGCAGACCAGCATGTGTCTTATCTCCTCTCTCTCCCTCTTCCTCTTCCCCCTCAATATCTCTGATTCTATCCAAAATTAATTTAAAAAAATGAATTTACTTTAAAAACCCATTATTTTTCACAAGATTAAAAAAAAATGTAATAAATACATTCAGTTTAGTCCTTTCTTGTATGAAGCACCTGCCATCTCTTGTCAATGTGTGTGCTCTGTTACATTTCCTAAGATCAAAACAGCATTGCAGATGTTAAGGACCATTCCAGTATCAATTTCCAAAAACAATTCATTTATCCAACTTCAGTGTTCACGAAATGATTCAAGGATTCTTTTTTCTTCTCAGTATTTAGTTTTTCATTTTAAATAAATATATATATATATTTTATTAGTGGGTAGAGATAGATGTTCTGTGTGTACAAACTACTGTGTTTACTGTTGACTGTAAAACAGTAATCCCTCAATAAAGAAATAAAAGATAGATGATAGACTGATAGACAGACAGTGTGAGAGAAAAGGGGAAGGAGAGAGACCACCACACTGGAGCGTGCCCAGTGCCGCGGCCTCATATGTGGAGCTGGGGCTTTTGCATCTGAGCTACATGTGAATGAAGACGCACACTAGATGTGACGCGCTAGCTCTCTGCTTCCAGACTTACCTTACTTTAATGAGGGAGAGTAAGACCAGTGCTTTACTCACCTCTGGCTCATGGCAGAGGCAAGGATTGCACCTCTGGTCTCCAGACACCAAAGCCTAATGCTCAGCTGCTGAGTGATGTCCCCACTCTCCCAAGTTCAACTCTGATGTGGTTACAGCAGTGGACACATTTGTCAGGCCTGACCCAGTGAGTACTTGAAGTGAGTGTGGTGTGTCATATATCAAGTTGATTAAAAAAGTTATATGACCGGAGTCAGGCGGTAACACAGCGGGTTAAATGCATGTGGTGCGAAGCACAAGGACTGATGGAAGGATCCTGGTTTTCGAGCCCCCAGCTCCCCACCTGCAGGGGAGTCACTTCACAGGCAGTGAAGCAGGTCTGCAGGTGTCTGTCTTTCTCTCCCCCTCTGTGTCTTCCCCTCCTCTCTCCATTATCTCTGTCCTATCCAACAATGAGGACATCAATAACTACAACAACAATAAAAAAAAAAAACAAGGGCCACAAAAGGGAAAATAAACAAATATATATATATATATAATTTATATGACAAAAATATTTTTATTTATTTATTATTGGATAGAGATAGAGAGAAATTCAGAGGGGAGGGAGGAGGGAGAGAGAGAGAGAGAGAGGGACAGAGAGAGAGAGAAACAGAGAAACAGAGAGACACCTGCAGCCCTGCTTAACCACTTAAGACGCTGTCCTGCTGCAGGTGGAGACCAGGGGCTTGAACCTGGGTCCCAGAGCACTGTAATGTATGCACTAAACCAGGTGCGACACTGCCTGGCCCCCCGTTTTTCTTTTTTCTATTATTTTTTAGAAATTCTTTGACACTGGCTTGCAATCAAAGATGTTATTAGTCTAGTTTCATACACACACACACACACGTCCATATTTTACATTCTCACCAGCGGAGTAACAATTCCTTCCTCTCCACATCTCCACTCAGGACATCTCCTGCTCTACAAACTAGGCCATTCTCCCAAGTGTGAGACGAGAGCTCACCATGGTGTCCTTGGCATTCCTCGAATGACAGGTGACCTGGCACGTTTTTTTCCTTTGTCTAGGACGTTCTCGATGTCTTCTTTAGACAGAACCTGGGGGTGTGTGGTGGGACTTAGTTTCATCCAATGTCGGTATGAAACATTCCTGAAGCCAGAGAGCTTTGTAAAAATTAACGCTGCCGACCAGCGTAAAGATCCCAGTTCGAGCCCCGACTCCCCACCTGCAGGGGAGTCACTTCACAGGCGGTGAAGCAGGTCTGCAGGTGTCTGTCTTTCTCTCCTCTCTGTCTTCCCCTCCTCTCTCCATTTCTCTCTGTCCTATCCAACAATAACAACATCAATAAGCACAATAATGTTAAAACAACAAGGGCAACAAAAGGGAAAATAAATAAATATAATAAATAAATAAATAATAACGCTGCCTCGCTAACAGAAGCATGAAAAAGAACACCTCTACACAGGTCTCCTTGACACTCATATAAATGAGCTTCCTGGCACTTAACCAAAAAGAGGGAGACGTTTCCCACGCTGAGTGTGACTCCTTTCCCATTAAACGTGTGTGTGTGTGTGTGTGTGTGTGTGTGTGTGTGTGTGTGTTTTTAACATGACACAGATGTGCTGGCAGCTGCATGTGCCCCAAACTGGCTCCAACAGCAGACTAGAGCAGACGTGTCCAGCAGGGCATAGTGTGGGCTTGACTGGCCTCGAGGGAAGACGGAAGGGTAGGAGGATGGGCTGAATGTAAACAGTAAATAGAAGGGGGAGGTGGGTGGTAGTGCACCTGGTTGAACACATATGATACAACGGGCAAGGACCTGGGTTCGAGCCCCTGCTCCCCACCTGCTGGAGGAAAGCTTCACAAGTGGTGAAGCAAGGCTGTAGGTGTCTGTCTCTCTCCCTATCTTCCCCTTCCCTCTAGATTTCTGGCTGTCTCTGTCCAATAAATAAATATAATTTTTTAAAAAAGAAAGAAAGGAAGAGAAAGAAAGAAAGGAAGGAAGGAAGGAAGGAAGGAAGGAAGGAAGGAAGGAAGGAAGGAAGGAAGAAAGAGAAAGGATGGGAGAGCAGAGAGGGACACCGGGTCAGTTGTCGCTGACGTGTTCCTTTCAGTACAGGCCACTGGCACATCCTGGGGAGCAGTGCACAGCTGCCAAGTCTGGAGTGCTGGCAGGGTGGCCTTTTCTCACTGCCTGGGGCCAAGCCCAGCTCCAAGGGCTGGTAGCTGAAGTCTGCTCTGGCCAACAGAAGGCCAGCTTCCCCGAGGGAAAAGCAGCTAGCTGTGCACAGCGAGACCCTCACCCCCGTCTGCATCCCTGAAAGGACTCCTGTGCCCTCAGTGGCACAGCCCCTGCTCCTGAGCGTGATGGAGCTCCTGGCTGGCACAGGGCCCGGTGGCCTAGGGCTCAGTGAGCCTCCTTACGGACCCGGCAGACAGAATGTGCTAATTAGATCGAGGAAGACAACAAGACAACACATCCTGCTATTCTTGTTTGTTTCTAAAAAGCTCATTTTGATGATTCCAAGTGGAAATTAACAATCACGCAAAAAAGAGAAGGATTCAAAATAGACAAAGTTTGTGTCAATAAAAAGGACAAGACCGGGAAGCCAACTAGGGGTAGAGACTTCTTTGTTACATAAAGTGTGTGTGTGTGGTGGGGAGTGGGGGGGTCGGGGGTGGTCACATCTGCTTCAAACCCATCTATTAATACTCTATAATTTTTTTAGCTGTTTAGCAAAATCACAGTGTTGGTATGCTTCTAAATTCTGCTTATAAGACCTTCTGTTTTGATCATCACATTAGGTTCGCTTATATTACTTACGATGTGGTCTATTTACATAATCACTGTTTCACCTGGGTCCCGCCCTACCTGCAGGGTATTGGTTTAATCCCCACTGGTTAGATGGAAGCTTTCTATGTTCTGTTCACACTCTTTTTTTTGCTCCGCCCCCTCTCCTAGTCATTTCCTTTCCCTTGTCACTTCTGGTGAAGAGATGCATAAAAGGCAATGTATCTGATTAATAAACGAGATACTGCTTCACAGCTCAGCCATGAGTCCCTGGTCATCTGTCTCCCGCCCGTGAAGCTAGACTGGCAACAGAGACAATCTTTCTACATATAAAACATAAAATGAAAAAAAAAGGGGGGCCAGAAAATAGCTTAAAAGTAAAAACAATAAGGAACTAATTTTCTCCCTCCTGGGAGTCACTGAAACTCAGTTTTATACAATTATCATTTTTATTAGTTTCCAAGACCTCTTGCAAATGCAAGGACAAATGGAAGGAAGGAAGTAACGTGATACAAAGTCTTTCAAGTCGGGTGGTTTTTATCGGCAAGCAGGGTAGCATCTTGTATAGGACCAGGTCCTCTTTGCAAAGGGGGCAAGAAAGATGGCATAGCAAGCCAGAACCTCAAAGGCCTCTTATGACCACACTAACCCCCCCCCCACACACACACACCTTATTTAATCCTGGGCAACAAGGGCTCCCATTAGACTTGATTAACCTCCTTTTTTTTTTTTTGCCTCCAGGGTTATTGCTGGGGCTCAGGGCCTGCACCATGAATCCACTGCTCCTGGAGGCCATTGTTCCCCCTTTGTTGCCACCCTTGTTGTTGTAGCCTTGTTGTACTTATTATTATTGTGGTTGTTGATGTCGTTCATTGTGGGATATAACAGAAAGAAATGGAGAGAGGAGGGGAAGACAGAGAGGGGGAGAGAAAGACAGACACCTGCAGACCTGCTTCACCGCCTGTGAAATGACACCCCTGCAGGTGGGGAGCCGGGTGCTCGAACTGGGATCCTTACGCCGGTTCTTAAGCTTTGCGCCACATGCATTTAACCCACTGCATTCTTTATTTAATTTTTTTTTTTTTTTGGAGGAAGACATTCTTATCTCTCTCCTCAGTGTTCCTGAAGTCCCTTGCCCAAGGTCACTTGCTAAAAGGCAGGGCCTGACGCTGACAGTTTCTGCATCTCCCCATCAGATGTCCGTGGGGTGGGTGGGAGCCGCTAGACATTAAAGTTGTCCTTCAGTGTTCCTATTGGTAAGTGATTCCTTTACAAACCCGAGTCAAGTACTTCTCAAAGGCCCATGTCACAGCATTGACAAGACAAAAGGAGAGTTTTCATAGAAAACGGTCCTGTTCTCCACCTTCAGCCAGAGGCAGAAGGACAACGGTCAGCAAACACGGACGTTTGTTGTCGAGGAAAATACCCCCTTAGCGCTCACAAGAGCAAGGGACTCAGCCACAAATCACTGTTCTTCTTGAGACGTTATGTTCGTCCCCAGGAAAAATGGCTCATTTTTGCTCTTTTGGTCTTGAAAGTCTTGACTTGTGCTTTTTTCAAAAATGTTCAACTTATCTTCAAGATTCAGTCAAAACAACCCTACCAAGAAATAAGAACTGGGCAGTGGTGGGCTTGGTAGAGCATACACATTACAATGCACAAGGGCCTGGGTTCCGCATCCCCACCTGCAGGAGGGAAGCTTCCTGAGCAGTGAAGTCGTGCTGCAAGTGTCTCCCTCTCCTGTTCTAACCACCCTCTTAATTTCTATCCAAACTAAGTAATTTTTTTTAATTGTCTGGTGGAATAGGAGGGGTTGGTGGAGGTTGAGAGATACTGACAGGAATCTCAGGGAAATGCGGGAGTGTTCCCTTCTGACGACAATCACGCTGTCAATCAGCAAGCCCTCAAGAAAGTCATACTGGAATAGACAGGAAAAAAAGGGAAAACTCTCACAGTCAAAATGCTCACTAGTCCCCTAGTCCCTAGATTTGCATGGCAGATATGCCAGCAGCCCTAGTCACAAGAGCCCAGAATCTGCCCATGCCCAGCGACCAAAGGCTGAATAATAGACCCCCACGGACCCCACCCCTCCCTCAGGAACAGGGGAAAGCATCCCTGAGGGGCAAGGCAGGTGGGGCAGGGCTCAGTGAAGGGAGCCAGGGTGTGCAAGCCCAGTGCTGATGGTCTCACTCAGACGTGGAGTATGGATGACTAGGGCAAATGACCAGCCAAACACCACAAAAGGTGGTTCTTAGATGCGAGAGTAGAAGGGGAAGACAGGTCAGGGTGAGGGGACCTTTAGCTGGTGGGAGGGCATGTGTCCACACACAGAGGTAGGGTGAGGCTTACACACACACACACACACACACACACACACACACACACACACACTGTAGCTCCCAAATATGGGAAAAGTATATAAATATTAAGACAGACTGAAATTGAGAGGGGAAGGAGAGAGAGAGAGAAAGATCTGCAGTCCTGCTTCAACACTTGTGAAGCTCGCCCACAGAAGGTGGGAGCAGGGCCTTGAACCCACATCCTCGTGTCATGGTAGCATGTCTGGTTAACCTGGTGTACCACTCCACACTCCAGTCCCCATAACTAAGTATTTAAAAAAAAGAGCAGGGAAGACATCATAATGGTTTTGCATAAGACTTTCATGTCTGAGGCTCCAAGACCCCAGGTTCAATCCCCAGCACCACCATCATTCAGAACTGCGCAGGGCTCTGAACTTTCTCTGTCTGTTTCTCTATAAAAAATATAAATAATTTAGAACTTTGTTTTAACTATTTACATTCCACATATGAGTAAAACAATTTACAGAGTCTTTCCCCTCTCAATTTCAGTCTGTCCTAATATTTAAATACTTTTCCCATATTTGGGAGCTATTCTCTGCCCTGATCCAGCTTTCTAGTCTATTTTCAACTCTGACACCATCTCCCCAGACAATACCTTCAGCCCACCTGCATGTTTGTTAGTTGTCAGGCTCAGGTAAAAATTAGTAAAGTCACGGGCCCCTTGGAATAGACCTAAAACAGACCTACTAGCTTTTTCCAAAATGGAGACCCCAAATCTCATCTACTATATTCCTACCTTTAGCTTCTTGATTATTAAACAATTTTTTCTGCTTTTATATCTTGATACTTTTCCAGCCACTAAGTCACAGAGGCTACTATGATTCCATCCTGACCTCCCTGGGCAGACAACCTCACCCATGTGTCCTGGAACCTCCCCTCCCCATGTCCATCGGAGAAGCAATTACAGAAGACAGAACTCCCACCTTCTGCTCCCCATAAAGAACTTTGGTCCATATTCCCAGAGGGTGAGAAATGATAGGAGAAGATGGCTAGAGGGCTCTGAACCACAACTCCATCAGGACTCAGAGAGAAAAGAATAAAAGGAAGGATATTTGGAAGTAGAACTAGGTGTAGGTGTGACTTAGAAAGGAAGAGATGGCAAAAGCATAGGGGGGGAAATGGGCAAACATATGTAAATACAGACAGTAATGGAAGTAATAGTCAGCCCACCTCTGTGACTTTGGGAGAACTACTGTAGTTTCCAGTGGAGGGAATGGGGAACAGAACTCTTGCAGTATAATTATACCACTGTTATCTCATAATCTTCTAAATCAATAATAAGCAAATACTCATTAGAAAGCAATTACTTTCCTTTCTGGAAAGTTCACAGGCAGGTCAGAGTTGGCGGACCGTGTCCAGCAGATCACAGCGGCTTCCCACTCACTCAGAGTAGCTCATGCACCGAATTCTCGGGCCCCGTGAATCCACCGACAAGATTTCATTACTTTCCCGCTCAAAGGTGGTTAATGGAGTTCACTCCAAAAAGCTCTGCCTGTTGTTGACAGCGTAAGCTGGAGTATCTCTGTGCTACTTCTGCTAAGGGGGAATCCATCAGTACACAAATGCAACCTGAATGCTGTGTACTACTGTCAAGTGTCTACACTAGTAGACTTACTTCTTCAATGTGTCCAGGTGATAGTATCAAGTTTTGTGAAATTACAGATAAGAGAGTATTGTGTTTTGTAAAGAGCTAGGATATTTCAGACTGAACTGATGCTTGAAAGGTGGGAGCCTGAGGCCCACATCTTGCTGCTCAGGCCCTGGGCTTCCTTACCTGCAAAAGGCAAAACCGACTCTAATAATTTTCCCTTTCTTTCTCTCTCCCTTCCTTCCTTCCTTCCTTCCTTCCTTCCTTCCTTCCTTCCTTCCTTCTTCCTTCCTTCCTTCCTTCCTTCCTTTCTTTCTTTCTTTCTTTCTTTCTTTCTTTCTTTCTTTCTTTCTTTCTTTCTTTCTTTCTTTCATTCTATCTTTCTTTCCCAAGCACTGCTGAGCTCTGGCTTATGGGGAATTGAACCTTGAACTGTGGAGTTTTGGGTATGTAAGTCTCTTTGCACTATCATTATGCCCTCTACCCCTCTAGTAATCTTTGAGGATGCCCACAATATGAGTTTCGTGTGTGTGTCCCTCCTGGTATGTGCACAGAGCAACTGCTATTATCAATTAAGAGAAGGAGAGAACTGCAGGCCAGTGGGTCTGATGAAGTAAGAGGCCACCGAATCGCTCTGATCACAACAGGGACAGAGAAGATGCAGCCCTCTCTTCTCAATCTCAAGCAACAATTATGATACTCTTGAGCCCCTGGGAACAAACCTAAAAATAGACTGCCTAGCTTTTTTCTATCTTAAGATCCTTACTCTCATCAGCTCTATTCCTACTTTTTTGGTTCCTGTTATTGGTCCTGCTTTAAATCTTGCCCCCTATCTGCAGGGGCGAAGCTACACAACTAGTGAAGCAGGACTGCAGGTCTCTCTCTCTCTCTCTCTCTCTCTCTCTCTCACTTTGCCTCCAGGATTATCACCGGAACTCGGTGCCAGCACTACAAATCCACTGTTCCTGATGGCGATTTTTCCCATTTTATTGGATAGGACCGAGAGAAATTGAGAGGGAGATAGAGGGAGAGAGACAGAGAAACACCTGCATCTCTGCTTCACCACTTGTGAAGCTTTCCCCCTGCAAGTAGGGAGCGGGAGCTCGAACCCGGATCTTTGTGCAGGTCCTTGTTCTTTATACTATATGCGCTTAACTAGGGGTGCCACCGCTCAGCCTCCCTCTCCATTTCTCTCTGTCCTATCAAGGAAAACAAAAAAGAAGAAGGAAGGAAGAAGGAAAGAAAGAGAAAAGAGCAAATGGCCTCTTGGAGCAGTGGAAGTGGATTCATTGGTGGCAACAAGAGAGAGAGAGAGAGAGACAGAGACAGACAGACAGACATCGCACAGCTCTGGCTTATGATTTGCCAGAGAGAAAGAAAGAGCTGTGAAGGACTACTAGAGCAAAAAACAGAGGACTCACTTGTTACATTTTGATCAAGACTGGGAGACTGGGAGTGGGAGTGGTGCAAAGGACTTCAGGGGAGCACAGGGAGAGGGGCAGGAGGCTGTGTCCTTGCTGGTGCAGCAGGAAGCAGAGGACAGGGCACAGGGCACAGGGCACAGGGCATGGCGTGGCGCAGTCACCACCGGGGATCCCTACACTGCCACTAATACCTGGAGTCCAGTCGTGGTTGCTGCCAGGCTTGACTCAGTCCGAGGGTGGACATGGGGGTCAGAGAGGTAGCTCATCCAATAGAAACCTGCCCTCTATCATGCTCATGACCCAGGTTCAAGACCCACTGGGAGATGCTTTCATGCTATGATGTCCTTAGTGCTCTCTGACACACAGACTCATTCTATCTATCTATCTATCTATCTATCTATCTATCTATCTATCTACCTATCCACCCACCCATCCATCTATCCACCCATCCATCCATCCATCCATCCACCCACCCATCCATCCATCCATCCATTCATCCTCCCACCCACCCATCCATCCACCCATCCACCCATCCATCCATTCAGCCAGCCAGCCACCCACCCACCCACCCATCCATCCATCCACCCACCCACCCACCCACCCATCCATCCATCCATCCATCCATCCACCCATCCATTCATCCATCCACCCATCCACCCGTCAGTCCGTCCATCCATCCATCCATCCATCCATCCATCCATCCACCCACCCACCCATCCATCCACCCATCCACCCATCCATCCAGCAAGCCATCCATCCATCCATCCATTCATCCATCCACCCATCCATCCGTCAGTCCATCCATCCATCCATCCATCCATTCATCCACCCATCCGTCAGTCCATCCATCCACCCATCCATCCATACATCCATCCATCCATCCATCCACCCACCCATCCACCCATCCATCCATCCATCCATCCATCCATCCACCCATCCACCCATCCATCCGTCAGTCCATCCATCCATCCATCCATCCATCCATCCATCCATCCATCCATCTATCCATCCATCCATCCACCCATCCGTACATGTGTATCTCTCTGAAAGTCAATGCAGACCAATGAAGCATGCCAAAGGGAGAAAACAACAAAAAATCGTCTCCTGAGCATTTTATGATCTGTGGATTGTAAAGTTCTATCTATCACTCCGTAAGATCTTAGTTATAGGGGCCGGGCTGTGGTGCACCTAGTTAAGTGCACACATTACAATTTACAAAGAACTGGATTCCAGCCCCAGCACCCCACCTACAGGGGGAAGCTTTATGAGTGGTGTAGCAGGGCAGCACCTCCCCTTCCTCCCTCCCTCTCCCTCTCTCCTCACTCTTCTCTCTCTCAACTTTTCTTTTTCATAAGTTTTTTTTTCTTTTTTTCCTGCAGGGTTATTGCTGGGGCTCGGTGCCTACACTATGAATCCACTGCTCTTGGAGGCCATTTTTTCCCATTTTGTTGCCCTTGTTGTTGTCATTGTTATTGTTGGATAGGACAGAGAGAAATCGGAAAGAGGAGGGGAAGACAGAGAAGGGGAGAGAAAGACAGACACCTACAGACCTACCTCACCACTTGTGAAGTGACCCCCCTGAAGGTGGGGAGTGGGGGCTTCAAACCAGGATTCTTAGGCTGGTCCTTGCACTTCGTGCCACTTCTGATTAACCTGCTGCACACCTGACCCCCTTGTGATTTTTTTAAATTATATTTATTTATTTGATGGAGAAATCCATAAATCAAGAGGAAGGGAGAGATAAAGAGGTAAAGAGACAGAGAGACACCACTTGTGAAGCTTTCCCCCTGAAGGTGGGGCCAGGGGCGTGAACCTGGGTCCTTGCTCACTGTAACATGTGTACTTAGACAGGTGCGCCACACGCCACACACACACACACACACACACACACACACACACACACACACACACACTTTCTTAAAAAAGGCCAGGTGACAGCACAATTGGTAACGTCCACAAGTACCATGCACAAGGACTCCAGTTCAAGCCCTGGTCCCCACCTGTAAGGGGAAAGCTTCACAGATAGTGGGAAGTGGTGTAGATGCTTCTTTCTCTCCTTCTCCCTCCTTATCTCCCTACTGCATGTCTCTATCATAATTAAAAATAAGCACAGTTATGCAGGGGTTTCGTTTTTTTTTTTTTTTTGCCTCCAGGGTTACTGCTGGGGCTCAGTGCCTGCACTATGGATCCACTGCTCTTGAAGAAGATTTTTCTCATTTTTGTCGCCCTTGCTGTTGTCATTGATACATAGGACAGAGAGAAATGGAGAGAAGAGGGGAAGACAGAGAAGGGAAGAGAAAGATAGACACCTGCAGACCTGCTTCATGGCTTGTGAAACCATCCCCCTGCAGGCTGGGAGCCGGGGAATCGAACCAGGATCTGTATGCTGGTCCTTGCGCTTCGCGCCATGTGTGCTTAACCCACAGCACCACTGCCCAGCCCCCACGAATACAGTGTTTCAAAGATCTTAATCACAAGCCCAGGAGGCACTGATGAGACTGTAATGCAGCGAGTCCAGGTCTGGGACAGTGGTGCCTTGTGTGCAGAAGGGCTCACACAGGAGGCTCTATGTTCACCTCACGGCAGCCCCTGGTGCACGGGATAAACGCTGCCTGCTGTTCCGTTCCTCCGGTCTACACACCTGCGTCATCAGAGGAGAAGATAAACAGCCCTTTGGAATGTGAACTATTTTAGGCCGGAGACTCTCCCTTTCTGAAAACACCATCTGAGTGAGCCCTGTTTCAGAGCCCCGGACAGAGAGAGGCATCTTTGTTTGTGCCGGGGATAAGCCTTGTCGTCGGCCTCAGACTGTGCAAGAGTTTCCATCCTGTCAGAAAGTCCAATAGCCTGGAACCGAGCCAGGAGGACACCAGATCCAGTCGAGGAGTGTTGGAGCGCGTGGGTCTGGGGGTGGGGGTGTGCAGACATGCTCACGCGTGACAATACAGGCGCGTGTGCAGGATCCTGAACACATCTGTAATTAGAAGCATCTCTGTAGGCAGCTATGGGAGGGTCCTGAACACATCTGTAATTAGAAGCAGCTCTGTAGGCAGCTACGGGAGGGTCGGGGAGTGGCACACCCGGTTAAGCACACACAGTCCAAGTGCAAGGACCCACTCAAGGATCCTGGTTTGAGCCCCGACTCCCAGCCTGTGTGGGGGCCGGGAGTCACTTCACAAGCGGTGAAGCAGGTCTGCAGGTGTCTCTCTCTCTCTCTCTCTCTCTCTCTCTCTCTCTCTCTCTCTCTCCCTCCTCTCTCAATTTCTCTCTGTCCTATCCAATAAAATGAGGACAATGGCCACCAGGAGCAGTGCATTTGTAGTGCTGGCACCAGGCTCCAGCAGTAACCCTGGAAGCAAAGAAAACAAATGGAGGAGAGACCATCTTTTTCCCAGGGCTCCTCTGCCCTGGGTAGCATCCAAGTTGCAGGTGCTGTTCAGTGACCAGACAGATACTAGTTTAAACAACCAGTAGAGCCAGGGATTTACTCATCATTTGAGCATCAAAAAACTAAGTCTGTGATGAGCCCAGCTACTGGGAGTGGGGGACCCTGACATCACAATCTCCCTCACCCCAAGCTGGAGAGAGAGTTCACAGGGTAGAGCAGTGGCCCTGCCAATGCATCCGTCCTCCTAGCTTCAAGCCCTGGTATCACATGCAAGGTGCTGCAGCACCAGAAGAAGGTCTAGCACGTCATAGTCTCTCCCTCTCTCCGTCTGTCTTTCTGGATAAAAACAGCCCAGGGTCTAGGAAATGAAGGTGCCTGGGACATTGTCTGCTCTCCATATTGCATCCACTGTGAATATGGTTACAGTGAACATGGGATTTCGAAAGTCTCTTTAAGATCCTTATCTGATCTCCGTTGGCCAGATAGGTGGCGTCGAAGCTCCTGCACCTGCCCTGATGTTCTGAGGGTTCTCGACTCTTCTCCACAGTGACCGCACCACCCCTATTCCCACCAGCAGTGCCAAGCTCAGCTTCCTACACATTCTCACCAGCCTTTATTACTGATCCCATCATCAGAGTTTCCAACCAGTATGAGGGAACAGCTCACTGCTCTGATAACTAGTGGTGCTGATTATCTTTTCATGTCCTACTAACCCTCAGCAAGTTCTCTAGAAAAAAAGATCTTACACAAACAGGAGACAAAGAAAGCTCGAACCCTATATACACACACGTGAGCCAGGACGGTAATTTAAAATGTACGCAGTGACTGCATTATGTGTTCCAGCAGAAACAAGGGAGAAACAGTAAGAACGACTAAAAGGGAAATGCTAAAATGAAAACACAGAGTTTAATGAAAGCGGAAGTAAAGGGTGCCTTTGGAAGATTCATCAGTGGGTTCCTCAAAGCTCAGGCAGAAATCAGTGATGCTGAGGAGATGTTGACAGGCATCAGACAAACACACACAGAAGGAAAAGAGAGAAAATTATATTAGGATGACCAAAGGCTGTGTTGTCCCCATGAAACCCAATGCCAGGCAGAAGATGCAGACAGAGTAAAGGTAAAAACGATGGAGAAAACTCCACCCTACAGGATCAGTCTAAAGATCTAAAAAGCTTAGTATGGTGTATACTTCAAAATATGGACTAGTACACCAAGAAGAAAGACATTTAATAGGGCTGGCAGAGTCGGTTCATGAGAAAATAAAGCATCAATGCATTTTGGCAAGAACACTTCAGAATACAAGTAGTCAAAGACTGATCCCCTCACCAAAGCAGCCGGACTGCAACTGTGTTCAGGACTGCAACACTTTTTTCTTTTTCTTTGCCACCAGGGTTCACTTCTCCTGGAGGCTATTCCCCCTCCCCCACTTTGTTGCCCTTGTTGTTACCTTTGTTGTTGTCATTGTCGTTGGATAGGACAGAGAGAAATGGAGAGAGGAGGGAAAGACAGAGAGGGGGAGAGAAAGACAGACACCTGCAGACCTTCTTCACTGCCTGTGAAGTGACTCCCCTGAAGGTGGGGAGCCAGGGGCTCGAACCGGGATCCTCATGCCCTGTGCCACATGCATTTAAACCGCTGCTTTACCAACCGACCCCCAACACTTCTTTCTTTTTTTTAACTTTTTAAAAAATGTTATTTATTTATTTATTATTATGCTTCCCTTGCTGTTCCATTGTTGTAGTCGTTGTTGTCTTCATTGTTGGATAGGACAGAGAGAAATGGAGAGAGGAGGGGAAGACAGAGAGGGGGAGAGAAAGACAGACACCTGCAGACCTGCTTTACCGCCTGTGAAGTGACTCCCCTGCAGGTGGGGAGCCGCCAGGGGGTCGAACCGGGATCCTTCCACCCATCCTCGAGCTTTGTGCCACCTGTGCCCAACCCGCTGCACCACCGCCCAACTCCCCCAACACTTCTTTCTTAGAGGGTAATCAGACAGAAAGTACAAGAAAAAAGACTTGCAGGCAGCGTGCCCAGACTCACCAGACAGAATTCTAAGCATCAGTTTCACTATTCTTTTTCTTTTTATCTTGTATTTCTCTTTATGTTTATTTTTTTATTTGTTTAATTCAATAAGACAGAGAGAAATTGAGAAAGGAGGGGGTGGGAGAGCTTTCTCCAGGTCTGTCTCACTTCTTGTGAAGTAGACCTGCTACAGGAAGGGAGTAGGGCTTGAACTCGGGCCTTGCGCTGTTACTACACGCACTCAACCAAGTGCGCCACCTTCTGGTCTTGGTTTCAATTTTCTAAGAGAGAGCAGCAAAAGAAAACTTATCCCAGGTCATCAAACAAATTTCGTGAATTTTAAGTGAACTCAAGTCTGTACACGTGTGGGAGGTGTGTTCTCTGGCCATGCAACAAGCACTGAACTATCAACAGAGCTCAAAAACTAAGTGAAGGAAGACACAGAACATGCCAATTGGGGGTCGGGCGGTAGCACAGCGGGTTAAATGCACTTGGCGTGGAGCGCAAGGACTGGCTCAAGGATCCGGGTTCGAGCCCCCGGCTCCCCACCTGCAGGGGCGTCGCTTCACAATCAGTGAAGCAGGTCTGCAGGTGTCTGTCTTTCTCTCCCCTTCTCTGTCTTCCCGTCCTCTCTTCATTTCTCTCTGTCCTATCCAACAACAACAGTAGCAACAACAACAACAATGATAAAAACAACAAGGGCAACAAAAGGGAAAAAGTAGCTTCCAGGAGCAGTGGATTTGTAGTGCCAGCACTGAGCCCCAGCGATAACCCTGGGGGAAAAAATAAAAGAAGGAAATGTTGACTGGAAGGACAGGGTGAGAATTGTGACACGGAGACACAGCGACGACTACTACTCAAGAGTACAGAATTGAAATGAAAGCGCTCTGTCAGCAACTGGTGACTGCCCGTCATCCAGCCTGGAACAGATGCGGTCTGGGACACAGTGATGGAAACTCGCAAGACGAGCAGCGAGGAGAGAGAGGCTGAGAAAGCCGCCGAAATAAACAGCGTGTGTGTGACACACGAAAACGCCTGTCTGTCCAAGGACAGCAGCAGCTCTCCTGAATCAAAAGGAAACAAACCCGAGAGGCTGGCCTCTGATGTGGCCCCAAGCTGTCACTGTCAGTAGGGCCCTTCCAAAGCCAAAAAAACGAGGAAGTGAGAAAAAGTTACCATAAACGACAACTAGAAAAATAGAGACGTCATTTTCTTCATAGATGGACAAGCAAAATAAGCCAAGTTGGGCAATTATTGAAATCATATAGGAAAACAAATAGCATAGACCTCGTGTACTGAACATATACTGATCATTAATGGTATGGAAAGATTGGTTCAGTATGTTGGCGTGTTTTTCAAGAACAGAATGTGTCTGGGAATAAACAGACAAATATACCAGAGGAATGTATAGAAAACCACACCATCTTACTAAGCACCAGGAAAAAAAAATTTAAACAGAGTTGTACCATGTTCTTAGACAAGAGTAGTCAGTATTATGAATCTGTTACTGTTTCTCAGACGAGTTTATGGATGGGAAGCTAATAAAACTGATCAAGGGGTTGGGGGGAAAGCATGTCTCAAGTGATCCAGAAAAAAAAAAACTGAAATGAACAGGCAAATAAAAGTTATTGCAATAGAATAATGAGAAATAACCTGAACCATCCAATATCAAAGTCTGAGAAAATGAAACTGAACTAAAGCTACACAGTATAATAATAACCGCCAGTTCCTCTCCTTGCAATAACGTGGAAGGGAACAGGAACCCTGAAGCGATCTGGCGGGTGCAGATTAAATACACTCCTCTGGTCACGTCGGCAGCTACAGTTGTAGATCAGTCAGTGAGTTCAGGATCCGAGAGCAGAGGTTGGTTCCTGCGTCATGAGAGGGTGACATACAGGACAGACACTGTGAGCTGTCCCTCTTAGAAAGCTAGCATCAAGAGTGCTGTCTGACAGAAACACAACTCAGCCTATGTGAGTCCTTGTGAATTTAATTTCTTTTCCTTTTTTTTTTTTTTGCCTCCAGGGTTATTGCTGAGGTTTGGTGCCTACACCACAAAACTACTGCTCCTGGCAGCCATCTTTTTTCCTATTGTTATTATTATTGTTGTTGCTGCTGCAGGTGTTGTTGTTGTTGGACAGGACAGAGAGAGATCAAGAGAGGACGGGAAGATAGAGAGGGAGAGAGATAGACACCTGCAGACCTGTTTCACAGCTTGTGAGGCAACCCCCCACATACCACCCCGCAAGTGGGGAGCCGGGGACTCGAACCTGGATCCTTGCGTCAGTCCTTGTGCTTTGCGCTATGTGCACTTAACCTGCTGCGCTACTGGCAAGCCCCCAATTAATTTATTTCTGTGACAGGATCGAGAAGTTGAAAGGGGAATGGGGGGCAGAGAGGGAGATACAGAGATACCTGCAGCACTGCTTCATCACGTGTGATGGACTGAGGGCCTCACTTGAACCCGGATCTTTGTATGTCATAACACGTGTGCTCAATCAGGTGCACCACCGTCCAGCCCTCCTTGGCCTCTGGAGCCAGACGTGTCTGTCACAGGCCATGAGCGGGCCAGTCCCCGGGTCACTCCACAAGGCTGTGTGGAAACGAAGGCTCTTTCCTGGACATCCAGTTTGAGAGGGGGAGTATCTGTCTGAATTTTAGCATCTGGACTCTAATGGGCCTGTTTAAAGCATGAAGAGTTTTAAGCCTGGCCAAAGGCTCAGTCCCAACCAAACACACAATTTCTGCCATAAAATCTAAGTTTGACGCTTCCTGATTTTTCCCCCTTTATTGGGGGGATTGATGGCTTACAGTCAACAGTAAAATGCAGTAGTTGGTACATGCATAACATTTCTCATTTTTCCACAGAACAATTCAACCCCGACTAGGTCCTCCTCTGCCATCACCTTCCAGGACCTGAACCCTCTCCCCCCACCCCAAAGTCTTTACTTTGGTGCAAGACACCAGCTCTGGCCCAAGCTCTGCTTTGTTTTTTCTTCTTTTTCAACTTCCAAACTAAGCTTATTCCACAGTCACCTGACCCACCCACAGGACGCTGTGCGGAAGGCAGCTGTTCCAACTGCACTGACTTCTGAGCAAACTGGGATTGTGAGAAAGGTCCTTGCATGATCTGTGCGTGAGCCTCATAGAAGCCGCCAGGTACATCTTCCTCTCCTCCCAGAAACAGAGGAGAAGCCGGGTCTTCCCCATCACCAGCTCACGCACAGATCATGCTGGAAGACCCCTCAGAGAATCTGCTTCTGCCTCTGCTGGCCTGAGGTTCCCCACCCTCCTCCACCTGTCTCCTGGTGGCCAACAGGCCAGACGGGAAAGTGGGAGCCAGTCTTGTTCCTTCCCGCCCCCCGAGGATCCCATCAAATCAGGGTTCAGAAACTAATAGCTTTTTCTTTTCTTTTCATTATATGACAATATTTTAGCTAGCCCACAGCTTCCTTCCTTAAAAAAAAAAAATATATATATATATATATATATATATATATATTGTCTTGGGGTCAGGTGGTGGTGTGGCCACTTAAACACTCCTGTCACCATGTGCAAGGACCCGGGTTCAAGCCTCCACTTTCCACCTGCAGTGGGAAAGCTTCACAAGTGGTGAAGCAGGTCTGCAGGTGTTTCTCTTTCTCTCTGCCCTATCCAATAAAATAGAAAAAATATATATTAAAAAGACAAGATTTCATCATTTAAAAAAAAAATGTTAGTGGGGGAATTGGGTGCAGTGCCAGGAGTGGTGGATTCATAGTGCAGGCACCAAGAGCCAGAGATAACCCTAGTGCGAAAAAAGTATTGATGATTTCACATGAGGTGGGGAGAGGGAGAGGGAGGGGAGAGGGAGAGGGAGAGGGAGGGGAGAGGGAGGAGGAGGGGCCAGGGAGGGGGAGGGAACAGGGAGGGGGAGGGAACAGGGAGGGGGAGGGAACAGGGAGGGGGAGGGAGAGGGAGAGGGAGAGGGAGAGGGAGAGGGAGAGGGAAGCCAAGACAGTACTCTGGTGCCTGCTGCGCTGAGAACAGAATTAGGAGCCCCAGACAGGCACACCCCAGGATCTAACATTTGGGTCACTCCCCAGGTCTCCCCATGCGGACTCCCATCTGCATGTCTTTGTAGTAACCAGGACTGTGATTTCAGCGCGCTGCGGGTCTGCAGTCAAGGTTTGGAAAGGCTGCCTTCTCCAGCCTCTAAGCTCCGGGCAGAGCTTCCCAGGAGCCCCTGCACACGAGGCAGTGAGCCACTGAACCTCAAGGCCTCCAGGGTGAGCAGAGAAATGAATAAGCCCAGTCATCCAAGGAGTCCTTTTATATATTAGGAAAAAAAAAAACAGAGGATGTGAAATGAACCCCATGCCTTTGGAGAGCCTACACATTTTGTTGTTGTTAAGAAAGTTCCTGTCAAGGATCTCTTTCTTCCTAGGCAACTGGATTCATTCCCCAAGAAACAGGCCAAGTAGCAGGATTCTTGCTGCGGGGCAGAAATCCCAGACATTCAGGATGAAACAGCTCAGCCCAGTGGGTTCCGTGAGGAGACCCAGGGAGAGCGGGAGGCACCAGTCCCAGGGAGTCACCTGGTGCTTCCCAGCCCCAGAGACCGGAACTCCTGTGACAACCAGGTTTCCTGGACATCAGTGCCCACGAGGGACACTCCCTGACACTCTCCAAGGACAAGTGGCCACAGAGGGGGAGCAGGGCCACACTTCCCGGGGCATCTCAAGCCAGGAGGCCTCATTTTCTGAAGGCTACAAGCCTGCTACTTTGTTCTTCTGTAGTGTCTGCTTAAAAATTGATTTTTGACCCATGACTTTAGAAATCTTTGCCTGCACCTGCTAGCTAACATGCAGGTGGTCTAAAAATATTATCTGGGAAGATGGTGTCAGACTTGAAACTAGGACTAGAAAGTTTGGTGTGGGCAGAGAGCAGCTCCCAAACATGCGGAAAGTCTATAAACACCACTAGCTGCGTGCCCCACAGATTCGACCTAGGGCCCATTTCTCTTCATATTTAGCGCAGGACCTGTGTCACCTCTTAGTCCCTGCCCCTCAGAATACACCTAAAATAGACTTCCTCGCTTCTTCTCACATGAAGACCCTTAGTGTCATCTGCTCTATTCTTACTTTGGGGCTCCTGCTTTATATCTTGCCACATTTCAGCCACCAAGCTGCAGATGCTGCCATGATGCCATCCTGACCTCCCTGGGCAGACACCCTCACCCATGTGTCCTGGAGGTCCCCCTCCGAGAGCCCTGCCCCACTAGGGAAAGACAGAGACAGGCTGGGGGTGTGGATCCACCTGCCAACACCCATGTCCAGCGGAGAAGCAATTACAGCAGCCAGAACTCCCACCTCCTGCTCCCCATAATGACCCTGGGTTCATATTCCCAGAGGGATAAAAAATAGGGAAGCTCCAATGGGAAGGGTGGGGCAAGGAGCTCTGGTGGTGGGAACTGTGTGGAATTGCACACCAGTTATCTTACAATCTTTAACAATAATCATTAAATCACTAATAAGTACTTTTAATTTTTTATTCTTTATTTATTGGATAGAGATTGTCAGATATCAAGAAATCAAGAGGAAGTGGGAGACAGAGAGGGAAAGAGACAGAGAGACACCTGCAGCCCTGCTTCACCACTCGCAAAGCTTTCCCCCTGCAGGTGGGGACCAGGGGCTCGAACATGTGTCCTTGAGCATTGCAACACGTGCACTCAATCAAGTGAGCCACCTTACTAATAAGTGCTCCTTACTAATACATTTTTTAAAAGAAATGAAATAGATATATAAAATAAGTAAATAAGGAAACCTGTTTTACTCTTATCAAAAACAAAATCATTTTGAGAGGGAGCTGCTCTGTCCTCTTTTGTTGGGGGAAGGCGCATACGCCAGTGCTGAGGGTACAGGGCAAGCTGGGGGCTGGGAAGAGAGCTCAGACTTGCAGGCTTGAGCCCCAGGTCCTGCCCCTCCCCTGGCACTGCTGGGGTTGGAGGGAGGCTAACAGCTCGGCCTCTCCCCAGCTCCCTCCCTTGTGTGTTTGTCAAGATAAAACTCCATGATGCCATTTTTACTTTAAGGCAGGTATTTCCTGACGGATGGATACTTGTGACATGTTCCCTAGCCCCTGGGCCGTAGGCTCTGCCTAGGTTCTGTGACTTCACTAGGGAAGCTGGTTCCAAACTCCTTTATGAAAGTGCTGAGGTGGACTGGAGGCCCCTGTTTATTAAACAGCTTGTCCTGCTGTATGTTTTACCGCCCGCCTCTCACCCTGTACCCGGTTTCCCACTGGCCTGCTGGAACTGCAGGTGTAGCTTCCTTCCCAGAACTCATCCCGCGGGCAGAGGGGTGCTTTGTGCCTTAGCTGTGGCTTCTTCCCGTGTACGCGGTGCCCCTGTGCCAACGGGGCAGCAAAGTGCTTGGGCTCGCAGGCTCTCCCTGACCTCAAAAACAGCACAGGGTGCCGGAGCTGGGAGGTAGTACTCTGACCTGTCCCCCCCTTATTTATTTTCATGAGAAAGAGAACAATGCTTTGGTATACGGTGGTATGCCAGCTGCGCGGAGGCCGCGATTCCCACGCGGCCGTGTCCATGGAGACATTTCACAGCCTCTGCGGGTTTGGGTCTCCTCCCTTCAGTGGTGAAGCTGAGCCTGAGCCCACTGCTTCCTGCCACAGAGGACGGACACTGATACCACAGCTTGTGCACAAAGGGAAGTGGCTTCACTGCCACCCAGTCCCAGGAAGAGGCCGGACGCCCTTACTAGGACGCGTCTATCCACCATCTACAAGGAGTCGCCATGAGACTGGGGATATAGCTCAGCCTGGTAGAGCACTGACATGTATGCTTCAAGTCCTGGAAAGACTCAAAAGGAGACAGTTTCTAAGTCCTTTCCTCTCCCATCAGTGCAATATACAAAACACAGTCTTAATTTGACTTTGTGTTTCTTATCTCTTCAGTACAAGTGACATCAGCCCGTCTTCATCCTTCTCTTTCGGGCTGAGCTCACAGGATGCCATCAAGCTCCATCCAAGATGAAGTAAAGAAGGTGACTTCATCATTCTTCCACTGTGTGTCTGGACCACAGCTTGCTCAGCCACTCGTCTGTTGTGGGACACCTGGGTTCCTTCCAGGTTTGGGCTGTTACAAACTGTGCTGCTATGAACACAGGTGCACACAGATCTTTCTGGATGGGTGTGTTGGGTTCCTTAGGATCTATCCCCAGGAGAGGAATTGCTGGGTCACAGGGCAGGTCCATTTCCAACCTTCTGAGAGGGACAGTCTGCACTTTTTTTCACACAGAAGAAAAGCCCCTCCTGCAAGCGTCTACTCACTGATCAGCTGATTGAGTGTGAAGCCGCCGGCGCCATCAGGAATTGCACCCAGAACAGTGAAGTCAGTGCCTGGATTACCATCAATCCATCGCTGAACAAGACAATTTGGGGGCTGACATATTGGCTGCTGTCATCTGCCAGTGTTTTTCAAACATTGCCATTAATTAGGCAGAGAGACGCATGACTCTCTTGCAAGTGTTTTTCAACCACTCCTTGAACATAACAAGGTTAGGCGGGCCGGGTGCCGTGTTTGGGTGCTTAAGACAGGCGCTAATTAAAACACATTAGGGCTAATCGAATCCCAGGCAGGGTTTTCTGAGCATCCCCGCTGCTCCGTCTCTTAGTCAACTCGCTCTATTTAAAGGCCAAAGACAGAATAGCAGCAACAACCACCCTCGGAAGAGGTAGATGTCATAAGCCCACAGGCAGCAAAAACACATCCCAGGAACTAACTCTCCAATCCTTCCTCTCAGGAAGGTTCCCAGCCCTATGCAAGAGAGAGACCGCAGCCCCCATCCACCTCCTTCACCCAGGAAATCTGACCACATCCTAGACACTCAGCAGGGATCATTCCTCTAAGGCATCTACCTATCTTAGAAGCCGAAAAGTGAGCTCTTGGAAGAAATCATTCTGAACCTTCAGTGTTTCTACCATGAATGCATAAATAACTCAGAGGTTTTCTACTGTACTTGTTCGGACATCTCCATCAGGATTTCTACTTTGAATAAATTCACGACAAGGAAAATATATTTACATAACGGATCCCTAACTCAAAACCATGAAGACGCTGTCTCATTAAATTCAAGATTAATTTCCCCAGAAGGAACCACGCATAAAGAGATAACTCCGTCAGAGTCTTAGCTCTCTGAAAAATCATGGTTTGCTTCACGCAGAAGCTTTATCTAATTCTTCATTTTCTTTTCTATTTGTTTTATTTATTTTTATTGCCACCAGGATTACCCTGGGACTCTGTTTCTGCGCAAAGAAACACCACTCTCAGTGGCCTCCCTCTTCCCTCATTTGATAGGACAGAGATAAACAGAGAGAAATGGAAGACATGGGAAGACAGCATAACGGTTCCACTAGGGCTTGGAATTGGCACTACAAATCCACTGCTCCTGTTGCCAATTTTTCCATCTTATTGGACGGGACAGAGAGAAATTGAGAGGGGTGGAGGAGATAGGGAGAGCGAGAGACAGAGACACCTGCAGCCCTGCTTCACCGCTTGTGAAGCTTCTCCCTTGCAGGTGGGAACCAGGTGCTCCTTGCATAGGTCCTTGAGCTTCACACGATGTCTGTGAGCACGTAGAGTATGCCACCACCCGGTCCCCTGAGAACCACTTTTTATTCATTGTTTCTATGAGCTTGTCTTTTTTTTTTTTTTTGGAAGAAAAACTGCATCTGACAGACACCAGGCAGTATTTTTCTTTCTCCTTTCGATTTCACACAGCATATAATAATAACACGCCTCCTGACCTACCTTCTTGTTGGTATGCTTCTAGTTCTGCTTCTGGGACCCCTTCTGTTACATTGCTTGACGCTGTGGTCTATTTACATGGTCATTCTGTTACATTGGTTTGGTCTCACTCCCCCTGCCTCCGGGAGATTTTGGTTGAGTCCTTGCTAGTTTCCCACTTCTTGCCTCTCCCCGCCCCCATCCTAGATACTTCCTTGGTTTCTGACGCTGCCACCGGAGGAGAGATGGGGGACAGAATTGTGTGGTGATTAGATTAGATTAGTTTTTTGAACCATTGGCTAGTGAATAAAAGAATACTGCTGGTGGCGCAAAGCACAAGGACCGGCATAAGGATCCCGGTTCGAACCCTGGCTCCCCACCTGCAGGGGAGTCGCTTCACAGGCAGTGAAGCAGGTCTGCAGGTGTCTATCTTTCTCTCCCCCTCTCTGTCTTCCCCTCCTCTCTCCATTTCTCTCTGTCCTATCCAACAACAACAACAACAATAATAACTACAACAATAAAACAACAAGGGCAATAAAAGGGAATAAATAAATAAAATAAATATTAAAAAAAAAAAAACAATACTGCTTCTCTGCTCAGCCTTGTGTCCCTGGTCGTCTGTCTACTGCCGCGAAGCTAGCCCGGCATACTGGCGCGCTGAACTTAAACAACACCTTCTCATGTTACAGAACATGAGAAAGAGACTCTTCCCCTTTGCCTTGACTACTGTTTATACAACACTTCTTCTTTATCCCTGCATCTGGAGATACCAGAGTGCGAGTTTCAATAACACTTAATAGTTATATATTTATGTTTTAGTCTGGTGAAGCAAAGTTTTGTAGTTAATTTAGTGTCTATTTCACAGGTAAAAGAAAGGCAAGTAAATGTCTCCAGCATTCTTACCACCATATACATGGGTTTCTTGCTCTCACTGGTGTGATTTGAACTTTAGGAGGCAAAGCTACCCCACTAGATAGGACAGAACTAACAGCTCAATGGACGCAAAGAAAAATGCCGCCTCTTAGAGACTGCCCCAGCCAGCGCACTCAAGGAAGCGTGTTTGTGTTATAGGGTGCTAGTGTCCCCTGCCACGGTCACGGTTCTCCACTGGAAATATTCCAAGAGACTTTCAAGCACAGTTTGACCCTGTGAACTTAGCAGACGTTTTTCTGAGAATGGAGAGAAGTACAATGAACGCCCAAAACTCACCCAGTGGCTTCCATCTTGATATAAACATGGGCATTTTCAAATCCACATGCCTCAGACATACACACTTGTGTGTGTGCACAGTGAATTACTGTTCGAGGTCGATCGGTGAAGAGATCCTTAAGTGGAAGAATAAGAGACTAACGCCATCAGAATATCAAAGGAAGAAGCACATAATTTTAAATCTAATAAGAAATTTCTTTTTGACAATGCAAGGCTTCTAATTCTGTCCCCTGGAAATACCTGGAAACTCATGATTAGCACTGAGCCCTCCAGGAACAGCTGGAGTCTGTGTGCTGGAAACACTCGGCACATAGGCAAGAACTACAGCACTGGACTGGGCAAACCACTCCAGAGGAGGGCTCTGGGCAGTACAGAGGGCCAGCTGTGTTGGCCTTCTGAGGGTGCCAGAGAGGAGGGAGGGGCTGGCCTAGCAGACAAGACAGGCTAGAGGCCCCACAGGCCAGAGAACTTCACCTTCTGTGGCCCCTGACAGCAGCAAACCAAATCAGGAAGTAAGAAGGCTGAGACATCTGACAGGTTGAGACATAAGAAAATAGCACTCTAGGTGGAGGGTAGATGGCAGAATGCAAACAGACTCTCGTGCCTGAGGCGCCAAAGTCCCAGGTAATCCCCCCGCACTTCCATAAGCCAGAGCTGAACAGTGCTCTGGTAAAGAAAAGAAAAGAAAAGAAAAGAAAAGGAAAGAAAAGAAAAGAAAAGAAAAGAAAAGAAAAGAAAAGAAAAGAAAAGAAGAGAATGGTCATTTTTGTTGACTTCGAAATGGTAGATCAGTCCAGGTCTTAACAGAAATAGAACCAGTACCAATGGATGGATGGATGGATGGATGGATGGATGGATGGATGGATGGATGGACGGATAGATGGAGAGACTAATGATACAGACACAGAAATGAAAGACCGGTACATAGGTAGATAGAAAACACAAGAAAGGTATACCTCTATCTTTACCTGTTACTTAGGAGGATAAATACAGTGGTAAAAAGTGGATGATAGATGGGTAGAAAGAAAGCTTTCATGGCATCAGTAATATAACCATATGCTGAGTTCTGAGTTTTCAGATGTGAACAGTGGATTGAGTTAATTACTTCAAGCACCATCAGTAGTGAAAGAAGAGAATGGAGTAGAAGACATTATCCACAGCCCTGCCCACCCTCCATGGTAGTAATGAAAGAAGAGAGACCCCACATCCCTGCCCACCCTCCATGGGGCTCCCTGGGTGCTGTGCATGGTGCTAAGAGGAGAGACCTCACATCCCTACCCACCCTCCATGGGCTCCCTGGGTGCTGTTCATGGTGCTGAGAGAGGAGAGACCCCCACAGCCCTGCCCACCCTCCATGGGGCTCCCTGGGTGCTGTCCATGGTGCTGAGAGAGAAGAGACCCCACAGCCCTGCCCACCCTCCATGGGGCTCCCTGGGTGCTGTTAATGGTGCTGAGAGAGGAGAGACCCCACAGACCTGCCCACCCTCCATGGGGCTCCCTGGGTGCTGTCCATGGTGCTGAGAGAGAAGAGACCCCACAGCTCTGCCCACCCTCCATGGGGTCCCCTGGGTGCTGTGCCTGGTGCTGAGAGAGGAGAGACCCCACAGCCCTGCCCACCCTCCATGGGGCTCCCTGGGTGCTGTCCATGGTGCTGAGAAAGGAGGGACCCCACAGCCCTGCTCACCCTCCATGGGACTCCCTGGGTGCTGTCCATGGTGCTGAGAGAGGAGAGACTCCACAGCCCTGCCCACCCTCCATGGGGCTCCCTGGGTACTGTGCAGGGTGTTCTCCTGAAGTGTCAGGGTTTAAATGCTGTCTCCCACCCACTCCTACCCCTTGGTCATTCTTAACAATAGTTTGTCCCAGAAAAACCATCTTACACTAATGTAAATAATACAACCATTGAAGACACAATACTCACGCATATATATATATATATGTATATATATATTGTGAATTATGAGGGAAAAGACAGCAGTAATTTGTCCTATTTAATAGCTTAAATTGCTTTCATTTGAACCGTGAGACTTCTGAGTTTACCTATTTCAGGCTAGACAACAGGTGGTCACACAGCTGGTAACTAGATTCCATGTCCTGTCTCTGTGCACTTGGTCATTTCATTGCTTCCAGGGACTGGGCTGGAAGTGGCACCTTCAAACCCCAGGGATCTTTGCAGGCCACCATGACTGTGTCTCTTAGTCAAGAGATCATTTCCAAAACATTCTAAGTCCCTTCCTAATACAGCTGTGCCACTGCCCCCCAGAAATGTCCTAAAGCCAGTGCCCAGACAGACCCTGAGCTCTGGCCAGAGCAGCAGCCACAGACACGAGATCTCACAGACAAGTCGGCGTGCACAAGTGTCCCCTCCCAGCCCGGTCACCAGGACTGGCTTCTCGTCACCCCCTCTCCTGGCCACATGGGGACCACAGTGTCAACACCTGGGGACTGTGATTCCTCCGTGGGCTCTTCTCCTCTGAAGTGCTTGCTTTTTCCTTCCCAGTTTCCAGAAGAAACCCTGTGTTTGGCCAGCTCTTCGGCCAGTTCTCTCCATTCATCTTTATTTGGGGGGTGCGGATGGTGGAGCACCCTACAGCGTGCAAGGACCTGGGTTCTGGGACCCCCATGGGGGGTGTTGCTTATCTAGTAATGAAGCAGGTCTGCAGTTGTCCCTTTGTTTCTCTCTCCTACCTCAATCTCTCTCTGTCCTATCCAAAAAAAAAAAAAAAAGTAGAAAAAAAAAATGATGGCTTCCAGTGGTGGATTTGTAGTGCCAGCACCAAGCCCCAGCCATAACCCTGGTGGCAGAAAAAATACATATATTTATCGGCCTTTGCTTTGTCATATATTCTAAATCCTGTTGTTTTCTTTAGTTATGCTTTATTTTGTTTTGGAGAAGACTCCTAGAGACCCATCTCTAAGGCCCGAGACATTTTTCCATCTCTGGTTGAGCAACATCTCACAGAATTTCTGATGACTGTTGATGGGAGGTGTCACACCTCTTCAGGGTGCTATCTGGGGCGCACTGGCTCAGACAAGGTTTAGACCCCAAGGGTGTGGTCCCAGTCCCCACCCAGAGTGGAGGGCAGCGGGGGTCAGCAGGTACAGTGCACAGGGGTCCACTAAGAAGTCCTCTCTGCAAATGTGCAGTTCAGCTCTGAGAGCTAAATGAAAAGCTTGAGAGGACAGCTGAGGGGAAAAACTAGCTGCAAGGTTTCTGGAATGAAACACCGTGGAGCTTGATCATGAGAGCGGAGCTCGCCACGCGCTCCTTCCAGGACCCATCTTCCGCTTGTGGAGGGGAGCAGGGATGCACGAGGCTGAGCCACGGTGAGAGCTGGTTTCACAGAGACAAAGAAACCACACGGGCGGAGGCCTCGGCTTGAATGCGAAGCCCTTCTTTTCTCTAGGGGCTTTATTTTTAACTTACTTATTCATTTACTGGACAGAGACAGAGAGAAACTGAAATGGAAGGAAGAGAGAGAGAGGGAGAGAGGGAGAGGGAGAGAGACACCCACAGCCCTGTTTTACCATTTGTGAAGCTCCCCTCCACCTCCCCCCCAGATGGCGAGTGGGGGCTTGAACCCAGGTCCTTGCACACTATAGCATGTTCATTCAACCCAGTGTGCCACCACCCAGCCCCTAAATGCCTTTATAATTGATTTCTTATTTTTAAAAAAGTTTCATTTTGATTTATTTTCTTGTTTAAGAATAGCTATCAACTTTTGTTTTTTCTACCAGACCAATGCTCACTGAGCTCTGGCTTATGGTGGTGCTGGGGATTAAGCCTGGGGCCTCTGATGCCTCAAGTATGAAAGGCAGTCACCTCTTCCAGCTACCAACTGTTCTCCCACGGCCCCTGTGTTCTCAGCTGGAACCAACTAGAAGCCTGTCTGGGCTCTTAAGGAAAAGTCTATGTGTTCAGTTAAGTGTCTAATAGTGGCCGAGTAAGTGGGTGGCAGGCCGACTGTTTCCAGAGCTTTGAATGGCTGGCGTCTGACCTGGAGTGGGCTCTGCCGGCCAGAGACTCCAGGCAACACTGGTCACCTTAGTGACTCCCAGGACAGGTGTCCACATGGGGACAGATGTGGGACAGGGCGTGCAGACACAGCCTGGGAGGCTGGGCCAGGTGCAGAGCACCAGAGGGGTTGTCGTGAGGTCCGGGGTTCAATCCCCAGCACTGCAGGTACCAGACTAATGATCTGGCGTTCCTTTGTTCTCTCTCTCCCTCCCTTTTCCCTCTCCCTCTCCCCTTTCTTGTCTTCTCCCTCCCCTTTCCTTCTCCCTCCCCCCTTTCTTGTCCTTTCTCTCTCCCTTTCAATAATTAAAAAAAAAAACCTTCACAATGTAAAGAGCTATGAAGACAGTTCATCCTGTCAGACCATAGCCTTTGCACGGCCTCAGCCCAGAGGTCCCAGGTTCGATCCCCAGCACCACCTTTTGGCAGAGCTGCACTCTGCTTGGTCTCTCTCCTCTTTCATTCTGTCCCCCTTTCCCATAATAAAGCAATCCATAAATCAACCTTTGTTTTTTAAAAGGAGGATGGTACATTCAGAAAAGATGTTTCCCATCTGTGTTGGGGGGGGGGGCAGGGGGGAGCTTAGTGAGGGGTGAAGCAGGGCTGCAGATGTCTCTCTCTCTTCTTATCTCCCTTCTCCCTCTCAATTACTCTGTCTCTGTCCAAAATAAAGAAAAAAAGGGAAGGAAAGGAAAGCTATCAAGGCCCAGGAGAAGGCTCAGCAAGCAAGCAAGCAAAAGGTGTGACTTAGGCCTGGGTTGGAACCCTTGCACCACACGGGAGCACCAGAGGCAGAAACCCTGGGACTGCAGGACGGTTGAGCAGGGCTCTCCCCGCGGCCCCGGAGAGAAGGTCCCAGCCCACACCAGCCTTCCTCTGCCTCCAATGGAAAGGAAAGAGCTCTTTGTTCCCCCTTCACTGGGACTTCGCGAAACAAATAGAGGCAAAGAAGTTGAGGGAGAGGGGTTGTGCGGTGAGAGAGAGATGGAAATAATAAAAAGGAAGGAAGGAAAGAGAGAAAGAGGAGAGAGAATAAAAAAGGAAGGAGAGAAAGAGAAAGAGAGAAGGAAGAGGGGAGAAAGAGGGGGGAAGGAAAGAAGGAAGGGGAGTGATAAAGAGTGAGGGGAGAGAAACCACAGCACAGAACCTCCCAGCTGGCAGGGCGGGGCCAGGCCCTAGCCTGGGTTCTCCACCGAGTTAAGCAGCATCTCATCCGCGTGAACTACGTCTGACGGCCCAACAATTTATGCTAAGTTCAAGAAATATCCCTGTACTCTCCAGGACCCATCTCTCAGCGAGAAACATTCAACTGCCTGCACTTGAGAGAGAATTAGTGGGACCTTAAACTGGATCCCACAGAATCTCCAAGCAGCAGAACCCAAGACTCTGGCCCTGCAGAAGCTGCCAGAAACAGTGTCCTGGCTGCACAGGGAGATGGTCCTCAGCGTCTGCCACAGAGAAGGTCTGGCCCTTCTGACCCACGGCACACATCCTGCTGAGTCAGTTTCCAGGGGGCAAAAAAATCTCCCAGAAGAAAGCCATGGGGGGGGGGGGGTGTTTGAGCGCATGTTACAATGTGCAAGGACCCAGGTTCGAGCACCTGGTTCCCACCTGCACGGGGAAAGCTTCAGGAGTGGTGAAGCAGGGCTGTAGGTGTCTCTCTGTCTCTCTCCCTCTCTATCTCCTTCTTCCCTCCTGATTTCTGGCTGTCTCTATCCAATAAATAAAGATAATTTTAAAATATTTTTAAAGGACGTTAAAAAGAAAAGGCATTCAGGCCAGCTGTCAGGAGGTAAAAGCTGTTACAGAGGTTACAAGGTTAGAGCTGTTACAGGGGTAAAAGTGGGTTCATCCCACAAAGTCACAAGAGAGACCTCAGGCCCTCAGGATGGACCTGACCCCCAGGAAATCTGGGCTGAAACCAGCAGTTCTTTCTGGAGACAATGATAGATAGATAGACAGGCAGACTGACCAGAAGGTGGGTGATGGATGGAAGGATGAACAGACAGATGATATGGAGGTAGGGTGGATAGATAGATAGATAGATAGATATATGTATGTATGTATGGATGGATGGATGCATGGATGGATGGATGGATGGATGGATGGATGATATAGAGATAGACTGGATAAATGGAAGGATGGATGGATGATGGATAGATGGATGATGGATGGATGATGGATGGACTGGATACATAAATAGACAGACTATATGAAAATAGGATAGACAGAAAGACAGATAATAGACAGACAGGATGATAGAGCCATAAAGCCAGGGCAGTTTCCTGTGTCGCCGAGCCCCCATGCACACACTCTGTGGCCATGAGCACTGTGTCTCCCCGCGATCTCTCCAACTTGTAAGCAGGGATCATGGTTCTCTGCACACAAGAGTCACCGCCACATCTCCAGCTTTCTTCTAAGTCTGTCTCTTGCTGAAGCTGTAATTCCGGGTGTTTCAACAAGCCTCTGACTGGAAAATTCCAATTCTGCGTCAGAGCACGATTCACCCTGCACCTCACCCTCGGAGTCCCAGCCGGGCAGAAGCCTGGACTGCAGAGACCGCTCAGCGGAGACCCAGACTGACTGATGCAGACATGCCGCCAGGCACAGGCACAGAATCCAGCTCTCCACAGAGAACTGAAAGGAAGCGGAGTTGACTCAAGCCACACAGTATCCACAGTCTAGTTATCAAAAACCTAAGTTTATCAACTAATGACTAAAAGATAGCTTGGGGAGGGTGTGGCAGTGGCACCCTCACTTGAGCACACAGGCTACAATGCACAAGGGTCGAGTCCCTGGTCCCCACCTGCAGGGGGGAAGCTTCCCGAGCAGTGAAGCAGGGCTGCAGCTCTCTCTCTCTCTCTCCCGCTCTCTCTCTCTCTCTCTCTCGCTCTCTCTCTCTCTCCCCCCTCTCTCTGCCGCTCTCTCTCTCCCTTTCTCCCTATATCCCCCTTCCTTTTCAATTTTTTTCTATCAATATTAACTATTTTTAATGTACCAATGGAAAACCTGAACTTCCCACTGCCCATTCTCTGGCTGCGGGTTAGGGAGGAAACCTAGACGGCTGAGCAACAGTGAGGTGAGGCTCAGGGTGGCTCTGTGCCCTGTGCTACACTTGATGCCTGAACTTGAGGCCATCCCTGGCTGCCCCCAGAAGGTTGAGAGATCAGAACTAGATACTGGCTCTTATCAACTGCCTCTTCTTTCTTTTAACTGCACTTTAGTTATTTGAATGAGAGAGATACAGAGAGAGAGACCAGAGCCCTGCTCAACTTTGGTTGATGGTGTTGCTGGGGATTGAATCTGGGACCTCAAAGCCTCAGGCATACAAGGCTTTTGCAGAACCACTGTGCTGTCTCCCCACCCTGCCCCCACTTCTTCTACATTGCTGAAATAATGACAGCTAGTACAACATTCATTGAAAGCTAGATTGATGAGCAGACTATTGTCCTCTGGGAACACATGCTAAATAACATGAATTTCTCTTTAGGAACCTTTTCCAAGCATCCTCACAAGCTGTTGCCCATCTTCTTTTTAAAAAAAAAAAAAAAAAAAAACCTACTTTATTTAGTGTTGGTATGCTTCTAAGACCCCTTCTGTTTCATTCATTTGAGCCCACTTAAAGCTGAGGTCTATTTACATAAACCACTGTTAACTAAGCACCACCCTCCCTCCAGGGCATTGGTTTAATCCCCACTGGTTCACGATGTCTTTTTGCTCTGCCCCCTCTCCTTGTCACACCTTGATTTTCACCAATCTCTTTTCGCTCCACCCTCTCTATGTCACATCCTGTTCCCACCCTACTTGGTGAATATATATATGGACAGGATTGTGATTAGAGAGAGAGCTTAGCTTATATTGTGTGGCGTTCCACATGAATAAAGAGATACTGTGTACAGCTCAGCCATGAGTCCCTGGTCATTTTTCTCCTGCCCGTGAAGCTCAGCCCAACATAATGTCACCCAAACAGGGACAGGAATCTCAGATCCACACACATGCAGCAGACCAAAGAAGACCAGATAAGTAAAGCCGCCATGGCCTGCCTTTCTGTTTATGAAGAGGTTTCCCAAAGCCTCTACTGTTTCATCATGAGACAGTTTCTCTGTCTCTGGAACATTTTGCTCTGGACCACACTTTGGTCCAGTTCCTGACCGGGAACTTTGGTTTCTTATGACTGTGATCGTAGAGCTTGGGAGACATGCGAAAATTTCTCCTTGGACTTTCTGGACTTCTCGCATGTTTCCCACTGAGAAGGACTACTCTAATTTGAGGAGCATTCTCCAGTACCCTGGCAGTCCCCAAGAATGGAGACACGTGGTTAGTTCTACTCTCCTGATTCGATTCTTTCTTCAGTGGGAAGAGGTTTTTAAAAATGGGTGCCTGCCGCAATCCAGCAGGAACCATCAGAAGCACCCTAAATGGAATTTCGAAGAGCTTTTTGGACTAGGAAGCTCTCCGGGGACTCATGATGCTACATGGTGAGATCTGGATAATCTGGTTAAAGTTGTCAAGTCTTCACATGAAAAATCATCTACTCAAATGGTACCCCCAGAAATCCATTTGGACCCCTGACCTCTGACATCACCCACAATTACAGCCATGCCCCTGAAACCCATGATGTGACCTAACATGACCTGAAGAAACAGATTCACTGACTCCAAAGCTCACTCTCCACAGAAAAGCAGATTTCCGGTAGCTGACATTCCCCATCAAGACAGATGTGCAGTGTTTCATCCCCTGTCATTTCTTCCACGGTTGTCTGCTTTGGACTGACACTTCTATTGGACTTACTGGTACACCTCTTGGACACTTTATACAACTTTACAGCAGCTTCCCTTTACGCTGCTGGGTTTCTCAAAGACTGACTGCACCCAGCTGCCTTGGGACTCTATAGGCCACACCACCTCGCCTATAGGCCCTGCCCCCAGAGGCAGGAAACCTTCCCTCCTTACTAGGTCCTGACCCCAGAGGCAGGAAACACCCTTTGAGGCAAGAGATGCCCACAGAGGCAGGAAATGCCCTTTGAGGCAATAGATGCCCCCCAGAGGCAAGAAATGCCCTTTTGCCTGCTAGGCACTGCCCTGTGAGGCAGGAAATGCTCCCCTCAGGCCTCCCTTTGGCATCACACTGGTTCTTGCTGCTCTCCTATTTTGTTCCTCCATGTCTTGTGCCAGTTCTTTTGAAAATGCCTGTACGATATAGGTTTCTATTCACCCCACACTCCTGATACTATGGCCATTAGTTAAAAAGAAAGGGGGAATTGTTGGTATGCTTCTAAAACCCCTTCTGTTTCATTCGTTTGAGCCCACTTAAAGCTGCGGTCTATTTACATAAACCACTGTTAACTAAGCACCACCCTCCCTCCAGGGCACTGGTTTAATCCCCACTGGTTCATGATGTCTTTTTGCTCCGCCCCCTCTCCTTGTCACACCTTGATTTTCACCAATCTCTTTTCGCTCCACCCTCTCTATGTCACATCCTGTTCCCACCCTACTTGGTGAGTATATATATATATATATATATATATATATATATATATATATATATGGATAGGATTGTGATTAGAGAGAGAGATTAGCTTATATTGTGCGGCGTTCCACATGAATAAAGAGCTACTGTGTACAGCTCAGCCATGAGTCCCTGGTTATCTTTCTCCCGCCCATGAAGCTCAGCCTGACAATTTAGTTATTATTGGATAGAGACAGAGAGAAATTGAGAGGAGAGGGGGAGATAGAGAAGGAGAGAGACAGGAGACACCTGCAGCCCTGCTTCACTCCAAATGAAGCTTTCTTCCTCTGCAGGTGGGGACTAGGGGGCTTGAACCTGGGTCCTTTTATGCTGTTAATGTGCTTAAACAGATGTGCCACAGCCTGGCATTCGTCTGTCTGTCTGTCTGTCTGTCTCTCTCACACTGTATCTTTTTAAAGATGTATTTTATTCATCTATTGGATAGAGGCAGAGAAAAATCTAGAAGGAAGGGGGAGATGAAGAGGGAGAGAGAGAGAGAGACACCGGAAGCCCTGCTTCACCACTTGTGAAACTTTCCCCCTGCAGGTGGGCACCAGGGACTTGAACCTGGGTCAAAAGTGCACAATAATTTGCAGCGAGTCAAAAAATGAAGCAAGAAAGTAGAAAGAACTAAAAAGACACCTTAAAGTACCTAACAAAACAGTTTCTACATAGACCTAGACACCATCCTCACTTACCTCACTTACTATTACATTTCCCTCAATCACTCCACAGATAACCGTGTCAGACAAAGTAAGGTCTACAAAAGATGAATAAGGGCAAGAGAGTGGCAGACTTTAATGACGACTCTATAGTCACTACCAGGCCACTCCATCATGACTGAGGCCCTAATCAGTGGTTCCCACACAGACATGATGGGCCTAGACCTCTAACAGATCCCTCTCTCCACTGTCACTGGTCATCTCCATCAGTAACAACATAATGGACCCCTCTGTGGACCCCTACAGGACCTTGCCCTCAATGTGGATCAACAATGGTAAGGACTGCTCCCTTCTCCGAAGGGAGGTTGGACAACATACTCTACCTACCACTTGAGAGAGATGGGTCCTGAAATTAGTGCAGCCTAGAATGTTCCTAGCTGTGGCCACAGAATGTGAGCTCAGACCTACAGAGGGATGCAGAGGTCACACAGGCTCCCGTGCTGACTATGGGCCACAGATCAAACTGGTGGAGTTTACAGTTAACAACATTTATAAACTTTCCCCATATTTGGGAGCTACTCTCTTCCTTGATACAGCTTTCTAGTCCTTTTTCCAATTATGACACCATCTCCCCAGACAATAACCTGGGTCCACCTGCATATTAGATTTTTTTTTTAATATTTATTTTATTTATTTATTCCCTTTTGTTGCCCTTGTTGTTTTATTGTTGTAGTTATTATTGTTGTTGTCGTTGTTGGATAGGACAGAGACAAATGGAGAGAGGAGGGGAAGACAGAGAGGAGGAGAGAAAGATAGACACCTGCAGACCTGCTTCACCGCCTGTGAAGCGACTCCCCTGCAGGTGGGGAGCCGGGGTTCAAACCAGGATCCTTATGCCGGTCCTTGTGCTTTGCGCCACCTGTGCTTAATCCGCTGCGCTACAGCCCGACTCCCTGCATATTAGATTTTAAGCTCAGCTACAAGTTAGTAAAGTCATGGGCCCCTTGGAATATACCTAAAATAGACCTACTAGCTTTTTCCAAAATGGAGACCCCCAATCTTCATCTGCAATATCCCTGCCTTTAAGTTCATGATTAATCAATAATTTGTTCTGCTTTATATGTGAACTCTTTTTCAGCTACCAGGTTCTAGATGCTACCATGATGCCAACCTGACTTTCTTGGGCAGAGGACTCCACCATGTATCTTGAAGCCCCACCTCCTCAGATCCCTGCCCCACTAGGGAAAGAAAGAGACAGACTGGGAGTATGGATCGACCTGCTAACATCCATGTTCAGTGGGGAAGCATTTACAGAAGCCAGACCTTCCACCTTCTGCATCTCACAATGACTCAGGTCCATACTCCCAGAGGGTTAAAGAATAGGAAAGGTATCAGGGGAGGGGAGGGGATACGGAGTCCTGGTGGTGGGAATTATGTGGAAATGTACCCTCATCCTATGGTCTTGTCAATATTTCCATCTTATAAACAAAAAATAAATAAATAAAAATAAAAAGACTTGCAGGTGAGAGGTTGCAGGTTCAATCCCCAGCACCTCCAGTAGCTAAAGTTGAGAAGTGCCCTGGATGCAAAAGAGAGAAAGAGAAAGGGAGGAGAGAAAGACAGAGAGAGAGAGAGAAAAGTAGATGAAGAAGGAGGGAGGAGGAGATGGGAAGAGGAGTAGGAGGAAGGGAGAAACTTAAACCAAGGAAGCCACCCACAAAAGTGACAACTGGAAGGAAAAGAACCAGGAACCAGTTTGATGCCAAACTGCTGAGCTCACTTCTCTCCATCAAATCTGCTGTCCCCCAGTCTGGGATTCTGCTCTTCCTGTGAGTGGGGGAGGGGCACTCCAACAGAATCCTGGAATGTGAGCTGGGAGGCGTTGCCTAGCAACTCCTAACTCACTCTGCAGTTCTTCAAGGAAAGTGCAGCTCCAGTGAGGACCCTGGAATCTACATTCCTTCCTCTGAGTCTCTACCTTGCACACACACGTGGACACACACGGATACAAACGCAGACACGCACACACAGACACACACACACACCAAACAGACACACAGAGACAAACACACAGAGAGAGACACAAATACACACAGAGACAAACACACACACAAACACACACAGATAAACAACATACACTTAGACACACATAGACAGACACACATACACAGAGACACAAATACACACAGAAACAAACACACACACATAGACAGACACACACACACAGAGACACAAATACACACAGAAACAAACACACACACATAAACAGACACACACACAGAGACACAAATACACACAGAGACAAACACACACACACACACACACAGATAAACAACACACACACACAGTTCCCAGCTCAGAGGCACCTGCCCCTTGTATGTGGACTCAGCACAGACTAGAATTCAGTGACCTGCAGCCTTGCCTGAAACCACGTGACTGCCACTGGGGACACTTAATTGCTGAGTCCTGAGCTCAGCGCCACCCAAATGCCTCCATGAGACAGGCGTCCATGACAGCTGTTCTGCAGGTCAGCAGAAGCTAGTCCTCCCTCATAAATTCCAGAACCACCAACTCCAGCCACAACTCCTGCTCCCAGCAGCCCACTCACTTTTCTTCCTCTCCCTCTCCCTCTCCTGCTTTTTCTCCCTCTCCCTCCCCCTCTCCCTCTCCCTTTCCCATTCTCATCCTCTCTCTCTCCCCTTAATTATTTATTATCCTTATTTATTTATTAATAGACATAGTCAGAAATTGAGAGGGTCTCTCCCTTAAAAGAGAACAAAGTAAAGTTCATAAAAATGGTAGATTGAGGCTGAGGACACAGCACAATGGTTCTGTAAAAGACTCTCCTGCCTGAGGCTCTGAGGTCCCAGGTTCAAACGCGCAGCTATGTTCCATCGCTGGGGAGCCAGAGATGAGCCGAACTGCCCCTGCGGCTCCAGACAGACTATGACCCACATAGTCAACGACTGCCACCTCTCCAGATTCAAAGGAGGTCTCGAAACTTTACATCAGGCTCAACCTGACGCTGTGACTGGCTACGGAAGAAGGGCAAACGCTAGAAGAAGAACCCTAGCACCACCATCAGCCAGAGCTGAGCAGGGCTCTGGGAAAGTGGGGGGGGGGGGGGGGATAGAGAAAGGGAAAGAGGGATAAAATAAACTGGTAATTGGTGCTATGCAATACTCCCTTTTTAAAGAATTTTTATTATCCAATTTATTTATTGGATAGAGACAGCAAGAAATCAAGAAGGAAGGGGGAGATAGAAAGAGACAGAGAGACACATGCAACACTAATTCACTACTCTTTCCCCTGCAGTGGGGATGGGGGCTTAAACCCAGGTCCTTGAGCGTGGTAACATGTGAGCTCAACCAGGGGTGCCCCACCTGGCCCCCACACTCTCTGTCTCTCGGTCTCCCAAACACACACACTAAAATAACAATAATAATAATAATTAGAAACCTTTTTTAAGTGGTCCAGAAAGAAGAATTAAGAATTTCAAAATGTACCTCTCTCTGCCCTCGGGATGATCTGTCAAAGGTGAGGCCCTCAGGAGACATCCCTCCCCACGCTCCCTGCGGTGACAGTGGACCCACAGAGTTGGCCCAGGATAATCCAGATGTCTGAGAGTCACTGGCCAGTCCTGACCCTCCTCGCTGTGTGTGTCTAGAGGGATTGTTAACCTTTGTGGGCTTTGGTTTCCACCCTTGTGAGTAACAACTAGACAGCACATAATTCACAGGGTGAATCTGGAAAGCAAGGGAGGTGGGGGGATGGCTCTGAATTATTATTATTATTATTTATTTATTTATTTTATAAAAAGGAAACACTGGCAAAACCATAGGATAAGAGGGGTACAACTTCGCACAATTCCCACCACCAGAACTCTGTATTATATCCCCTCCCCTGATAGCTTTCCCATTCTCTATCCCTCTGGGAGTATGGACCCAGGGTCATTGTGGGATGCAGAAGGTGGAAGGTCTGGCTTCTGTCATTGCTTCTCCACTGAACATGGGCATTGACAGGTGATCCATACTCCCAGAAAGGACATTAAGATTCAAGAGGCCCAGAGAGTCCCAAATAGAATCAACCCAGACCTGAAGACACCAAGATACATCATAGTTACAATGAAAAGAAGGATAAAGAAAGGATCCTAAAGGCAACAAGAGAAAAACAAAAAGTCACACACAGGGGAAAACCCATAAGATTATCAACAGACTTCTCCACTCAAACTCTAAAAGCCAGAAGAGAATGGCAAGATATCTATCGAGCCCTGAATGAGAAAGGGTTTCAACCAAGGATACACCTATGTTCATAGCAGCACAATTTGTAATAGCTAAAACCTGGAAGCAACCCAGGTGCCCAACAACATATGATTAGCTGAGAAAGCTGTGGTATATATATACACAATGGAATACTATGCAGCTATTAAGAACAATGAACCCACCTTCTCTGACCCATCTTGGACTTCACTAGTGGGGAAGGGCTCTGGGGAAGCAGAGCTCCAGGAAATATTGGTGAGGTTGTCTGTCCAGGGCTATTATAATTAGGGAAACAACAGATGAGACCCTCAAGGAAAATACTAGCTACCTCTAGGTATTGTTAAAGAGGATCTCTTTATGTTACAATGGCCAGCTCATAACACACCTCCTCATTCACATCAGGCACCAGTTGGTGGAGGCCAGGCTCTTCGATGCCTGGAGATTCGGTTCCATTAACATCTATCTGCCATGTCCTTTCTGTGGTTTAGGTCTGGGAAGTTTTCTTTTATTATTTCCCCCAGAATGTTTACTTCCCCTTCCTCTTTCTTCCTCTACCAGGCCAATTATACGGATGTTACTACTTTTGAGATCATCCCATATCTCTGTTGTTGTTTTCAGTGCCTCTCAATCTCTTTTTCTGAGCTCCTTTACCTCTTTCTTAGTTTTCTCTAGCTCATCCTCTGTCTGGCTAATTCTGTTTTCTGCTCTGTTAGTCTGCTTTCCCTTCCCTCAGCTTCTTTCTTCAGTTCAGTTATAGTATTAGCTTGTTCTGCTAATTGGCCTTTTAGTTCAGCTATTTCAGTTTTCAGTTCTCTAATTACCTCCAGGTAGCTTGTGTTTTCCTTGACTGTCTCCTCTGTTGTTTCCCTAATTCTGATAGTCCTTTCCTCCATGGTTGTCTTCATTTCTGTGATTATTAGGTTTACTCTTGCTTGCATACTTGTCTTATCTATGGTTACTTCTGACTGATTTGGAGTTTCTTCTGGGCTCCTGTCTTGATTCATTGTGGTAGCAGTTTTATTTGCTCTTGATTTAACCATTTTTTTATTGACGTGTTTTTTATTTTTCTGTTCTGTCATTATTCAGCTGTTGTGTTTTGAGTACAAGCCACACTATACTAAATACCTTTATGACAAATGCAGTCACCAACCTCAGAAATTACAACAATAGTAACTGAGGCAAGGATTTAACCAATACCAGTTTAACCAATACCAGTTAGCCAAACAACACCTCCAGTCCAAGAAAAAATAGCAACCAAATCCAAATGAAAAAGAAAGAGAAAGGGAAAAGGGGAGAGCAAGAATATACAATCATGTAGATCTACTGTCCACTGTAAATTCTAGTTATAGCAAGAGGAGAAAGGGAAATAGAGAAGAGACACAAACAAAGAGTCCACTCTGAGTCAGATTTCTTTCCCAAAATAATTCATAAATGAGTATCAGTGAATTCAGAGAGCAAAAGGAGTAAAAGGAAGAAGAACAAACAAACAAACAAAAAGCAGTGAAAGGAAAGAGTTTTTTTTAATTAGCTAGGACGAGGATAAAAGGGGAGTGGAGGGAAGAGGCAGAGTAAAACAAGTTCCTCTCACAATAGATAGGACACCCAGTCACCTAGCAACAGAAAAAACAATAATAGTTAATTTTGGTCAACCTGAAGGAGGGGGGAAAGGGACACACACATATATAATAGTAATAATAAAATAGAATAGAGTAAAAAACCTAACAGTCAGTCTGTAGCTTGGACAGCTCGAGATTGGCTCAGGCAGCCTGAGCAAAGACAGCCAATTGTAAGAAGTATTAAAAAAAAAAACACAAAAAACAAAAAAACACCCTCCAGGTAATCTTTCCCAGGCAGTGGTGAGGCTCTGATTGGTCAGGTATTTTGTTACTCAAATAGAGCTCCAGCCACTTGAAAAGCAAAAAGTAAAAGGATTGGAATGACACCCCTAGTAAACCAGGAATCTTGGTAAAGAAAATAGCTCAGTGGTAAGCCTTTAAAAAGATAACATATAATAAAAATTCACATTTCCACAGTACCACACACACACACACACAAAAAAAAAAAACATTTAAGGGGTCTGGCGGTAGTGCAGCAGGTTAAACGCACATGGCGTGAAGCGCAAGGACTGGCGTAAGGATTCCAGTTTGAGCCCCGGGCTCCCCACCTGCAGGGGGGTCACTTCACAGGCGGTGAAGCAGGTCTGCAGGTGTCTGTCTTTCTCTCCCCCTCTCTGTCTTCCCTCCTCTCTCCATTTCTCTCTGTCCTATCCAACAATGATGACATCAATAACAACAATAGTAATAACCAAAACAACGATAACAACAAGGGCAACAAAAAGGGGGGAAAATAGCCTCCAGGAGCAGTGGATTCATGGTGCAGGCACCAAGCCCCAGCAATAACCCTGGAGGCAAAAATAAAAGTTTGACTCTGATCTCTGTTATTGGATGAGATGCTTCCAATTGCTGTTTTGACTTTTGTCAATGTTTCTTCATATGTGGCTCAAAGGCCTCTGGAACTAATGCTGAAAATCCACCAAAGAGAAAGGTTCTCAGAGACTGAAGGATAGGCTCTAAGATGGAATTCCTTCCTTTTTTCTTTTTTTTTTTTTTGCCTCCAGGGTTGTTACTGGGGCTCAGTGCCAACACTACGAATCAATAGCTCCTGGAAGCTACTTTCTTATAGGATAAGATGAAAAGAAATGGGGAGAGGAGGGGAAGACAGAGAGGGGGAGAGAAAGATGCCTACAAACCTGCTTCACTGCCTGTGAAGCGACTCCCCTGCAGGTGGGGAGCCGTGGGCTCAAACTGGGATCCTTGTGCAGGTCTTTGGGCTTCGTATGTGCACTTAACCAGGTGTGCTACTGCCCGAGCTCTCTCCCTTCCTCCCTCCCTCCCTCCCTCCCTCCCTCCCTCCCTTCCTTCCTTCCTTCCTTCCTTCCTTTCTTTCATTTCTTCTTCCTCGTCACCAGGGTTATCTCTGGCACTCAGTGCCAGCACTATGAATCCACCACTCTCAGTGGTCATTTTTCCTATTTTTTTTTTCTTCCTTTCTATTTTATTTTTGTTAGGGCAAAGAGAAATTGAGAGTGGAGGAGGAGGTAGAGCGGAAGAGGGTCAGAAACACCTGCAGCCCCACTTCACATCTCTTGAAGCTTCCCCCCTGCAGGTGGGCATCAGGGGTTTGAACCCAGGGCCTTGCGCTTATCAGGTGCGCCACCGCCCAGCCCCTCAGCTGGAGGTTCCACCTTGCACTCGCCTGCCCCTAGGGGCCGCGTTGTTCCCAGGAGAAGCAGTCAGTAAGCGCATGTCAGTAAGCGACTGAAGTAATGACAAGCAAAGCAAGCCAAGCCGCTACCCCTTGGAACATGGGAGAGAGGAGCAGACTGTCAGAGAAAGCAGGCCGTTTGCAGGCAGCTGCCCTGCTTCTGAACGCGCACACAGCAAGCCACGTACTGGGTGCCTGGCAGCCTCTTATGTAACGGGGAAGAAGGGCTCTTCCTCCTGTGCTTGGAGGGCTTCTGCATCTGCAGGCACTTGGTCCTGGTTTCTGCGGGCTGCAATGGGGGGGCAGCAAGGGGTGTGCTCCCAGGGAACTGAGTACAGGGACCGGGCACTGGTGCACATGGTGCAGCACACAGGTTGCCATCCACAAGGACCAGGGCTCAAGCCCTTGCTGCCCACCCGCAGGAGGGAAGCTTCACGAGTGGTGAAGCAGCACTGCAGGTCTCTCTCTCCCTCTCATGTCCCCCTCCTCTCTCGATTTCTCTTTATGGAAAGAAGTGGAAAGGAAGGAAGGAAGGGAGGGAGGGGGGGGAGGAGAGAGAGAGGGAAAGAGGAGGAGAAGAGGAAAAGAGGGAGGAAGGAAGAAAGAGGAGAAGAAGATGGAGAGGAAGGAAGGAAGAGAGGAAGGAAGGAAGAGAGAGAGGAAGGAAGAGAGAGAGGAAGGAAGGAAGGAAGGAAGGGAGGAATGAAGGAAGGAAGGAAGGAAGGGGAAAAAGAGAAAGAGGAGAAGAGAAAGGGAAGGAAGGGAGAAAGAAAAACAGGAAGGAAGGAAGGAAGAAAGAAAGGAAGGAAGGGAGGGAGGGAGGGAGGGAGGGAGGGAGGAAGGAAGGAAGGAAGGAAGGAAGGAAGGAAAAAAAATAAAAGGGGCAGCTGGGAGGAGCTGTGGATTCTTCCTATAGGCAATAAGCCCCAGTGTTAACCCTGGTGGCAATAAAAATAAAATAAATGAGAAAAATGAAATTGAACTACATTCAGAGAATAAGTTCTTAATATACTGCAGGAAACTGAGGTGAAATGCAACAGGATTCAAAGCACTCTGTATTGTTTTCATGGGAACTAGCGTTTACAGGCGGGGTGGGGGAAGACAGCATAATGATTCTGCAAACAAATTCTCCTGCCTGAGGCTCCGAGGTCCCAGGCTCAGTCCCCCACACCGCCATAAGCCAGAGCTGAGCAGGCTCTGGTAAAAAAAAAAAAAAAAAAAAAGATTAGCAAGAAGTAGCTGAGTCATGAGTACCTTTCCCTACCCTCCAGGACAGGTGTTTCTGTACATCACCTGCGCTGCTCACTGGGCAGCAAGCCCCACTTCCTCCCCATGCCCTCACGTCCCGCCTCCTCCAAGTCCAAAGTCTTTGGCTTTGCCTGCAAAAGTTTCACTCCATGCAAGTTTCACCAATTGTTTTCCTTTTTCTTTCTTAAATTCCATTTACAAGTGAGATGAGCCAATAGTTTCCATCTTCCCCTCCTCCTCCCCTCCCTCCCCCCTCCCTCTCCTCCTCGTAGTCACTTCTTTTTAATTGGGGGATTAACAGATTACAGTCAATACAGTTGTTGGTCCATGTGTAAGATGTCTCAGCTTTGGGCAAAACACTCCCCCCAGCCCAGGTCCTTCCTCCACCATCAGCACTCAGACCTGAGAGCCCGCACAGCAAAAGAAACCAACACCCACACAAAGAGACTCCTCACAAAATGGGAGAAGATCTTTACCTGCCATACATCAGAAAAAAAGGCTAATAACGAAGGTTTATAAAGAACTCACCAAAATCCACAACACAAAAATATGACCCCAACCTAAAGTGGGGGGGGGGGGAGATGAACAGAATATTCACCAAAGAAGAGATCCAAAAGGCCAACAGACATTAAAAAAAAATGCTCCCAGTCACTGACTGTCAGAGAAAAGCAAATAAAGACGGCACTGAAATACCACTCACCCCTGTGAGAATGTCAGACATCAGAAAGGACAGTAACAACAAATGCTGGAGAGGCTGTGGGGACAAAGGAACCTCCTCACTGCTGGTGGGAGTGTCAGTGGGTCCAGCCGCTGTGGCTGTGAAGAGCAGCCTGCAGATCTCATGATTTATGGCAGACAGATGCCCGCATGGTACAGTGGTGGCTATGGAGATAAGCATCTCACATGTTCCTCACGCCCTCAGCTGCCATCAAACTTGCCTATCTGAGCTGTGCCCATGTTTGGGCTGTTAGTGCTGCCGAGACACGGCTTTGCACACATCTCTGAGGACAGGTGTCTCTGTTGTCTCTGAATAGGCAATGGGACAGGAATTGCTGTGTTGTAAGGCAGGTTCCCCCTGGCAATGCCGCTCCTGGCGTTTATACAGTGGACACACAAAGACTGGCTAGAAGGGACACGTGCAGCCCTGTGTTCACCATCGCTCAGAGTGGGCGCCCCTCCACAGAGGACAGGCTAGAGAAGTTATGGGATGTACACTCCACAGAATACTATCCTATGGCTAAAAAAGAAAAGGAGCTATTGTGTCTTTAATGAAAAAGTGGACAGAACTGGAGGTAACTACACTTAGGGAAATAAGTAACGAGAAGAAAGACAGCTACCTACCTACCAGGTGTGCTTTCACTCTTAAGTCGGATCTAGAGAACTGGAATGCATAACAAGGGGGGGGCAGAGACAAAGGATCTCTACTGCTCTGTGAGAACCATGGCGGCTGCCAGCGGGAGGGGTAGAGACAGAATTCGGTGGTGGCTACAGTCTGGAATTATACTCCCTCTCCACTTCCCTCTCCCCTCTCAATTTCCCTCTGCCCTAGTGAAGAAAAGAAAGGGGAAAATTGGTGAGCAGAAGAGATGAAGTACAGACACTGAGCCCCAGTGATAAGTCTAGTGGCAAAAGAAAAGGAGGAGGAGGTGGAGGAGGAGGGAGGGAGAAAATGAAATTAGGGGTCAAGATGGAGATCTGGAGACAACACCTGGTGTGAGCTCCAAAAAGAAGCAGCTCTCAACCTGGGATTCTCTGGAGAGGCCACCAGGTTCCAGATGCTACGATGATGTCCACCGGACCTCCCTGGGCAGACAACCCCACCAATGTGTCCTGAAGCTCCGCTTCCCCAGAGCCCTGCCCCACTAGGGAAAGAGAGAGACAGGCTGGGAGTATGGATCCACCTGTCAGTGTCCATGTTCAGCAGGGAAGCAATTACAGAAGCCAGACCTTCCACCTTCTGCATCCCACAAGGACCCTGGGTCCATGCTCCCAGAGGGACAAAGAAAAGGAAAGCCATCAGGGGAGGGGATGGGATACGGAGTTCTGTGTGGTGGGAACTGTGTGGAGTTGTACCCCTCTTAGCCTATGGTTTTGTCAGTGTTTCCTTTTTATAAATAAAAAAAATTAAAAATAAAAAAACAAATGAAATTAGGAGCCCTAAAAGTCAGTAAGTAAGAAGGAAGACCAGTTACAGAGACAGAACATGAACTATTTGGGGGGCTTGGGGGTACAAGACAAGGCTCTGGTTGCAGAGGGATTCTGGACTAGTAGCCCAAAGATGGAGAACAAGACCAAGGAGACGAGCCTCAAAAGGCTTGTTCTCAAAAGACAAAGTGACCCTCACAACCGCCACCAGTGACATCTGTCATAAACCCCACTGTACGCAGCTCAGAGGGTCCCCTGTGACGGGCGTAGGGCCATGTTCCCAGCAGCAGGTGTGTCACGAGCCAGAAAGCCCCGGGAAGAGGCCCGCAGCCGGCGAGCATCCTACCTGGTCCCAGGCGGAGATGGTGGCTCCGAAGCACATGAACAGGTAGCCCATGGCTACGAGACAAATCCAGATGACCAGGGAGAAAAGACGCAGGAGCTTCTTAAACACGGACTCGATGCAGACGAGGATGAAGATGGCAAAGAAGATGGCCAGGGCGGTGGGGACCGTGATCAGGAACGCTACGTGCTCTTGCGCTTCCTGAGGAGGACAAAAGCAGACGCAAAGGGGCACGTTAGAGACGTCAGGCCAGCAGTGGGGATCATCGGCACTGAGCAACACAACGCGCGTCCAGTCTTCTGCAGCAGCGTTTCAGGAGGACACCTGGGACCTTGGAAAACGTGGGTCGTCTGTTTGGAAACCAACTTCTACCGCTGCGTGTTTACGTTGAAGCAGCGCATCTCAACTGGATATCTGATGATTTCTGACTTGATGTCTAATTAATGTCTGACTAACTCGGTCCCTGGAGCCAGAAAGGTTATCTACAAACTCCTCAGACGTGGGGAGAGTCAGCAGCAAAGGTATTCGGAAAGCAGAGGCTCCTGGGCCAGCTAACTCCTAACATGTTAACGGGGGAACTCTGTAACGTACTGAGACAAGCGGTCTGTTACCTGCTGCGTTTAGATGTAGAATGCTTAGACCAAATGACCACCTTCCAAATCTTAAAGCTGTTTGCTCGCAGACTCTATTGCTTGTCCTGTGTCCTGCTTCCTGCTTCCTGCTGAATCAACCCCTTGGTAAACTGGAATTCTTGGTGTAGTATAAGACTGGCCCTAAAGTGTGTGTGTGTGTGTGGGGGGGGGGGGCTCACTGTCCATTCTTCCTCCTATAAGGGATCACTTTGTGTGGAGATGCTGAATGATCTCAGTCAGACGCATAACACGTCTCTCTGAGGACGACATGTCACCTTTGGTGTTCTGGATTCTGGGCCTCCTGGGCAAGGCAACATGAAGTCGGGCCAAAAAGCCTCACCGACAGATTCAAACCATTCCCCATATGTGGAGAAGTAGGCTTTATTCAAAAGGAAATATGAGAACACTTCATATCAGGATGAGATAAGGCAGGCTGTTTCACTGTCGGAACTGGGAATCTGAAGTGACCATGGCTTTAAAAACTCACGACTCCAAGCTACGTACACTTACGTTCATAGAAACACAATTCAGAATAGCCCAGATTTGGAAACAACTGAGACACTCCAAAAACAGAGGAATGCTATGAAAATGCTAAGAAAGCTATGTCAAAAAACATATATATAATGTAATACTATGCAGGTCGGTGCCCAACAACAGGCGAGTAGCTGAGAAACATGCAGCCTAGACACATAATGGAACAGTACTCAGCTGTTAAGAATTATGAAGTCACCTTCTTGAATGGAGCTTAAAGGAATCCTGTGATTCATCCAGAAAGAGCAGGATGAAGATGGGCTGATCTCCCTCATGGACAGAAGTGGAGACATCAGAACAGAAGGGGAAACGGCAAGCAGAATGTGGACTGGGTTTGGTGTCTTGCGGGGGGGGGGGGGCTTTCAGGTCCTGGTGCTGATGGTGGAGGAGGACCTGGGCTGAGGGTGAGAGTGTTTTGCAGGAAAGCAAGAAATTTTGTGCATGTGCCAATAACTGTATTTACTGTAAACCATTAATTACCCCAATAAAAAGAAGCAAAAATCAGCAACCAACAACAACAACAGAAAATGATGAAGTCATCTCCTTTGCCATATCCAGGGTCTTGGACAGATCCTGAAGCCACCATGTTGAGTGAGACAAGCCAGAGAGAGAGAATGCCAAATACCAGTAACCTCACCTGTGGGTGGAGCTTAGGAAGCAGCAAGGCCATTAGGGGGAACACGAGTTGAAATCTGGACGGGGTGTGGTGGGTCACGCCAAGGCAAAGGATTCTGGGGCAGGAGAGGGGGAAATGGGACAGAGAAGCACTAGGGTCCAGGCACATGACCTTAGGTTCGGGAGAGAGAGTGTTATGCAGGCACCTGTAGCAGAGAGATGAGAGGCGTTCCTTATGTACCAACAACCATACTGTAAACCATTAAATGTCCAATAAATTGGGGGGAGATTAAATCCAGCTCATGACTCTGAATGGACTGGCAATGTCTTGTTGCATAAAAATGCAGCCATAATAAGTAAATAAATAAAAATAATCCCAAAAGTATCTTCCCTGCTGAACTGGTGAGCTCTTCTTTGAATGCTTTTAATGATCACTAATGCACTAAGGGGGTCACAGGTTAATAGAAGAGGGTCAGAGAGTGCTGAGTAAAGTCGATCCGAAGATGGCCATGTCGCTGGCTCCCTCCCCGTCTCTCCAAGCAGCAGAGAAGTGTTTATTATCAGCCCTTTTCCTAATGCGGCTTTCAAAGCCACTTTCGCACACTGGTGCTCATTTCCTATTAAGCCCGTTCTCCACACACACAAAAGGCGCACTATTTCAAGTCCGCCCAATTTCCACACAATGGAGCAGACACTCTGTCTGCTCTGATTATCCAAGTGTGGCCTCCGGCTTCCGTTTCTGCAAAATCTTTTGCCCGAGGAAGGGAGCTGTGCTCCAAGAAGCCTTGTCTGGGTAGAAGCTTAGTTTGGAGTCTTGGGTCCTGAACCAGGCAGGGGGTGGTCACTGAAACAGCTAAGAATTCTGACACTCGGGACCCAGGCACCTGGGGCACGGACAGACAGCCACAAGAGCCTCTGCAACAGTGCACAGAGCTTGCAGACTGGGGTCCTGCGTGTGATCCCACCTACCATATGTGCTAGTGTCCTCTCTCTCTCTCCCTCTCTCTCTCCCTCTCCCTCTCTCCCTCATATTAACTCATCACTTTGTCATTTCCAGGGTCTTACCACTCCAGGCTAACTTGTTCAGATACATAGAGAAGCCAGGAAGTGGTGCACCTTGTCGAGCACACACGTAACTATGCACAGAGGCCTGGGTTCAAACCCCAGGTCCCTCCCTCCCCCAGCATGGGGGAGGCTACACAAGTGGTAAAGCAGGTCTGCAAGTGTCTCTCTTTCTCTATCTCCCCAGCACCCTCAGCTTCTCTCCGTCCTATCAAAAAGGAAGAGAGAGAGAGAGAGAGGGAGAGAGAGAGAGAACAAATCAGATAGAGACAGCACTAAAGGTCCCTCCAATGCAGTGCAGTGGGAGTTTGGGTTCACACCCGGACAAATGCATCCTTAACGGAACCACACTGAAATCTGCAGCTTGCGGAATCTTGAGAAGAAAGAACAGAACTGGAGGCATCACACTCCCAGATCTCAAATTGTATTATAGGGCCAATGCCATCAAAACTGCTTGGTACTGGAACATGAATAGACACACTGACCAGTGGAATAGAACTGAGAGCCCAGAAGTGAGCCCCCACACCTATGGACCTCTAATCTTTGACAAAGGTGCCTAGACTATTAAATGGGGAAAGCAGAGTCTCTTCAACAAATGATGTTGGAAAAAATGGGTTGAAACATGCAGAAGAATGAAACTGAACAACTATATGTCACCAAATACAAAAGTAAATTCCAAGTGGATCAAGGATCAAGGATGTTAGAACAGAAACTATCAGAGACTTAGAGGAAAATATTGGCAGAACTCTTTCCCACATAAATTTTAAAGATATCTTCAATGAAATGAATCCAATTACAAAGAAGACTAAGGCAAGTATAAACCTATGGGACTACATCAAATTAAAAAGCTTCTGCACAGCAAAAGAAACTACTACCCAAACCAAGAGACCCCTCACAGAATGGGAGAAGATCTTTACATGCCATACATCAGACAAGAGACTAATAACCAAAATATATAAAGAGCTTGCCAAATTCAACAACAAGAAAACAAACAACCCCATCCAAAAATGGGGAGAAGACATGGACAGAACATTTACCACAGAAGAGATCCAAAAGGCTGAGAAACACATGAAAAAATGCTCCAAGTCTTTGATTGTCAGAGAAATGCAAATAAAGACAACAATGAGATACCACTTCACTCCTGTGAGAATGTCATACATCAGGAAAGGTAACAGCAGTAAATACTGGAGAGGGTGTGGGGTCAAAGGAACCCTCCTGCACTGCTGGTGGGAATGTGAATTGGTCCAACCTCTGTGGAGAACAGTCTGGAGAACTCTCAGAAGGCTAGAAATGGACCTGCCCTATGATCCTGCAATTCCCCTCCTGGGGATATATCCTAAGGAACCCAACACAGCCATCCAAAAAGATCTGCATACACATATGTTCTTGGCAGCACAATTTGTAATAGCCAAAACCTGGAAGCAACCCAGGTGTCCAACAACAGATGAGTGGCTGAGCAAGTTGTGGTCTAGATACACAATGGAATACTACTCAGCTATTAAAAATGGTGACTTCATCATTTTCAGCCCATCTTGGATGGAGCTTGAAGAAATCATGTTGAGTGAAATAAGTCAGAAACAGAAGGATGACTATGGGATGATCTCACTCTCAGGCAGAAGTTGAAAAACAAGATCAGAAGAGAAAACACAAGTAGAACCTGAACTGGAATTGGCGTATTGCACCAAAGTAAAAGACTCTGGGGTGGGGTGGGGAGGGAGAATACAGGTCCAAGAAGGATTCAGAGGACCTAGTGGGGGTTGTATTGTTATATGGGAAACTGGGGAATGTTATGCATGTACAAACTATTGTATTTACTGTCAAATGTAAGACATTAATTCCCCAATAATGAAATTAAATAAATAAATAAATAAATAAATAAAGTCCCAGATTGGGACCCTATGTAGAGGTGAGCCCAGAAGAGTCCACACAGTAGCAGCCCCTGGTCCCCACCTGGGGGGTCCTCCTGAACAATGCAGCAGTATTGCAGGTCTCTCTCTCTCTCTCTCTCTCTCTCTCTCTTCATCCTCTCTAGCAAAGAGGAAAAATAAAGCCCAACATTTCCTACTAAATCCAATCTCTTTGGTCTCAGCAAAACTGCAGGACTGTGGGCCTCCTGAGAGTGGGCAAGGGAGTACCTGCCTGTACTTAACTGAACGAAAGGGGCCAGGCGGTGTGTGGCTGGTGAAGCCCTCCCATTACAATGCACAAAAACTCAGGTTCAAGCCTCTGGTCCCTTTTGCAGGGGGAAAGCTTCCTAAGTGGTGAAGCAGGGCTGCAGATGTCTTTCTGTCCTCCCTTTCTCCTCCTCCCTTCTCTGTTTCTGTCTCAACCCAATAATAAAAATAAATACATTTTTTTAAAAAGAAAAAAATGCACCTGACATTACGACATTTGGACAATTCAATTGTCCATTTCAAGCACCTTACTCTGTTTTCTCTCGTAGAAATGTATTCTGACCTCCGCCTGCCACCTGTTGTTGAGTCTGAAGGGTGTCATGTAGTGCACACCTGAGGAATAAAGGCTCTCTGGAGCCTGGGGTGGAGGCACAGAGCTGAGACTGTCCCAGCCGGGGATGTCACGTGTCTGTTCCCGCCCAGCCTCTTCTGACCAGCTGCCTGGTGACTGGCCTTGGTTACTTTCTCTCCACCTGGAGGGGGAGGGGGTGTCATCTCAGAGTCCCCGTGCCCGGCTAAGGTTCTGCACACGTATTCACAATATACAGGAGTACATAGATATTTGGAGGGAATATATAAGCATCTGTTTCTTTCAGGAATTTTTAACTTTTTTCAGGAAAATTGAGAGTACCCACCACATGTTCTCAATACATGTGTGCAGAGAGAGAGAGAGAGAGCCTCTGACTCACATGTTGGCAGGCAGAAAGAGAGAACCTATGTACCCTAAGGGCATGCCTCCTTGAATAATCTCCCCTCTGGTGTAAACCACTCCCTCGCTGCAACTCGGCTTACCCCGAGACAGAGGGTTACCAGGGGCTGCCAGACAGGCTTCATTTGCCCTGGTCTAGCCTGGAAGCTGGATGCAGAAACAGCAGGGAAAGCTGAGCCTTTCTGACATGACTGGTTCTAATGCATAGTTTCTCCCTTTCTTTCTTTCTTTCTTTCTTTCTTTTTTTGCCTCCAGGGTTATTGCTGGGACTTGGTACCTGCACTATGAATCCACTGCTCCTGGAGGCTATTTTTTCCCTTTTGTTTCCCTTGTTGTTTATCGTTGTCCTTGCTGTTATTGTCGTTGTTACTGTCATTGTTACTGGACAAGACAGAGAGAAATGGAGAGAGAGGGGAATACAGAGAGGGGAAGAGAAAGACAGACACCTGCAGACCTGCTTCCCTGCAGGTGAAGTGACCCCCCCCCCCACAGGCGGGAATATCAGGGGTCTGGAACCTGGATCCTTATGCAGGTCCTTGTGCTTCGCGCCAGGTGTGTTTAACCCACTACACTACCGTCCGGGTCCCGTTTCTTTTTTCTTTTTTTATTAGGGATTTATTAATGACTTGCAAAATGACGAGATAACCGGGTATAACTCCACACCCTCCCTACCACCAGAGTTCTGAGCCCTCAGCCTCATCAGTGGAAACTGCAGATATCCTCCCAAGGCTGCAGATATGGGTTGACTTTATGTCTATATCTGTATCTACATCTTATTGATGTTTCTGTATAGTTCCGTAATAACTAGAGACATGAGTCACATCAGTAACACATGACTCACATGGGGCCCCAACATGTATGTGTCTCTGCCCTACAGCGCCCCAAAGCAGAAGGTGGCCTGGCAGCACTCTCTGTGGGTACAGAGACTGGGTTTGTCCTAGGCCGTCAGACTAGGACAGAGAGAGCTCTAGGCCTGGTTCCTGGGGGTGAGGTGAGGGCAGAGACAGGGCTGGCCACTGTCCCAGGCCTCTGTCCTCTGGTCAGGCAGCAGGTGGTGACCTCGACCAAACCAGGTCAGTCCTTGAGTGACCAAGATGATGCCTGTTCCCACAGGTGGTGAAAGAGGAGATGTCACATGTGACAGCCCTGTTCTCATCTCCCAGGGCTGTTTTTGCCCAGGCTGATGTGCTAGGCTGCTCTCTTCTCTCTTCTATTCTGGCTCCACTAGTCTCTCTGAAAATGGGCACCTCAGGGCTCCCGGGGCCAAGATGTGACAGGAGCCAGGCAGTCCGGTTGCATGTGAGCGTCCCAGGAGTCTCACTGAGCCGGGGACAGAAGAGGAGCAGGAGCAGGACAGATGTCCTCTTTCCATGACTTCGGACACCAGTGGGCAGGAAACAACTCTTGGCTTTGCTTACTCTGGTTTCCTGCAGAAAAATACCCCCACCTGCAGGGGGGATCGATTCACAAGCCGTGAAGCACGTCCGCAGGTGTCTCTCTTTCTCCCCACCCCCCTCTATCTTCCCCTCCTCTTTCAATTGCTCTCTGTCCTAAAAAAATAATAATAAGGAAAATAAAGATACAGGGAAAGATAGAAACAGGCTGGGGTGTGGATCCACCTGCCGAAGTCCACGTCTAGCAGAGAAGCAATTACAGAAGCCAGAGCTCCCACCTACTGCACCCCATAGAGAATTTGGGTCCATACTCCCAGAGGGCTCTGAACCCCAACTCCATCAGGACCTGAAGTGTCTGTCACCAGGAGTCTTGTTTTTATACCTTCAATGCAAGGGAAATGAATCTGGAAAACCCCTGAGGAAGCCAGGCTCAATTTCTCTTATCCGAGAGAGAAGGGGGGAAAGGAAGGGCAACTGGGACACTTGGGAATAATAATAGATATAGGTGTGACTTGGAAAGAAAGTGAAGGCAGAAACACAGAAAAAAGGGGGGAATATATATATATATATATATATATATATATATATATATATATATATATATATATATATGGCCAACCCATATCTGTGAGCTTGGGAGAAGAACTGCAGTTTCCAGTGGAGGGAATGGGGACACAGGAGTCTGGTGGTGGGAACCGTGTGGAGTCATCCCCCCGTTAAAGTTTTGTAAATCAATTATTATATCAGTAACTTCCCTTTGAAGAATTCAAACTGGGGGCCAGGAGACAACTCAGTCAGTAAAACCTCTCTCTCCATTCTTCCCTCTCCCACTAAATAAATATAAAGAATTGAGCCAAGGGACTAGGGAGACAGCATAATGGTTCTACGACAGACTTTCCTGCCTGAGGCTCCGAGGCCCCAGGTTCAATCCCCAGCACCACCAGAGGCCAGAGCTGAGCAGTGCTTTGGCATGTATCTTTCATTTAAAAAGAATAAATATTTTTATAAACCAGGCCAGAGGGAGTCGGGTGGTAACACAGTGGGTTAAGAGCAGGTGGCACGAAGCACAAGGACCAGCGTAAGGATCCCGGTTTGAGCCCCCGGCTCCCCACTTGCAGGGGAGTCGCTTCACAGGCGGTGAAGCAGGTCTGCAGGTGTCTGTCTTTCTCTCCCCCTTTCTGTCTTCCCCTCCTCTCTCCATTTCTCTCTGTCCTATCCAACAATGACAACAACAATAATAACTACAACAATAAAACAACATGGGCAATAAAATGAAATCAAATAAATAAAATCTTAAAAAAAAAGAAAGAAAAGAAAAAAACAGGGAAAAAGCCAGGGAAACTGCTGCCAGCATCACACATACACAAGGCCCTGCACTTGCCCCAAGATGCTACAGTAAAATCAATAAGCAAAGCCAGGGAAATAGCTCAATGTTTTTAGAGCAAAGAGCATGCATGTCTGTAACCCCAGAGGTCCCAGGTTCAAATCCGAAAGCCACCATAAGCCAGGGCTGATTCCAGGGCTCTGGAATCTCTTTCACCCAGGAGACATATATGTGTATGCCATAAAGTGGATATTTTAGTAGACAGAGCCAGTAAATGAATAAACGATCTGTCAGCACAACAAAGACCCAATGTCTTACTGTCCTGTGTGTAGGATATGCCAGGTGGCATCATTAGTCTTTTAAACATGGGCGTTAAATTTAGTGTCAGGGTCTGGATCTCTGAGAAGTGACTTGCTTGGGACACAGGTGACTTCATCAGATAGAGTAGAGGCAGTGCCTGGGTCCCCAAGATTCTCAGCCCCCCGCCCACAGAAGCATTATACATGGATTTGGGGTCACTGCTAGGCCAGTACTTTGGTTTCACGGTCCTAGAGAATTAAAATGTGTAACTTGATACAAATTCTGACTGTCCTTATGCCAAATACCAAAGAATGGAGAGAAAACAAAACGCTGAAAGAAGACTGTCAGCTCAACACCCGGACTCCCTGGAACTTGCCCCTGGACTGGGGACCGGGGTGACAGCAGACAAGGGGACAGAGAAGCAGCAGCCAGCCCAGAAGCTGTGGTTGAGCAGGAAGCGGGAGCAGGAAGTGGGAAGGCAGTCAGGGTGATGGGGGCGGGAAAGGTGTTCGCCAAAGACATTTCTTTCCTACTTTTTCCTCTCTAATTTAAGGCCATCAAAGCCCACCTACATTCAGTCAGGCAGCCTGCCGGACGGTTTTGTGATCACTTCGAACAGTCCTTCTTATTTGTTTTTATTTTTCATTGCCACCAGGGTTATCTATCGCTGGGGCTCTGAGCCTGCACTCTGGCTGCACTCTGGCTCCGCTACCTTTTTGTTTTTCTTTCTGTTTACTTCCACAGGACTGAGGTGGAGAGGGGTGGGGAGGCAACAAGGGAGAGAGAAAGGTAAACACCTACAGACCCGATTTACCCCTGGAGCGGGGACTCAAACCTGGGTCCTTGTGCATGGTGCTGTGCACACAGTGTATCGATGCCCAGCCCCCTCTAATAGTCATTTCAACACTAATAGAGGCAAAAGTCCCTTATTAATGTCGGGACTGGGAGGTCCCTGTAGCACAGGTACAAGGGTGTGTCACCATTAGTGCTCCAGGCTAAACCCAAGTCCCGGAATCTGTGGGGTAGAGGGCCGCAACCCGCTGGGAGCTCTAGGGGAGAAGGGGCCCCTGTCCTGCCCATGACTTGGTCCTGGGATACTGGCAGGGGACTTCTGCTCTCCTGATGGAGGACATCAGTCACTACATCACCCCCACAAGCAAGGGAAGGAGCCTAAGCTTCCAACAACATCCCCAAGCTGGGAAGGGGCACCCAGAGACATCCAAGGCCAGGGCAGCTGAACCGCAAGAGCCCTAGTGTCACCCCAGGGGAGCTTGAAATTCTTCTAGAAGTCGGAACAGCCACCAAGAACCTGCAGCTGCCCTTGGAAGCAAATGCAAAGCCAGGTTTCCTGTAGAGAGCTCTGGTGGGAAACAGAGCCCGCATTCATCAGGGAGGGTCAACTGGTCAACCACCTCTGCAGTGTTTGTGCTTTCATCACGTGCCTGGGGGTAAGGCAGGGGGTGGGGGGAGCAAAGCCAAGAATGACAGGGTGCCTTAGACCCCAAATTACACGGGTCTCCTCCCCCACCTAACCCCTGCCTGCAGACGGGAGGAGGTGGAAGACACCTCAAAGCATGCCTCCCTCCCCTTTTTTTTTCTGCCCCTCCTCATTGAAAGCAAACACAGGAGCTCAGAATGCAACCAGTCTGAACAAGAAGAATCTTGTCAACCTGTTGGGTTGTTGGAAAACACATGACACTTTTGTGCACAGAAAAACAGGGGGGTGAGGTGGTAGCGCACTGGGTTATGTGCACATAGTATGAAGCATAAGGACTCACACAAGGATCCTAGTTCGAGCCCCAGCTCCCCACCTGCAGGAGGGTCACTTCACAAGTGGTGAAGCAGGTCTTTCTCCCTTTCTATCTCTCAATTTCTCTCTGTCCTATCCAATAAAACAAAACAAACAAACAAAAAAAGGCAACCAGGAGCAGTGGATTCATTGAGCAGGCACCGAGCCCCATCGATAACCTTGGAGGCAAAAAACAAAACACAGAAGGGGTTGGGAGGGGTTGGGTGGTGGTGCACCTGGTTGAGCGCACATGTCACAGCGCACAAGGCCTGGGGTTCAAGCCTGTGGTCTTTACCAGCAATGCTGCAGGGGTCTCTATGTCTCTCTCCCTCTCTATATCCCCCTCCCTCTTGATTTCTGGCTGTCTCTATCCAATAAATAAAGATAATAAGAAATTTAACATGGGAACTACTGATTGTGACACTTCCAAAAAACCCAAGTCCTCCTTCCTCTTCAAGGAAAAAAAAGAAAAAAAAAGACTGACCATGAAAGCCTGCCTCAGTGTACTGAGATGCCAGGTTTGGCTCTAAAGTGTTCAAAACACCTTTCTAGAAAGTCTTTTTAAAGGAAAAAAAAAAGTCTGCAAGTTTGCTGAATGAGGTCACAGCACGGAAGTGGACTGAATGCCTTTTGGTGTGGACTAGGCGGTGATGAGGGGTCTCCTGCTGCTTTTTTCACTTTCCGAGCCACCTCACAGCTTTTGCTGTTGTGGGCTGGTCCTCGGTGGCTTCCCATTGCCATCCCATCACTTTATTTCCCTCATCTACTGGGTGAGGAGGGGTCTTTGTCTCTGATAGGCCTTTTCAGGGGATAACAGGCTGGTTTTGTTTGTTTGTTTGTTTGTTTTTCTGCATCTTCACTCTTTCCCAAGTCCATTTCTCAGTTTTTGCTAAGCTCTACCGGTGTCTCCTTTAGAAGGTGAAGGGGAAATATAACGTGAAATAGGAGGTTTTTACTCCAAGAAGATAGTCAGTGAATAAGTTTGGTGCACAGAACGTCCTCCGGCCTACCTTCTCACAGGCTGAGCAGCACAGGTGAGCCAGGAACGACTGCATTTGTTACTAGAGTAAACGGCACTCTTTCTCCTTCTTCTCCTTCTCCTTGGAAGCCCAGCACTATCTCACCCAGGAGCAAGTGGGCTGGGGGTACTCACATTCTAAATAAGAGCTTACTTCACCCCCAGACATGGTTTGGAATGCCTTTGTCCCTGAACAAAAAGATCTGCTACCCATAACCTAGATATACACCAGTTTCTGTGAGAAAGAGCTTATGTGCACACGTATCCATAAACTACTGCAAAATATATACCTGAAAGCAGAAGTACACTAGAGTTTGCAGTGAGTACCTCCCTAACACTTCCTCTCCACTATTCCAAGCTTGGGATCCATGATTGCTCAACAAATTGTTTGGCTTCATATGTTAATTCTCTTTTCAATCACCAGGTTCCAGATGCCACCAGGATGCTGGCCAGGCTTCCCTGGATTGAAGACCCCACCAATGTGTCCTGGAGCTCAGCTTCCCCAGAGACCCACCTTACTAGGGAAAGAGAGAGGCAGACTGGGAGTATGGACCGACCAGTCAACGCCCATGTTCAGCGGGAAAGCAATTACAGAAGCCAGACCTTCTACCTTCTGCAACCCACAATGACCCTGGGTCCATGCTCCCAGAGGGCTAGAGAATGGGAAAGCTATCATGGGAGGGGGTGGGTTATGGAGATTGGGTGGTGGGAATTGTGTGGAGTTGTACCCCTCCTACCTTATGTTTTTGTTCATTAATCCTTTCTTAAATAAAAAATTTTAAAAAAATCTGCTAGATATTTGACTGCGGGTCTAAGTATGGAGGTTTCTGTTTTAAAAGATATACCATATAGCAGAAAACAAAACACAAAAAAAAACAAGCCTTCTGTCTTATCTGCCTGTAAGGTCATACTTGAAATCTTTATTGTAAATTCAGATTATAACTGTCCAAGGATTCTAACCAAAAGAATATAGGTCAGATGTATTAATCCTAAATCATATTCTTATTTTTAGGTTCCTGATAATAAAAAAAAGGATGCCATCCTGACTTCCCTGGGCAGACGCCCCCACCCATGTGTCTTGGAGCCTCCCCTCCCCAGAGCCCTGCCCCATAAGGGAAAGACAGAGACAGGCTGGGGATGTGGATCCACCTGCCAACACCCATGTGCAGAAGCAACTACAGAAGCCATAACTCCCACCTTCTGCTCCCCATAAGGAATTTGGGTCCAGGCTCCTAGAAGGGGAGAAATGTCAGGAGAAGATGACCAGAGGGCTCTGAACCCCAACTCCGTCAGGAGAGAGAAGAGGGAAAAGGAGGGACACTCAGAGGTAGTCACAGGTATGGGTGTGACTCAGAAAGGAAGAGAAAGCAGGACTGTGGGAAGATGGGCAACTATCTATAAATACAGCTATAGAAATAACAGTCAGCCCATCTCTGTGCCCTTGGGAGAACCACTGCAGCTTCCAATGGAGGGAAGCGGCACACAGAACTCTGGTGGTAGGGGCAGTGTGGAATCGTACCCCTGTTATCTCATCATTTTGTACAGCAATATTAAATCACTAGTGAGATTTAAAAGAGGAAAAGTGTGTTGCTAATACATTACTCCAGCAGGAGAAGATGACGAGCCAGAGATGGTGGGATCAGAGAGCGGGCAGGAGAAGGGAACTGAGAGACCTGGGAGGTGGAGCAGAGGCCGCAGCTCTGGACTGAAAAGCCTGGAGTCTGAGCCCCATCTTCTGCTTCTCTCCTCCTCCTCCTCCTCCTCCTCTTTTGTTTTTCCTCTCTCTCCCTCCCTCATTAATAAAGAAATAAACCTTTTAAAAAAAGAAGAGGAGGAGGAGGAGGAAGCAGCGGCAGGACCAAGAGGCAGTGCAGCCTGTTGAGCACACACATCACAATGTGTGAAGACCCAGGTTCGAGCCCCTGGTCCCCACCTATGGGGGGACTTTATAAGCGGTGAAAAAGTATCTCTTCCTCTTCTTCCTCTTCCTCTTCCTCTTCTTCTCCTCTGCCTCTACCTTCACTCTCAATTTCTCCTCCTCTTCTTCTTCTCCTCCTTCTTCCTTCTTCTTCTCCTCCTCTACCTCTACCAGCACTCTCAATTTATCCTCCTCCTCTTCTTCTTCCCCTTCTTTCCCTTCTTCTTCTTCTCCTCCTCTAACTCTACCTTCACTCTCAATTTCTCTCTGTACTGTTAAATAACAGTAAAATTTTATTCAAAGAAGCAAGCTAAGTGGCCAGACACCTCCATGTTTTCAGCTGCAGAACTGAGGGTCAGTGAGAAGCCTTTGTTCCTTGATCTTTTGGATGAATGTGTGTATGTGTGTGTGCGCGCACGCGTGTGTGTGCATGTGTGTGTGTGTATGTGTGTGCGCGTGTGTGTATGTGTGTGCGTGTGTGTGTGTGCGCGTGCATGTGCATGTGTGTGTGTGTGTATGGCGAGGAGGTAAATAAGAACAGCCGTTGACCTGAAACCAAATGTTCCTTGTTCCGCATAAATATCCCCACCTGTACCCACCCCGTGCTAACTATAAAAAGCCGAGATGGAAAATGTTCGGGGTCGCAACAAGGAGATACTACTGCATGGAGGCTCTTGGGACCCCAGCTTAAGCTTGCTAATAAAGGCTCTTGTACTTGCATGTGACTCTGGACTTTCTTGTGTGTGATCGGGACCCGAACTTCTAGGCATAACGGGGGTGGGGGGGAGGTAGCGAGCAGGTGTGTTATTTTCCCTTTCTCCTTGTCCCTACAACTTAGCACGAGCTCTGTCAGTAACGTATTAACAAGCTGCATAACCACACAGGCAAACAGAAGACTCTTTGGACCCTAAAGGAACTGTTACTTAGAAAATGGTTAAAATGGAGACCCACAGAGACACAGAGAGGTAAGATGGCCCTATTTCTCCCCTTTCTGAGAGGCACTTAGACTACTTCCAGCTGTACGCAGAACAGGCGCATAATCTTGTGGAGAAGCGTGATTCTGCTGTTCTTTGTAGGACTGAAAATACACAAGCTCCCCCTCCCCTAAAGGAGAATGAACAGTGTCCTTTGGGGGGCTGTCCCGGACCTCCACCTCTCCCCTTCCTGTCTTTAGGGTTCGTTCATGTCTCTCTTTCTCATGTCTACCGTGGCCCGTTAACATCCTGCCTTCTTTCTTGACACAAATCAGGAAGCCCGATGGGGGGGGGGGGCACAAGAAGCAGGCAGAGTCCCTCAGGGGCCAGAGCTGGAGAGAGCTGCCTACATGTCTGTGGGAGGCTGTGTTCTGCCTTTCCTTCTGGGGTCCATCTGGCAGGCCATCTGGGGCTCACTCTCTAGCAGCTATATCCTTGACTGGGGAAATCGGAGCCCTGGGCCAGGAAGCCGGCTCTGCTGAAAGAATGTGAACCTGAGGCCCCGGTTTCAGCCCACAGCCAGAAATGGTGGAATGATGTCTGGGGCTAAAAGTGGGACCGCTGGAGCTTAAGCCGTGCAAGGCCTGTGTTTCAACGTAGAGTCAAAAAGCCAGGTGGTGCTGCACCTGGTTGAGTGCACGTTACCACCCTCAAGGACCCGGGTTCAAGCCCCCAGCTTCCATCTGCAGGGAGAAAGCTTCACACACACCAGAGGTGAAGCAGGTCTTCAGGTGTTTCTCCTTTTCCTGCTTGATTTCTCCCTATCTCTATCCACTGAAAGTATATATTATAAAGAAATAGAAAAAATATATATAAAAATGATAAAATTGAGTTGAATCAGCCCCTCTGTCCTATATGAATGAGTACATTTACTGTCTCAAGGAAGAATTAGGTTTCTTTAATTTTTATTTATTTATTTATGGATAGAGATAGCCAGAAATCGAGAGGCATGGAGGAGACAGAGAAGGAGAGAAACAGAGAGACACCTGCAGTCCTGCTTCACCACTCATGAAGCTTTCCTCCTTCAGGTGGGGACTGGGGGCTTGAACACAGATCCTTGCACACTGTAAGATGTGCAGTCAACCAGGTGTGCCACCACCCGGCCCTGAGAGAATTAGTTTAAGTTTGTTATTCTCTCATACTCTCCTCTGATCATCAGTATCTTGAAATTTTCATTATTTTGCACTTAAGTTTTTATGTGACTTTTGAGTACTGCAGGATATGAAATCAGGCATACGCAACGATCCCATGGTGGGAGTAAGCACCCAGGAAGAGAGCTGAGACCTGGGAGCTAGTGTTCCTGCTGGCTGGGACACCCCATCTCCATTCATGATACCTCAGAGAGAGTGGCAGGGCTTGGGAAAAGTGGGAAAAATCCCAAGTCCATGACCCTGCCAGCCAGGCTTCTGGCTTCTGGCTTACAACAGTGCTGGTCTGCCTTCTTCTCCACCAGGAACATTCTAGAAGTTGGCAACCCTAGAAACTTGATGCATTGGAGCCAGGTGGTGGCAGACCTCACTGAACACACCTGATACCAGGTGCAAGGACTGGTGTTCAAGCCCCCAGACCCCCACCTGCAGGGGAAAACTTCATGAGTAGTGAAGCAATGCTGCAAGCCCTGCCCCCTTCTATCTCCTTTCCCTCTCAATTCCTGTCCATCTGTACCCAATAAATAAGATATTTTTTAAAAAACGTAATGTATTCGGGCAGTAGCGCAGCAGGTTAAGCGCAGGTGGCACCAAGCACAAGGACCAGCATCAGGATCCCGGTTGAAGCCCCCGGCTCCCCACCTGCAGGGGAGTTGCTTCACAGGTCTGCAGGTGTCTGTCTTTCTCTCCCCCCTCTGTCTTCCCCTCCTCTCTCCATTTCTCTCTGTCCTATCCAACAACAAAGACATCAATAATAACTACAACAATAAAACAAGGGAAACCAAAGGGAAGAAAGAAAGAAAGAAAGAAAGAAAGAAAGAAAGAAAGAGAGAGAGAGAAAGAAAGAAGCTCGATGTATTCAAGACACCCTCTTGAGTGGTATCATGCCGGTTATAACCATCACAAGAAACCTCAGGAACACCCATGCTGTAAGAAGAATCAGCCACGCTTTAAGACTCTAGCTTCACGTGCTCTCAGTTCTCCATGGGACACCGTTTAGTAGAGCTGGTCACTGACAATGCTCACCTGTTCAAGCCCCTGATTCTGCCTGTAGCAGGGGAACTTCACCAATGGCGAAGCAGTGCTGCAGGGATCCGTCTCTCTCCCTCCTCCCCCTCCTTCCCTTTTCCTCTCCCTTTCTCTCGCCCTTCCCTCTTAATTTCTCTCTGTCTCTATGGAAAAGAGGAAAAAGAATGGCCTCTGAGAACAGCAGAGTCATCATGAAGGCACAGAGCTCCAGTAATTAAAAAAAAATAAAATAAAAAGGAAACATAAGGAAAAGAATGGGATCAAGGAAAGGAGGAAACAATCATTTGGAACACCGGAAGAAAAACCTTAACTATGACTTGGCTGAGCTCTGAAACAACAGCTTTCATTCAGGTGTGTGTTTTATACTCCTGTCCAGCTGTGGTCCTTCTAGGACATTGGGCTGAGCTTTAAAACTCTCTGCCAGAGATGCTTACCTGGCTTTGCAGGTGCGACTGTCCCTGTCCCTCTCATCGAAGCCTGACTCCGGGGATAGAGCTGAGCCTGTGCAGGAGCCGGACAGGAGGAGGGCCAGCTGTCGCTGCCAGCACCAGCTGCCTCAGGAGGGCTGTCCCCTGCCTCTCCTCTCCTCTCCCCTCCCCTCCCCTCCTCTTGACTGTGCTGGTCCCACTCCTAAGTGCTGAAGCGCCCTTAGCAAAACCTTAGGTGGCCCTGGTTCAGCAATCCTGTTCTCTTCTCCCCAGATACACCCAAACTATCAGGTGGACTAGCCCGAGAGGGAGGAAGCAGAAGGTAAACCATCTCTTCCTCTCAGTAATCCTCCCTAAGGCTGCTCCAAGCTGGCTACACTGGGGGAAAGTCAAAGTTTAAATGAATAGAATCATTTTATTGGCATGGGGGGGGGGGGGTATGGCTGGGGCCTCGTGCAAGCAGTATGAATCCATCAGTCCGGTGGCCTTCTTTTTTTCTTTCTATTTTATTTGATAGGATCGAGAGAATTGAGAGGGGAGAAGAAGACAGACAGGGAGAGATGCCAGTCCCTGTTCAGGACGCCAGTTGTCAGTCTAGCTTCGCGGGCAGGAGACAGACGACCAGGGACTCATGGCTGAGCTGGGAAGCAGTATCTCGTTTATTAATCAGATACATTGCCTTTTATGCATCTCTTCACCGGAAGTGGCAAGGGAAAGGAAATGACTAGGAGAGGGGGCAGAACAAAAAAAAGAGCACAAACAGAACATAGAAAGCTTCCATCTAACCAGTGGGGATGAAACCAATACCCTGCAGGTAGGGCGGGACCCAGGGAAAACAGTGATTATGTAAATAGACCACACTGTAAGTAAAACAAGCGAACCTAATGTGATGATCCAAACAGAAGGTCTTATAAGCAGAATTTAGAAGCATACCAACAGAGAGAGAAGAGCTGGGGACAGACACAGCATAATGGTTCTACAAAAGATTCTTGTACCTTGGCTTCCAAAATCCCAGGTTCAATCCCCAGCACCACCATAAGCACTTAAGCACTTAGCAGTGTTCTCTCTCTCTCTCTCTCTCTCCCCCCTCCCCCTCCCCCTCCCCCTCTCCTTCTCCCTCTCCCTCTCTCTCTCAAATGAAAATAAACTAAAATTGTTTAAAGGGGGGAGAAATAGTTATCTGCCGACCTGCTTCACTACTCACAAAGCTTCCCCTTGAAGGTGGGGTGTGGGGGTTCGAACTGGGATCCTTGCACATAGTGATGTACCTTCAACCACATGCACCTGGCCTCCATGAGGAGGAAATTTGGTCAAGATATGCCAGGAACATGATTAACCTGGAACCCAGGAGGTGGGTGGGTCGGTGAGTAGCAGGACAGACATGGAAATCACACATGTCAGGGACGGATCTGACCCACAGCGCCAGAGACCAGGGATGGTATCACTCTCTCTCTTCTGTAACAAGAAAAAAGCATCTTTTATAAATGGTTAACTTTTGGGGCCAGGTGGTGGTGCACTTGGTTGAGCTCACACATTACAATGCACAAGGACCTTGGTTTGAGTCCCTGGCTCCCCCCTGTAGGGGGGAAGCTTCACAAGTGGTGAAGCAGGACTGCAGGTGTCTCTGTTTCTCTCTCTTTCTCCCCCTTCCTCTCAATTTCTGCCTGTCTCTATCCAATAAATAAATTTTAAAAATTAATGGTTAATTTATGTAAAAAGTAGAAACCCTCTAAGCTTTTGCCTGTGTTTTTTAAAAATAAAAAAAAACTTAAAGTAATATTCCCAACATTGATCACATAATAATAACCTTTAAATTTTATTACTGGTTTTGGATACAGAGAGAAGTTGAGAAGGAAGGGGGAGACAGAGTAGGGAAGGGAGCCACCTTCAGCCCTGCTTCACCTCTCATGAATCCTCCCCTCTAGAACCCGGGTCCTTGTAAACTGTAACGTGTATGCTCAACCAGGTTCTTTTTAAAAAAACTTATTTTAAGTTATCATTCCTGTTTTAAAATATTTATTTATTTATTTATTTATTTGGGTAGAGACAGGGAGAAATAGAGCAGGAAGTGGGGAGATAAGAGAAAAGGAAGAGCGAGACAGAGAGGTACTTTCAGTTCTGCTTCCCCACTTGTAAAGCTTCCCCCCTGCAGCTGGGGACAGGGGCTTGAACCCAGGTCCTCGTTCAATGTAGCATGTGCACTCAGGTAGGTGCGCCACCACTTGGCCCTAAAGATTTATTTATTAACATGAGAGAAAGTGAGGGGGCAGAGAGAGAGAGAAAGAGAGACAGAGACAGAGAGAGGGAGAATCAAAGCGTCACTCTGGTAATCTGCAATGCCACAGAGCAAATTCAGGGCCTTGTACCTTTACCTCCGATGCTCCAACCTCGGTGCCTTTCAAGGCTGCCCGTAATAAAAATCTGGGGCTCAGAGGAGTGGTCCCATGGCTGACACACGCCCTGTACTCCTGAGGGCCAGAGTTCCCTCCTCAGTGCCACACAGGAACAGCAAAGACGAAACAAACAGAACAGCGCAAAGGGCAGGGAAATGTTCTCTCCCTCTCTCTCTCTCATAGAAAGAGAGAGAGAGAAAGAAGCGTCTTCTTCTCTTTCATACACAGATTTAAATTTCCTAGTACTCATTTAAATTTCACTAGAAACACATCCACCGGAGACCTCGCCCTGAACCCTCTCCAGGACAGACTGAACATCGCGGGTCGCCACCTGTGGCCTGTGCTGGAAACAAGATGTGCCCGGCACTGCTGAATGTTTCATGTGGTCCGGCTTCCGCAGCCCCCAGGAGAGCCCCAGGTGCCCTGCCGTCTCATTCATTCGCGCGTCTTCCCAGAACGAGCAGGCAGAAACTACCGGGAAATGGTGGGGGTGGCACGCACTGCCCGGCCAAGCCAAGACCGGTCTCTCCGTCAGCAAAGTTGTGCGATGGGGAACGGGGTGGGGGGAGACAGCGTGGGGGAAAGCTCCCAGAGCCGACCACACACTGGCGACTCAGGTGGAACTCGGGGCGCTCCTGTGCAGGCCTTCTGCAGGAACTGGGGAGTCGGGCGGTGGCGCAGTGGGTTAAGCGCAGGTGGCACGAAGTGCAAGGACCTGCACAAGGATCCTGGTTCTAGCCCCCAGCTCCCCACCTGCAGGGGAGTCGCTTCGCAGGCGGTGAAGCAGGTCTGCAGGTGTCTGTCTTTCTCTCCCCCTCTCTGTCTTCCCCTCCTCTCTCCATTTCTCTCTATCCTATCCAACAATGATGACATCAATAACAACAGCAATAATAACTACAACAGCAATAAAAAACAAGAGCAACAAAAGGGGAAAATACATAAATAAATTTTAAAAATTAAAACAAAAACAAAGAACCAGCAGGTGGTGGAGGAGCTCACAGTCAGTGCTGCCCCAGGCCAGGTGACAGGGAGGCAGCGAGGGAGGGTGATGTCCTTGGAGGGTTTGCAGGGACCACAGACAGCAAGCTCTGTAGGCAGGATGTGCAAAGCCACACTAGCAAAGCTCCAGACAAAGGGCGAGTCTAAGGGTCCAGGCGGTGGCGCACCTGATTGTGTGCACACATCACAGTGCGCAAGGACCCAGGTTCAAGCCTCTAGTCCCCACCTGCAGGGGGAAAGCTTCAGGAGTGGTGAAGCAGGTTTGCAGGTGTCTCTCTGTCTCTCCCTCTCTATCTCACCTTCCCCTCTCAATTTCTGTCTCTATCCAATAATGAATAAAAAATTTTTTTTTAAAAAAAAAAGGTGGGGAGAAGAGTCTAGAGATGCCACTGAGAACGAAGGTGTCCTCCATCCTGGCAGGGAGCTGCTACACTGGGCCTGGTGGAGGCCTCTTGGTCCCAGGGTCCATCTGATGACCTCAGGCCTGATGGGCACTGAACTCAGGACCTGGGGACTTCGCTACCAGGGACGTTATCTGCAGACTCTTCAGTGTCAGTGTGGGTGGGGGTCACGGTGCAGAAGTATCCAAGACACCAGGGCGCCAGGACACACTGACTGGGGATGTGTGTGGAGAATCAGTGACTTCCCTGATCAGTCACTGAGATGCCGAGCTGAGATTGCGAATGTTGCAAGGGGGGGAGGGTTGTTTTTACCTGACTGTGTATCTTTTTTTGCCTCCAGGGTTATCGCTGGGGCTGTGTGCCAGCACTACAAAGCCATCACTCCCAGCAGCCATTTTTCCCTTTTACACCCCCCCACTTTATTCAATAGGACAGAGAGAAATGGAGAGAGAAGGAGGAGACAGAGAGGGAGAGAGATGGACACCTGCAGACCTGCTTCACCACCTGTGAAGCTTCCCCACTGGTGGTGGGGTGCAGGGGCTCGAACCCGGGTCCCTGTGCATCATACACTACATGTGTTGAACCCACCCAGTCCCCTAGATTTCGGATGTTTAGAGGCTCAGTGACCACACCCTGTCTCCGAGAGCTGTTTACCCAAGTATCACTGTTCTGCTTCCCTCTGAATCAACTCTTTTGGGACCTGGAATTCACAGTGGCCCTCAAAGGGGGCGCCTCACTGCTCCCCCTCCTCCAGGGGTCAGTAGAGCCACCTTCAAGGTGACACCCAACAACAGAAGGAGTAAGGAGGGGCTGGGCCATAGCACAGGGGTTGAGCACACATGGCACAAAGCTCAAGAACCAGTGTAAGGATCCCGGTTCGAGCCCCCGGCTCCCCACCTGCAGGGGAGTCGCTTCACAGGCGGTGAAGCAGGTCTGCAGGTGTCTGTCTTTCTCTCCCGCTCTCTGTCTTCTGCTGCTGTCTCCATTTCTCTCTGTCCTATCCAACAGCGACAGCAAAACAACAACAACAACAATAAACAAGGGCAACAAAAGGAAAAAAAAATGGCCTCCAGGAGCAGTGGATTTGTAGTGCAGGCACCAAGGCCCCAGCGATAACCCTGGAGGCAAAAAAAAAGTGGGGGGAGGAGAAGTCAGAAAGTAGCACAGCGGGTTAAGCACAGGTGGCGCAAAGCACCAGGACCGGAGTAAGAATCCCGGTTCGAGCCCCCGGCTCCCCACCTGCAGGGGAGTTGGTTCACAAGTGGTGAAGCAGGTCTGCAGGTGTCTGTATTTCTTGCCCCCTCTCCTGTCTTCCCCTCCTCTCTCCATTTCTCTCTGTCCTATCCAACAATGACAACAATAATTACAACAATAAAACAACAAGGGCAACAAAAGGGAATAAATAAATATTTTTAAAAAGAAAAGGAATAAGGCGGTGGGTGTGTATGACAGCATCATCAAGCTCCAGAAAGGACCAGCTGGATAGACACGAACACCCAGCGCTGGTTCCCCAGTCACCGACACTCAGTGGTCAGGCCCCTGAAAGCGCAATCACTGAGCAACCACAAAGGAAGCCACCCGCCACCTCTCAGCCTCATTAGCTTCCAGATGCAGCTGCTATGCAGCAAACCACAGTCCCAAGACACACACGAGATGACACTGGCCACCAGAGATGAGCGCCGTGCTTTGTGAACTGCAGCTATTGTCACCATCGCTGACTCCACTGCTGTCACTGCTTCCTGCCATCACCTATTGTTCAGTGATGTTTTTTGGTGACATATATATATATATATATACAGAGCTATATATATGGGATAGGAGCTGGGCAGTGGTGCACCCACTTAAGGGCACATAGTGCTATGCACAGGATACACACAAGGACCAGGGTTCAAGCCCAGGCTCCCCACCTGCAAGGGGAGGGGGACTGCACAGCAGTGAAGCAGGTCTGCAGGTGTCTATTTTTCTCTCTCCCTCTTTATCTCCCACTCCCCTCTCTCAATTTCTCTCTGTCCTATCGAATGGGGGCGGGGGAGAAGGACACCAGGAACAGTCGATTTGTAGTGCTGGCACCTAGCCCAAGTGCTAACCCTGGAGGCAACAACAACAACAACAAAGATAGCAGGATTATAATTCCACCCCGTCCCCACCCCCAGAGTTCTGTGTCCCGTCGCCTCCATTGGAAACTGCAGTGGTTCTCCCAATGTCACAGGTATGAGCTGACTGTTATTTCCATAACTAGCTATATTTATAGATATTTGCCCTTTTTTTTCCCTAGGGGGCTGCCTTCTCTTCCTTTCCAAGAGTGACTGGTTTTTGAAGCTAACTGTGTCCAAGCTGTTTCCCTCTACAGAGACCCAGGGCTGGTGCTCTCTGTGCTGCTAGGTGGCCATGGAGGTCTGGGAGTGTAGCCTCCTTGGCCTCAGCTACTCACCGTGTATGTGCAACTTGAAACCACAGGAGAGGACCCAGGAGATGAGTCAATATGCCACAGCATAGCACTTACATGCCTGAGGTCCCAGAGGGCCCGGGTTCAGTCCCCAGCACCACCACCAACCACAGCTGCACGTGACTATTGTTTTTCTGTCTCCCGTCCACAGAACAAGAAATCTTGAGGCTCTCAGTGAGAAGCAGGAAGGTTGGCATCCAGTGTGGTAGGAGCAAGCATGCTGCAGAGGGGCGGGGAGACAGCACATGCGTACAGAACAGGACTGTGACACCATGGCCTCTGAGACAGCAAAGCCAAGCTGCCGAGAGGCCCCGCTTAGTGAAGAGTCTGGGAACACTCAGAAACAGGACAACAGGGGAAGCTCCAGTCCAGAGGCAGCACAGTGGCTGAAGCGCCGGCCTCTCGTCCATGAGGTCCCGAGTTCAGTCCCAGCATCACATGTACCAGAGCACCTCTGTGGTTCTCTCCTCTCTCTCCTTCTGATTCTCAAAAAGATAAACAAACCAATCAATAAGTAAACAATTGGGAGTCGGGCTGCAGCACAGCGGGTTAAGCGCAGGTGGCTCAAAGCGCAAGGACCGGCATAAGGATCCTGGTTCAAGCCCCCGGCTCCCCACCTGCAGGGAGAGTCGCTTCACAGGCGGTGAAGCAGGTCTGCAGGTGTCTGTCTTTCTCTCCCCCTCTCTGCCGTCCCCTCCTCTCTCCATTTCTCTCTGTCCTATCCAACAACAACGGCATTAATAACAACAATAACAATAATAACCACAAGAGCAACAAAGGCAACAAAAACGGGGAAAAAATAGCCTTCAGAAGCAGTGGATTCGCAGTGCCTGCACCAAGTCCTAGCAATAACCCTGGGGGCAAAAATAATGATAATAATAATAAGTAAACAATAAGAACTACCCAAAGGAAAAGAAATAACAAGTTATGGGGGCTGGGTGGTGGCGCACCTGGTTGAGCGCACATGTCACAGTGCACAAGGACCCAGGTTCGAGCACCCAGTCCCCACCTGCGGGGGGAAGCTTCACAAGCAGAGTTGCAGGTGTCTCTCTGTCTCTCTCCCTTTCTATCTCCCCATTTGCTCTCGACTTCTGGCTGTCTCTATCCAACAAATAAAGATAGTAAAAGAAAATTAAAAAAGAGAATAGAAAGAAAGAGAAGCCACAGTGTCAGGCCCCAGTGAGTTCTTCAAGGGTGTCTATCCACACCCTTCTCACAACAAGAGAGAGGAATGGGGCTGGGTGGTAGTGTACACGGTTAAGCACACTCCCATGGGGGAGTGGGAGCTTTAGGATGGTGGAGCAGGGCTGCAAGTGTCTCTGTCTCTTTTCCTCTTTATCTCTTCCTCCCCACCTCAATTTCTCTCTGTCTCTATCAAATAATAAATAAAGGAAGATTTAAAATGTATATCACATTCAGTTGGGACCCTCAATTTAAAAGTAACTAAATAAATACGGAAAGCCCAAAGAGAGCCATGGGGCTGGGTGGTGGCTGGCCTAGTGGAGTTCACACGTCACCGTGAGCAAAGATCTAGGCTCCGGGCCCATCCCCACCTCGAGCGGTGAAGCAGGGCTGAAGGTGGTTTTCCTTTTTTCTCTGTCTCACAATAAAAGCATGAGAGAGAGAGTGAGGGAGAGGGAGAGGGAGAGGGAGAGGGAGAGGGAGAGGGAGAGGGAGAGGGAGAGGGAGAGGGAGAGGGAGAGGTGAGGCTGGTACAGACAGCAGAGGCTGAGCTATTCAGTGTGGCATCTCAGTGAGCAAGCTGGGAGTGACAGCCCTGCAGAGATCTCTGAGCAAGTCCTCCGGGAAGACCCCAAGGTCTGAGCCTGGTCCCAGCGCCGTCCGCCTCCCCACCTGTCCAGCAAGTGCCCTGCCAGCTCTGAACTCTGTGCCAGACAGCCTCTTTCCTCACCACAACAACCACAAGAACTATCCAAAAGAAAAGAAAAAGAAATAAAAGTGTGGGGGGAGGGGACAGGTGGTGGTGCACCTGGGTGAGCATACATGTTACAATGTGCAAGGACCCAGGTTCAAACCCCCAGTCTCCACCTTGCAGGGGGGAACGCTTTGCAAGTGATGAAGCAGGGCTACAGCAGGGCTACAGCAGGGCTACAGCAGGGCTCTGTCTGTCTCTCTCTTCCTCTCTATCACTCCCTCTCCTCGCTTTCTGGCTGTCTCTATCCAACAGATAAATAAAGATCATAAACAAAAAGTTATGTAACCACAGCAATATAATACAGAGCTGGGAGGCCTGTGACAGCCCACAATTCCTGGGACATATTCCTTGCCAGGTATTATTCTAGAAACACCATTTGTACTGTAACAACAACACCGATAGACAACAAGGACAACAAAAGGGGAAAAATGGCCTCCAGGAGCAGTGGATTCTTAGTGGAGACACCGAGCCCCAGCGATAACCCTAGAAGCCAAAAAAAAAAAATTAAAAAAGAAAAAAGAATTGCCCACTTCTTAGAGGACATATCCAAGGCAGAAGCCTCCTACCATTTTCTCTCCCCCCTCCGGAAAACAGAGTTGGAGACTGGGGTTGGAGCATAGACTTCTTTCTATTTTCTATACTTCCACTTGCCACTTGTGGCACTGAAAGATTGCCAAGGAAAATAAAAAACAATTTCCCTCGACATTCACTAGAGTTATTGGTTTTTGTTGGGGAAGAATGAAGGTGTTTCTTCTTGTGCAGATGGGAGCAACACTCTGGAGTCATTAGGAGAGACAGTCTGGTGGCAGATCAGAAGTCAGAAGTGCCCTGCTCACTATTTCCACATCTCATCCAAGCAAAGAGGGGGACTTTTACTCTGTAGCCAAATCACGCACATGGCACGGTGGGGACAAGTCCATTCTCCTGGGGTGTCAGTACCCTCCTAAAGATTGATTTCATCACACCAGCTGACTGCTTAAAATTCATGGGAATATTTTTCCCATTCCAGTTGAAATACTATTTATTATTATTATTGGTGGTGATGGTTGTGTTATGTCACCAGTAGGTTATTGCTAGAGCTCGGTGCCTGCATAAGTGGCCTTTTTTTTTTCCTTTTTCTCTTACTAATAGAGAAATAGGGGACCAGGCGATGACACACCTGGTCAAACACACACATTACAGTGTGCAAGGACCCGAGTTCAAGCCCCTGGTCCCCACCTGCAGGGGGAAGCTTCAGGAGTGGTGAAACAGGGCTGCAGGTGTCTGTCTTCCTCTCTATCTCCCCCTCTCCTCTCCATTTCTCTGTCTCTATCCAATAATAAATAAAGAAAAAGAAAAAATCTTTTAAAAAAAGAGAGAAAGATGGGGGAGGGCAAAGGAGAGAGAGAGAGAGGATAGAGAGAGAGAGAGAGTGACCTGTAGCACTGCTACACCAGGTTTAAGCTTTTCCTCTGCAGGTGGGGATCTGGGGCTTGAACTAGGACCCTCACACAGCAGGCCATGCTCTCTGCCAGGTATGTTGCCACAGGGCCCCCAAATATGATGATTTCTAAACATAAATTTTAGCCAAAACAAATCTGGCTGAAACCAGCTGGAATCCTGACAAAATGCAAAAAAAAAAAAAAAGTGACATCCCTTTTCTTTGTGACCACCAGACAAATTTTGTGCGAGGCTGGCTGACAGGGGAGGTGGTGGATGGGAAAGAATCCTGAGAAATGGTTCCATGCAGGCGGCCATGCAAACCAAAACTGGAAAGTGAAATGGCATCCCCAAGTGCACAACTGAAAGTTAGGTCCCTCTAGTTTCAAGTTGGTTTTATTGTTTGTTTGTTTTTAAATTTTTTATATTTATTTATTTTCCCTTTTGTTGCCCTGGTTTTTTACTGATGTTGTAGTTATTGTTGTTGTTACTGATGTAAGTTGTTGTTGGGTAGGATAAAGAGAAATGGAGAGAGGAGGGGAAGACAGAGAGGGGGAGAGAAAGACAGACAGCTGCAGACCTGCTTCACCGCCTGTGAAGTGACTCCCCTGCAGGTGGGGAGCCGGGGGCTCGAACCGGGATCCTTACGCTGGTCCTTGCGCTTTGTGTCACGTGTGCTTAACCCTCTGCACTACCACCTGACTCTCCCATTTGTTTGATTTTTGAGGCCAGGGTCCCAGTTTACTTTGGTCAGTATTCCTGTGTCATCACAACAATTTGCACAAAGCCAAGAGTTAAGCTGCTTTTCCAGGTGGTCTAACAAGAGCATCAAGATGAATAATAAAAATGCTTTGAGGTGGGGTCAGGCAGTGGTGCACCCGGTTAAGTGCACAGAGTACTAAGTACAAGGGCCCGCACCAGGATCCAGGTTCAAGCCCACACTCCTGATGTGCCGGGGGCAAGTTTCACAAGCAGCAAAGTGGGTCTGTAGGTGCCCCTCTCTGTCTCTCTTCCCCTCTCAGTTTCTGTCCTAGCCAATAAAACGGGGGGGGGGGGGAGAAATGGCAGCCAGGAACCATGGATTCATAGTACTGGGACTGAGCCCCGGCGATAATGCTGGAAGAAAAAAATAAGTAAAATAAAATAAAAATAAATAATGCTTTGAGTTTGACTGTAACTCCTTGCAAAGTCCTGAGTGGACCACAGGTTGACATTAAGTGACACTGATTTGTGAATGAAGTCAATGAGGGAAACAGTAACTCAAGATGACGCTCACTCAGTGTTTGCCCCTTCTAGAGTTTTCTAACCCCAAGGCACGCAGTGGACATATTAACGTGTATCGGGAAGATGCAAACATCATGCTGGGGTCTTGTATTCTAGGACACCAGGATGACAGTGGAGAGAACTGCCAAGACAGAGGTACAGCAATGTAGTCTAGCAGATCAAAATCTGCCGCCTTCGCGGGGAAGGAGGAATCTGCACAGGAGCTCAGGCAGCAGAAACAGACAGCCTTGCTCCCGAATTCATCCCAGTCTGCTGCCCTAGTCAAGGACTCCAGGGTGGTAACCTCAGCTTGCTCCAGGCAGCCTTTTTCATTGCCTCAAAGTCCAATTCTGGGGAGTCTGAGAGATGAGTGCCTTCTATTCTAGGGGAGCCTGGAGTCCCCGCAACTGGCCAAGCTGTCTGATGATTCTAGAAAACCAGTGGGTGATGACGCCCTTAATAGAGCACACATGTTCCAATGTGCAAGGACACAGGTTCAAGCCCCTGGTCCCCACCTGCAAGGGGAAAGCTTCGTGAGCAGTGAAGCAGGGCTGCAGTGGTCTCTCTGTCTCTCTTCTTCCGTAACTCCCCTTTCCTTCTTGATTTCTCTTCATCTCTACCCAATAAATTAAAATAAAAACAATTTTTTTAAGAAAATCAATGTGGGAGGGAGTCGGGCGGTAGCGTAGCGGGTTAAGTGCAAGGACCAGAGGAAGGATCCTGGTTCGAGACCCTGGCTCCCCAGCTGCAGGGGAATCTCTTCACAAGTGGTGAAGCAGGTCTGCAGGTGTCTGTCTTTCTCTCCCCCTCTCTGTCTTCCCCTCCTCTCTCCATTTCTCTCTGTCTTATCCAACAACAATGACATCAATAACAACAATAATAATTACAACAACAATGAAAAACAAGGGCAACAAAAGGGGAAATAAATAAATAAATATACAAAAGAAAACCAGTGGAAACCAGTGGGGGGTGGGGGGGTGCACCTGTTCCAATGTGTAAGGACCTGGGTTCAAGCCCCTGCCCCCACCTGCAGGAGAAAAGCTTCATAAGTGGTAAAGCCATATTGCAGATGTCTCTCTGTCTCTCTCCCTCTCTATCTCCCTTCTTCTCAATTTCTTCCTCTCAATTATAAAGATAATTTAAGCAATAATAATAATAAAAAGAAATAAAGGAAAGCAATAGGGACTGTCAGATGTTCAGAACCACCCTGGGAGCACAAGGTTCACAGTCCCTGGCTGTTCTCTCTTCTCCCTTGGACCTGCAGACCCGGTGTCCACCTGAAGGGGGGGCTTTTCACCAGCTCCAGACTCCCTCTCAGGTTCTGCCCTTTCTGCACAAGCTGGGCACAGAGGGCTTACGGAGCCATCGGAGCCAGACCTGCCCCTGAACTTGCCCTTCCTGGGGTGATGCCACCGGCAGCTCCGAGTCCTCACAGAAGGCAAAGTCGGGTAGTGAGCCCGCGTGTCACTGGGTCTCTGAGCAGCTCAGCACCTGCCAGCCCTGAGAGCAGGGCTGTGCCACACAGCACCCAGGGGTGCACTGCACACTAGTCTTTAAATACTCGAGCGGCGCTGTAAATAGACCAGCACCTGCTGCTCCCTCGTTTAGAAAGGAACACACACCACGACCACACACACCACGGTGGGTTGGATGTCAGACTCCACGGAGCCAAGTCCTGGCAAAAGAGAGCGTTCCAGAAGGGAGGAGATTCCTTCCTGGTGGCAGGGGGTGGGGGAGCAAGAAAGTGCAGCTTTGCAGAGGTCTTGCCGGCCAGTCAGAGTAACAGGAACCCCCCTTCCTTTTTTGGCCCCCAAAATGATAAAGGGAGAGAAAGCTACCATTCCAGGAGCAGCCCAGGCTACTGACCACCAGTACAGGACTAGCCTGAACTCATCTGGATGACACAGAGAGAGAGAGACCAGCCAGGTGGTGGTGCACCTGGTTGAGTACATACATTATAGTGCACAAAGGCCAGAGTTCAAGCCCCCTGCCCTCACCTGCAGGGGGGAAGACGCTTCACAAGTGGTGAAGCAGGACTGCAAGTGTCTCTGTCTCTCTCTCTCTCTCTCCCCTTCCTTCTCAGCTATGCCCCTATTCAATACACAGGGCACAGAAATACACAAGGGAGCAGGAGAAACAGCCCACCTGGGCCTTGAGCATCCTAGCCCAGCCGCCACTGCACTGGAGGAAATTTCTGTGCTGTGGTGTCCCTCTGCCTCCCTCCCACTCTCTCTGTATAAAAATAAATACAATTACATTAAATTAAAGTCACAAGACCCTCATAGTGCTCCATACATCTTAAGCACCAGAACCCAGCTATGTTCTCTCTCCTACTCTCCCCTTGCTGCCTCTCAGCGAAAGATAGAAAAGTGTTGGGAAGCGGGCTCCTTTACGCTTTAAAGATGACAACAGTGAGAACAAGGCTTTCCAGGTGTCTGTGCTTCAGGGTGTCAGGAACAAACCAGCAAAGCCAAAGACAGCCCTTCAGTGCTCTGTGAACATAGGAATATGCTGTACATACTGTGAACCATTCCTCTCCCCTGGTCAAAAGGCACAAGGTCCCGGGTTCAAGCCCCTGGTCCCCACCTGTAGGGGGACAGCGTCAGGAGTAGTGAAGCAGGTCTGCAGGTGTCTCTCTGTCTCCCCCTCCCCTCTCAATTTCTGTCTCTATCCAATAATAAACAAGCAAACAGCTTTAAAATATTAAATTAAATTTAAAAATCCCTCTGGGGTCCAGGGAGTGGCACACCTGGTTAAGTCAATATGTTACAATGCACAAGGACCCAGGTTCAAGCCCAGGGACCCCACTTGCAAGGGAAAAGCTTTACGAGTGGTGAAGTAGGGCTGCACGTAGCGCTGCAGGTATCTTTCTCTTTCACTCTCTATCTCCTCCTCCTCTCTCAATTTCTGTCAGAAGTAAATAAATAAAATTTTAAATCCTTCAGCGGAGACAGATGCTGACCATCCAGGGTACCAAGCCTCAGGGAGCGACTGGATGGGTAATGCAGACAGGATTCACACCCGCACAGCTCAGGAGTGCAAAAGTTTGGAAAACACACACAGAGAACAACCAGGTGACAAGAAGTTTCCCCCCATCTGCAAGTGCCCCCTGGCTGCTCCGTGGTGCCAGCAGAGGGTTTCAGGGAACCCAGACAGCGGGCAGGGCAGAGTGGCCCCAGCTGAGGCCGCAGCGGCATCGCCTTGAGCTCCGGGTCACCCAGATCTGCAGCCAGCAAGCTGACCTCCAGCCCAGGCTCCCGGCCAGGCAGACTCTGTGGATGGGGGTGGGGGGTTCCCAACAGCTACACAGCATCCCATCCCTGCAGCCTGAGGATGGAGGTGGGGCGTCCATGCAGAGGCTTCTCCCCAGTCTTTGCCCTCAGGCGCGTCCCCTCCCCCCAAGGCTTGGCTTTGAGGAGTGGAGCGAGGTCCCCTGAAGAAGGGGCTGCTCGGACCCGGAGCTCAGGGGCTGGGGAACCCCCATAAAGTGGAAGGGGTCGCCCCAAAGTGTCAGGTGTGCAAATAACGGGAGTGTCTACCTGGTGCACCCCCGCAACTTTTTTTTCCTGGTGGAAGGGGAGTACTGGAACGTCCAGGGAAAAGTTTTCCCGCTTTCGCGTGGAGCCGAGCGGGGTGTCTGGTTTCGGGGCGCCCTGGGGCGCGGAGGGGAGACACTCACCAGGCGCAGCGCGAAGAAGACAGCGAGCAGGGCGAGGCAGGCGCCCATGACGATGAGCAGCAGGAAGGCGATGAGGGGGTGCTGCTGGCTCATACAGTAGTAGGACTCGTACAGCCAGTCCCGGGGGCGCGGAGGGCGCGGGGGGCCCTCGCCCTCGCCCTCGCCCTCCCCGCACCCCGCCGCCTCGCAGTCCCGCAAGTAGCGGCGCCGCCGCATCGCCTCTCGCCACATGGTCCGGCCGGGAGGGGGGGGGGGGGCGCAGAGCCGGGTACCCTCTCGGGCTCCGGGGTCCTGGCTCCGGGGGGTTCCCCTCAGGCGCCGGGATGCCGGCTTTGGGGTCCCTGCTGCCCCTGAGTCCGGCTGCCGGCTCCTCGCTCCCGGGTCCCCAGTCGGGGCTCCGCCTGCTGCGCTCTGGGCTCCGGGAGGCGGGCTGCTCCGGGCTCCCCACTCCGGGCTGCGGGCTCCGGGCTGCGGGCTGCTCCCGGGTCCCCACTCTGGGCTCCGGGCTGCGGGCTCCCGGCTGCGGGCTGCTCCCGGTCCCCACTCCGGGCTCCGGGCTCCGGGCTCCGGGCTCCGGGCTGCGGGCTCCCGGCTGCGGGCTGCTCCCGGGTTCCCACTCCGGGCTCCGGGCTGCGGGCTCCGGACTGCTCCCAGGTCCCCACTCCTTGCTCTGGGCTCCGGGCTGCGGGCTGCTCCCGGTCCCCACTCCGGGCTCCGGGCTGCGGGGTCCGGGCTCCGGGCTGCTCCCAGGTCCCCACTCCTTGCTCTGGGCTCCGGGATACGGGCTCCGGGCTCCGGGCTGCTCCCAGGTCCCCACTCCGGGCTGCGGGCTGCGGGCTGCGGGCTCCGGGCTCCGGACTGCTCCCGGGTCCCCACTCCTTGCTCTGGGCTCCGGGATGCGGGCTGCGGGGTCTGGGCTCCGGGCTCCGGGCTGCTCCCGGGTCCCCAACTCCTTACTCTGGGCTGCGGGCTCCCGCTGCCCCTAGGTCGGCTCCTGCCTCCGGCTCCGGTTTCCCAGCTCCCGGATCCGGGGTCCCCGCTACTCCGCCGGGCTCCCCGCTCCCCGCTCCCCGCTCCGGGCTCCCGGCTGGGGCTGCGGGCGGAGCTGGCGCCCCCGGGCTGGGCGGCGGCCTGGGGGCAGCTCCGGGCGCCTCCGAGCAGCCGCCGGGCGCGGGCGGGACTGGGGGGGGAGCTCGGCCCGCCTCCCGGCCCCCCCAAGCCCCTGCGCCGCCTCTGCTCGCGACCGCCAGGCCCCGCGCCTGGGTGGGGGCACCGGAGCGGGAAGGAAGGGCCGGGGGCCGCGCCCCAACCCGGAGGCCCCTCCTACCGCCCCCTCCCCCAGCAGGGCCGCGGCGCTCGGGGTCCCCTGCCAGCCTGAAGGGGGGGCTCCTCCCTGCACCCACCTCGCCCGAGGACAGGCAGGGGGCGGCGCCTCACCTCTGCACCGCCTCACGGCGCCAGGCACAAGGCCAGCACCCCCAAACTCTTAGGGGGCCGCCGGGGGCCTGGGAGGACCACCCCCCACCCCGCTAGGGGGGGACACCTTGGCTCCGCGCACCGTTTAGAGCGCGCTGGGGACTTCTCGCCATGTGAGGACCCCCCTGAACTTGGGGTCCGGGATTCCCTCCCTCCAAGGACCCGGCGCTGGGCTTTGGGGTGTGGGGGGCTCTCTGCGGACAGGGGTTTTCCAAGGAGTCGTGCAGGGGCAGAGAAGGGCAGCCCGCCACGTCCCGGGGTCACCCCCGCCCAAAGTCTCGCTGGCACTTGAGGTCGTCACACTTTGAAGAGACCCTCCCCTCGCCCTCCCTCAGGTTCTGTGACTGGCAGGGTGAGCCGGAACCCCAGAGCCGGTCCAAGCAGGGGTGCTGCAGGGTGCGAGGGGGTGGGGGGCTCAGGCACCCCGACATGCACACGCCGCAATGGGGGACCCGGCCCGAGTCACCGTGCTGGGGGCTAGCAGTGTCTCCCAACACCCGCCTGGAGGCAGAGCCACTGGCCTCGCTCAGGGAGCCCTCCCTTCTAGAAAGTTCGTCCCATTCCAGAGATCCCAGGTCCCACCAGCCCCCCAGAGCCCAAGGACCCCACCCAGGCTGGGTACCCCACCCCTACCCTAAGCATATGGGGAGTGGGGTGCTGCCCTTCGCCCCCAGCCTGGCACTGAGAGGCGCTCAGGATTGGCAGCCCCCTAGCCCCCCACCCCCACACACCCCAGAAACTTCCCAGCCCCCGACACCCCCCCAGCTGTCCTGTGTTCCCCATCCCCTTGGCAGGATGACCAGGGACTGGGGGTCCCCAGTCTGGGAAGGGAGCGGGGCTGGGCTTGAGGGGGTGTTTCTGCGGGTTACAGGCTAGATCTTGGGCAAGGGTCCCAGTGCCTAGGTCTTCCCACCTTCCAGAGACCAGGAAAGAGAAATGGGACTGGGGAGGGCTCCCAAATGGGAGACCCCACCCTCACCTGCATCCCTCCCCTGGGGTGGGCTGGCTGCCCACTGCTCCCACTCCAGGCTGGAGCTCCCACTTCCTCCTCCTCAGGGTTAACCATCCTCCCTCCTTCCACACAAGTCTTCCCCTCCCCCACCTCAGACTCCCAATCCTACCTCCTCCCAGGTTCAACATCTCAGACCCTCTCTCCCTCTCTCTCCCTCTCTTTCTCATGCCCCACCCCAGGCTCTGACTCCCAATGCTACCTCTTCTCAGTTTCCACACCCCTCTCTGCAAGTCTCTGTCTCTCTGTTTCTTTCTCACCCAAATTGGAGGTTTCCTCCCCCCAGCAGGCTGTAGAAACAGCCCAGGGAATCTCAATCTCTCTTTCTGTCTCACTCCCTTCCCCCTTCCTCCTCCTCCTCCTCCTCCTTCTCCTCCTCCTCTCTCTCTCTCTCTCTCTCTCTCTCTCTCTTCCTCCCTTCTTCTCTCCCTCCCCCCTCTCTCTTCCAGTTGATTGGAGTCTCCCCCAGCAGGCTGTAGAAACAGCCCTGGGGAATCTAGTCAGAAAAATCCTGAAGTTATGGGCTCAGATGTTGAGGTGGGGGAGGGAGTTGGCTGGGTGCCTGGGTCCTGGGAGGCACCCCCTGCCCTCCTCCAGCAGCTAGGCCGGTACCCCCCCCCCAAGGCGGGCACCCTTTGGGCCTCCACAGCCCCTTGCCAGGAGCTAAGACTCATACATCATCTACCATCCCCAGGCAGGGCTGCTTCGCCCTGTGTCTTGATGAATGTCTGGCCCACTCAGGGAGGCAGGGGAAGCCAGTGATCTAATTTAGATTTATGCTAGAGAGAGAGAGAGAGAGAGTGCTGAGAGCAGAGTAGATGCTAATTCAATCATCCCTTCTGCTTCCTAGTGGGAAATGGCAGCCAGGAGATGAACAGATGCAGGTACACCCCACACGCTGATTTAGGCACACACAGGTGAGGCACACAGGTATGTGTCTGTGCAGAGAGGCACGTCTGTACAGAGTCTTGTTACAGACACACGTGCAGGAAGAGTAACACAGAGATATGTGTCTGTGCAAAGGTACATGTCTACATGCACATGTCTGTCCATATTGCCCATGTGGTGATGGGGCTTCACTAAATACATACGTGTGTACAAAGACATCTAATTTCTTTTTATTACTACCAGGGTTGTGGCTGGGGCTTTGTGTCTGCATGATTCCACCACACCCAGTGGACTTTTTTTTTTTTTGTCTAGGTAGACGGTGAGAGACAGAGAGGGAGGAGAGATAGCACAGCTCTGCTCAACAGCTCCTGAAGAAGCTTCTCTGCTGCAGAAGCTGGGGGCTTGAACCTGGGTCCTTGTGCATGGTAAGGTGAGCTCTCACTAGACCGCTCATTTCACTGTTGAATGTAATGGCCAAATATAATATAATTGGACTCCATATGAAGGGAATTTTGCACTTGACCCTTAAAACTTTTTTCATTCATTCATTCCATATTTATTTTCTTCTGCCATATGCCACATATTTGAGAGAGAGAGAGAGGTGAAAGGACAGGACTCTGGGTCTCCCACAGAGACTCCCCGCAGCTAGAGAACCAGGAAGATAGTTCACCCGGGCAGTTGTTTGCCTTGCCATATGTAAGGCCCAGGTCTGAGTCCCCAGCACCACGTGGAAATACCAGTGACTGTAGGAAGCTCTAGTGCTGTGGTATCTCTCCCTCTCTGCCTCTTTTTATTGAAAACTCATACTCAGGCCAGGCAGTGGCGCACCTGATTAAGCACACATTACAGTGTGCAAGGATCCAGGTTCAAGCCCCTGGTCCCTCCCTGCAGGATGAAAGCTTCTCTTTACCTTGGTGCAAGACACCAAACCCAGTCCATGTTCTGCTTGTTGTTTCCCCTTCTGTTCCTATTTCCCCACTTCTGTCCATGAGTGAGATCAGCCCATCTTCATCCTTCTTTCTGGCTGATCTCACTTCACAGGATGCCTTCCAGCTCCATCCAAGAGGCCGTGCAGGGTGCAGAAGATGACTTCATTCTTCAGAGCCGAGTAATATTCCGTTGTGTATCTAGACCACAACTTTCTCAGTTACCTGTTGCTGGACACCTAGGTGGCTTGCTGAGCAGGACTTTATAGACCGTGGAGCAAAATGTGTGTGTGTGTGTGTGTGTGTGTGTGTGTGTGTGTGTGTGTGTATTTTTTTGCCTCCAGGGTTATCACTGGGGCTTGGTGCCAGCACTACAAATCCACTGCTCCTGGGGGCCATTATTCCCACTTTGTTGCCCTTGTTGTGGTTGTTATTATTATTGTTGTTATAGCTGTTGTTGGTGGTGGACAGAACAGAGAAATTGAGAGAGGAGGGGAGGACAGAGAGGAGGAAAGACAGACACCTACAGACCTGCTTCACCACCTGTAAAGGGACCACCCCTGCAGGTGGAGAGCTGGGGGCTCCAACTGAGATCCTTAAGCTGGCCCTTGTGCTTTGCGCCATGTGCACTTAACCCACTGTGATACCACCCGGTCCCTGCACCTTTTTGTTGTACTTTGTAAAGTCAGGATACAAAACACAGACATGAAGCAAAACCAGCAGCCCCATCCCTATCTCAGACTTTTTATTTTCCTTTCCCTTCGCCCCCCCACCCCCCACATACTTCTTGCTGTTTGATCAGAGACCAAGCTTGTGGGTGGAACAGAGGAGACCTTGCCTTGCTGTACTTAAGGTCTGAGTCCCCAGCACCAGGTGAAGGAGAAGCAGCGTCTGTCTCTCGACCTAGGCGGCTGTGCGGTGCTGGTGGGGCCGGGCCTCACTGTGTGTGGAGGCCTGTGGCCGCTTCAGACAGCATGAGCAGTGTGAGCTGGTCTCTTCCAGGTTGGGGATTAATCACACCAGGTATACCTTTTGAAAGGCCCACAGCAGTTTCTGCCTTGAAAACATGAAAGAGAGAAAGGAAAAGGAAGGAGGGAGGGAGGGAGGGAGGGAGGGAAGGACGGAAGGAATCACAACCTGTGAGCAGCTTGAAATGAAAATGAAAATGGCCTTGAGGGGCCGGGTGGTGGCGTACCTGGTTGAGAGCACATGTTACAGTGCACAAGGACCCAGGTTCAAGCCCCCAGTCCCCACCTGCAGGGGGAAAGCTTTGCAAGTGGTAAAACAGGGCTGCAGGTGTCTCTTTCTCTCTCCCTCTCTATCACCCCATTCTCTCGATTTCTGGCTGTGTCTAGTCAACAAATAAAAATAATAATAATAAAACAGAAATTATAAAGACTGACCTTGAGCGCTGCACCCTAAGCTTGAAATACAGATTCCAGCAACCAAGTGGACCCCAGAAGTTCCTTCCTGCAGCTCTGGGGAGCCCTGATGCTGCACCAAGCCCCAGGTGTGGGGTGCTTGGGATTTCCCGCTCTGCCAGGTAGATTCCCTCTGTATGGAAGGCCCCAAAGAAAATGCTCAGTGGAGGCCCAACCATCCCAGAGCAGCCAAATCCTGGAGGAGAATTCATTTTCCTCTTCAACACTAGAGGGCAGCACACCCTCCGCAGCCACCAGGCCAGGGAATTATTCTGGGTTTGTCCCCTGTGCTTATGAATTACTCTGGGGTCCCTGCTTGAAATCCTTCATCATCATTAATAAGGGGCTGCCCACTTTTCCTTGGAGCCTGGGTGCTGCACATTGGAGAGCCTGATCCTGTCAGCAGGTGACAGTGCATAGTCCCTTCTCCACCGTCTCCACCCGCTGGGGACAAACAGGCAGGTTTGGGCTCACCTGAAGCCTGCAGACCTGGCCATCTGTCTCTCTCTCTCTCACACACACCTTAGAGATCAAAGACCTGTGAAATATGTTGCAAGACAGCTTTTAAAAAAACATATTGCATCTCTTACTCATTCTTTTTTTCTTGAAACCTTATTTATTCTATTTGACAGGACAGACAAATTGAGAGGGAAAAGGAGAGAGAGAAAGAGACTAAGGCCTGCAGCCCTGCTTCACTGCTCATCAAGTTTCCCCCCTGCAGGTGGAGACCAGGGGCTTGAACCCGGATCCCTGTGTATGGTAACATGTGCACTTGACCAGGTATGCCACCACCCAGTCCCAGATATTTTTTCTTTTTAATCACTAGCTTTTTTGGCTTTTAATCATAAATAAATAAAAACCACCTTCTCAGCCCTGGCCCCCACCCAGTTATTTTTCACTCAGTCGATAAATTTGCCGTAGAGCCCCTCCCAATGTCAGAGCTCACTGATTGATTAAATAAAGGCAGGCTGGTAAACTGTGCCAAGGGCAAACGGGGCCATGCCAGCCCAGAATCCACTGCAGGGCTCAGGACATAGTCTCTCCGTCTCTCCCCGTACGTGCAGGTTAAAACATGCACGTCAGTGGACTCATGAAGGGTCTGAAAGGTGCTGTATGTGCCCAGCTAGTGTTGACATTTTCATGCCCTGGATGGAGACTGCAGTGGCTACAGGAAACACACACAAGCCCCCAGCCAGCTCCTGGTTCCCAGGAGGAAGGAAGGCTTCTTCATTAACCCTTCAAGCTCACTGCAGAGTTCTCTCACCATTGTCAGAATATCAGAGCAGAGTTGTGGGCTGGCCCTTGAATAGATTCCTCTTCTCTCCCCTGGGGTTTGAGTGAGCTCTCTGTATCCTTGAGACCCTACTGGCTTGGCTTCTTGAAGAAATCATTTATTTATTTTTTTAAGTATTTTATTTTAGTTAGACACAAGGAGAGACAGAGAGGGAAAGACCAGAACACTGCTCAGTTCTGGCTTATGGGTGCTGGGGATTGAACCTAGGATCTCAGAGCCTCAGGTTTGAAAGGCTTTTGCAGAACCATTATGCTGTCTCCCCAGCCCAGAAATCATTTTTCAGTGATTTCTGAGGAAATTAGAATATGTGGCCTAGGAAGACAGCATAATGGTTCTGCAAAAGATTTTCTGGGAGTCGGGGGGTAGTAGCACAGTGGGTTAAGTGCAGGTGGCACAAAGCGCAAGGACCGGCCTAAGGATCCCAGTTCAAGCCCCAGCTCCCCACCTGCAGGAGAGTCGCTTCACAAGCAGTGAAGCAGGTCTGCAGGTGTCTGTCTTTCTCTCCCCCTCTCTGTCTTCCCCTCCTCTCTCCATTTCTCTCTGTCCTATCCAACACTGACAACATCAATAATAACAACAATAATAACTACAACAATAATGGCAACAAAAAGGGAATAAATAATTTTTAAAAAAAAAAAAGATTTTCCTGCCTAAGGCTCCCAGGTCTCATGTTCAATCCCCAGCTCCATTAGCCAGAGCTGAGTAGGGCTCTGTTCTCTCTCTCTCAATAAAATACTTAAAATTGTTTTAATTATCTTTATTTATTCGATAGAAATAGCCAGAAATTGAGAGGGAAGGAGAAGACAGAGAGATACCTGCAGCCCTGCTTCACCACTTGCAAAGCTTTTCCCCTGCAGATGGGGGTCAGGGGCTCGAACCCGGGTCCTTACGCACTGTAACATGTCACTCAACCAGGTGTGCCACCACCCGGCCCCAATAAAATACTTTTTTTTTAACAAAGAAATTGGGATACCTACTGCATGGCTTCCTCTTTGAAACTTGATTCCAGGGGTGGACAAAAAAAAAATGAGATGGTTCTATTCCAGGAATTAAGAAGAAAGGTGGGGCCGGAGGTTGAACACCGACCTGAACCCCAAGCCCCAAGCCCATTCCCAACACTGTTACCAGGCACTTGTGGAAGAACCACCAGGCTCGGAGTCCCTCCCCTGAGCCCCAGGGGTCAGTTAATGAAGAATCAGCTTCCTGCTCACCTACTGATCCAACTTTGCCTGGGAGATCAATTTCCCTCCCTGGCTCAGGGCAGTGAGTCACCTCCTGGAGCTGCCTAGGAAGGGGGCATAATTCAACAAGCTTAAGCGCTCCGCTCAGATACCTTGAGTTGTTTGTTTGTTTGTTTGTTTTAAATCTTTCCAAATGCCCCTTCAAGGAGTCAATGGAAAAGCCAGTTGAATTGCACTCTGGAATCAAGAAACGATGTGCTTTGAAGAGCAAGAAATGAAAATAAATAAAGAGCATTCTTTGTGGTTGGAGACAATTGTTTTTTTCTCAACTCTGCCTCCCTCAGTCAGTCCAGGTGACTTGGGTTAAGATTTCAAGCCACTGTCATTATGTAGGAGCCAAACGAGGGAGCCCACAGCCTGAGGCCACAACAAACTGTTACACCAGCCTTTGCAGGAACCTGCTGGAGTCAGAACAAGGCCCCTCCCCCAGGAAGGTTAGCCTTTCACACACCCCGAGTGAGGGGAGGGTTACAAGGTCAATAGCTGGATTAGAGAGGGGAAATTGAGTGAAGACACTCCTAGCTCTGCCCTCCATTTGAGCCATGACTCATTTTAGAAGGAAACCATTAAGTGGGTCTCTACTCCACTCCACTCCACTGTCACCAAGGCATAAGGGCATGAGGGCCGGGGTCTTTGAGGCTGCTCTGTCTGCCTTCAGACTTGACTATCTGCTGCTGCGGTCCAGTCTCACCCAGTTCTTCAGTCGCTGGTCACTGTGAACCAAAACCCAAACCCAGTCCTCCCAGAGCTCAGCCATATGGCTAGTTCAATTCATGGTTTCAAGTTGAGTGTGACACTAACCTCAACTTACTGCTTATGTAATATTCCACACAGTACTGTAAGAATTGTTAACATCCTTTCTTTTTTCCCCCTAATAAACAAAGACTGTGCATTTATTTTGCATGGAAACAAAGAGAAATCCAGAGGGAAGGTGGAGACAGAGAGGGAGAAAGTAAGACAGACATCTGTAGCCATACTTTACCCCTTGTGAAGCTCTCCCCCTGCAAACTGATACCAGGAGCTTGAACCCTGGTCTGTGCTCATGGTAATGTGTGTGTGTCTACTGAGTATATCAGTACCTGGTAAGAGTACTAATACTCTTACAATAATAAGTCCCTTAAAGTGCCAGATTTTGACCTCATCTCAGCAGCGGTACCGTCTTAGAACTAGTAAATAAATCCCCCTGAACTACAGAATTTTATCTGTAAAGGCAGACAAATGGAGCAATTATTTCTAATCACTCATGAAGACATTGATTACATGGGTCTATCAATGATTTTTAGGTCCAAAGAGAAAATCCACATACAGTCAATACAAATAAATTGTACGATCAAGATGCATGCCAGCGTTTGAGAGCAAGTTCTATTTTCTTAGATTAAACAATTACTTAGTTTTCTTTTAATGAGAGATACAGAGAGGAAGACTAGAGGGGGCTGCATGGTGATGCACCTGCTAGAACGCATCTGTTACCATGCACAAGGACTCAGGTTCAAGCCCCTGACTCCCCACCTGCAAGGGGAGAAGCTTTACAAGCTGTGCACAAGCTGTGAAGCAGGTCTGCAGGTATCTTTCTCTCCCCCTCTCTGTCTCCCTGCCCCTTTCAACTTCTCTCTGTCCTATCAAATGAAATGTAATAATAGAATGATAGAAATGAGAAAAGAAAGAAATAATATTAGAGAGAGAGACCAGAGCACTGCTCAGCTCTAACAGATGGTGGTTCTGGTATTGAACCTGGAAATCTCAGAGCCTCAGGCATGAAAGTCTTCTCCAAAACCATCCTGCTATCACCCCAGCCCTCTGTTTCCTTAGGTTTAAGTGCAAGATGAGAAAGTTTCAGTGATGTAGCCGGACTAGTAAGCACACATACCAATCTCTTTCACTGCTGGAAGGAAAATTCATTCCAGGCAGGAGTTCTCCTTTCTTTGTGCCTGCCTGGCTCTACTCCGTTATCTGAACCACACAACACAGCTAAAGTGCTTAATCCTTATGGACTAGCAGGGCAGAGAGTCAGTGACTGAGTGAAGACATGGGTGGTTTCATTCTTTTTTTTTTTTCTTTTTGGCCTCCAGGGTTATTGCTGGGGCTCGGTACCTGCCATCAGTTGACATCATGGGAGCATCTGGAACCTGGTGGCTGAAAGAAGAGTTAACATATAAAGCCAAACAAGCTGTTGACTAATCATGAGCCTAAAGGCTGGAATAGTGCAGATGAGATTTGGGGATCTCCATTTTGTAGATAGTTAGTAGATCTATTTTAGTTATATTACAAAGGGCCCATGACTATATTTGTGTTTTTTACAGAATGTGAGCTCAGATCTACAGGGATGCAGAGGTCACATAGGCTCCTAAACTGAATATGGGCCCCAGATCCTATCAAACTGATGGGGTTTACAGTCAACAATATTTATACCCCTTTCCCATATTTGGGAGCTACTCTCTTCCCTGATCCAGCTTTCTGGTCCTTTTTCCAGCCATGACATCATCTCCCCAGACAATAACTTGGATCTACTTGCATATGTATATGCATATGCATATCTACTTGCAGATGTCAGGTTCAGAAAATAAATAAATAAATAAATCAAACAGTGGATTGATTCTAATGCTAACAGAGGGCAGAGAGAGGAGGAGGAGGAGAGAGAGAAAGAAACCAGCAAAGACATGAGGTGAATCAATGACCAAGGGGCGGTGAGAATTCTACCGCTGAACCTCCCATGCACAAGTGTTCCAACCACGTCAATAATTGTCTTAGACACACGTTGGCTAAACACTCCAATTGAATGTTGGAAACTATAAATTAACTCACTACAATCAAGAAAGCCGAAGCTTGTGAAAAACACAAGCTTATTGATATCGACTCATCCACTTAGTTTCCAATTTAGAAAAGTAAATGATAAATAGATTGTTCAAAAATGTTTTGACAAGTGGAGCTTGGAAGGCCACTTTTTTTTTAAAGCAAGATCGGACATATGTTGAGCAAAGTCAAGACTTTAAAGTTACAGAGACGGAATATGAAAAAATGGAAAACACATGTACATTCAAAAGTAAGACTAGGGAGCTGGAGAAAGTATATAATTATTATTATTTGCCTCCAGGGTTATTGCTGGGGCTCAGTGCCTGCACCATGAATCCACCTCCTGGAGGCCATTTTTCCCCCTTTGGTTGCCCTTGTTGTTGTAGCCTTGTCGTGGTCATTATTGTTGTTGTTGATGTCGTTCGTTGTTGGATAGGACAGAGAGAAATGGAAAGTGGAGGGGAAGACAGACAGAGGGAGAGAAAGACAGACACCTGCAGACTTGCTTCACCACTTGTGAAGCGACTCCCCTGCAGGTGGGGAGGCGGGGACTCGAACCAGGATTCTTCTGCTGGTCCTTGCACTTTGCACTACATGTGCTTAACCCACTGCACTACTGTCCGACCCCTGAAAGTATATTCTTATCAGACAAAGTCAAGACTCGGAGTAATACCAGAGATAAGGACTTTTTAATATGAAAAATTCATTTCATTCAGAATATATAATAAATAACAAAACAATTCATTTAATCGAGCCACAATTCTGAACAGGCTGAGACTTTGAGGTTTTAGGTTCTATCCCCAGCACCGCAATCCAGAGCTGAGCTATGTGTATGTGCTGGTCTATCTCTGGCAATTAATTAATTAATTAATTAAGCATTTCAAAAAAGAAAATATTAGGACAACTTTCCAAAACTTTGAGCTAAGCACTGATTTTCTAGAAGCCTAAGATCCTTGATCTTAAGGGAAAACACTGACAAATTGGATGTAGCTTTACAATTCTCTTCATTGAAAGTCAGTGCTTAAATAAATATAGGGGCATCTCACTGGGTAGGATATGTGCCAGGAATCTTTGCTTTTCTCCCATCACTGAAAGGGAAGCAAATCTGAAAAATACCAGAAGCTGGGAACTGTTTCTCTTATCTGAAAGAAAAGAAAAAAGAAAGGATACTTGGAAGTAATAATAGGTCTTGAGATGACTTATAAAGGAAGTGAAAACAGGACCAGAGGGGGGGGGGAAGTGGGCAAAAAATATATAGACATAGACATAGTTATAGATAGTAAATCAACCCTTATCTATGACCTTGAAGAATGAGTACAGTTTCCAGAGCCGGGGCTGGGGGCACAGAGCTCTGTGCGTGAGAACTGTGTGCAATGAGACCCTTATTAGCTTAGAATCTTGGAAATCAATAGGAATCCCTAATAAAAAGAAAGTCAGTGTTGTGAATATGTACCCTTCTATTCAAAGCTGCATCATTCACACCAGCCAAGGAGCAGAAACAGCCGAAGTGTCCGTCGACAGGTGACAGGATATAGAGGTCAGGAGGGGTCCGCTCCATGGGCCATCACTCTAGAAGCAAAGGACCAAATGATTGGATCTGAAGGTGATTATGCTCAGTGAAGTAAGCAAGGAGGTGAAAGCCTACTACCTTTCACTCCCTTAAGGAATACAGAGGACACATGAACTTGCATGAACAAGGGAAGAGTCAAACTGTCTCTAAGATGTTGTGAGAACTTCAGAAATTATCTGGAGGTGGGAGAACATTGCTGAACTCTACCGTATAATCTATTTTTGCCTCCAAGTTTATTACAGGGGCTCAGTGCCTGCACTATGAACCCACAGCTCCTAGCAACCATTTTTTTTTTCCCGTTTTATTGGACAGGACAGAGGGAAATTAAGGGAGGAGGGCGAGCTAAAGAAGGGGAGAGAAAGATAGGCACCTACAGACCTGCTTCACCTCTCTGAAGCAACCCCCTGCAGGTGGGAAGCTGGAGTCTTGAACTGGGAGCCTTACATCGGTCCTTGTGCCCAGCACCACGTGTGCTCAACCGGGTGCATTACTGCCTGGCCCCCTAATCTTTTTTTTTAAGTTTTAAGTTTTTTTTTTTACTTTATTTTTAAAATTAAGGATAGAAACAAAGAGAAGTTAAGAGGGGAGAAGGGAGAGAGAGAGAGAGAGAGAGAGAGAGAGAGAGAAACCTGCAGCCTAAGCTGCTTGTGAAGTTTATGCTCTGCAGGTAGGGAGCGGGATTTGAACCTGGGTCCTTGTGCACTGCAATGTGTGCACTCAACTGGGTGTGCCACCACCTGCCCCTACCCTGTAATCTTCTAATTTTGCAGAACCATTATGCTTCCTCCACAACTCTATAATCTTACACTTGTATAAACAATTATTAAATCAGGAATTCAAAAGTCAGAAAAATAAGTCATTAAACACACACACACATGAAAGAAAATCAGTACTGTAAAAGGTGGTGCACCTGGTTAAGTGCACACATCACAGTGCACAAAGACCCGGGTTCAAGGCCCTGGTCCCCACCTGCAGGGGGAAGCTTCACGAGTGGTGCAGCAGGGCTGCAGGCGTCTCTCTGTCTCTCTCCCTCTTACCTCCTCCTCCTCCCTTCTCAATTTCTCTGTCTCTGTCCAATAAATAAATAAATAAATAAACAAGTAAATAAATAAAGAATGGACAAAGAGAGAGTAGACGAGAATGTGACAAAGTTGAAGTCAAGAGTGTTCTAGAGGACGTGTTCAAAATGGCAGGGCCACCTGCATAGAGAGGAGGGTCCTTAGGGAAGAGGAGACTCCTGTGTGGGGAAGACGGTTCACACAGCACAGGCTAAGTAGCTACCTAGGAAGAGGAGGTGAGGGCTGGTCTTGTGTCCGCTAGGAGAAGTTGACGTGACTCTGTCCAGAATCAGGGGCTTTCCTGGGAATATCACACTTCTGTATAAGGGAGTGAGACATGCCACGACCACACAGTGTGTGTGCAGAAAATGGGGAGATGCCTCTCAGGGGTGCTGTAGGTACGTGTGGGAGTGGGTGGCTCTACCGTACAGGCTCTGCTGCCCAGTTCTGCTTGGCCCAGGGGCTGAGGTCTCTCTTAGCAGGGCTCCATCTGGGTCCCTCAGAGCCCAAAGGATGCCACAGGGTGCCTGCTCTTCAGGCAGGTGCGGTCACGTTCTCCCAGGTATAAACCTTGGGCTGGCTTGGTTTTGGTTTTTCTGAATCCAAAGACTTCTTTCCTGGGAGAATATCAGGCTTTCCTAGGTGGGAATCCAGAGATAGCCCTGAGTATCCTGTTTATAAACTCTGCCTTTTCCATTCTAATTTTAAAGCATCTCTGTCATGAAAGGGAGGCCAAATTTCGTTAACACATGAGAGTGATTTTGAAAGTATAATGTCATTTCCTGCAGAAAGGTAACTGGGGAAAGCTATGAAAGTAATTTGAGAAGGAACAAGAGTCAGGCTGCATCTAGGAGGCCAGGCAGGGGATGCAAGCTTTTCTGAGGCAGGCACAGAGTTCAACACGTTTATACACATCTAAAAAAAAAAAAAATCAGCTCTCGGAAGCAACCTCTCCTGGATTAACCTTTAACCCCAGATTTGGGAGGGAGAAGAAGAACTGGTTAGGCAGAGCAGCACAGAGATAGCCAGACGTCCGCTCTCCATTCTGCAGTCAACCTAATGTCTAGACAGGGCTGGGAGCGAACTCAGTGAGTAGAGGGCAGGCCTAGCCTGTAAGAGGCCCTGGGTTTGATCCCCGGCACCGCATAAAACAGCCACGTCCCCTGAGCTGAGTCAGGCGGTGCCACACCTGCTTATGCTCACACATTACCATGCACAAAGACCTGGGTCCAAATCCCCAGTCCCCACCTGTAGGAGGGAAACTCCACAGGCTGCAGGTGTTTCTATTTCTCTCTATGTATCTGTTTTTTTTCACCTCCAGGGTTATTGCTGGGGCCTGGTGACAACACTATGAATCCACTGCCCTACTGGCCACTTTTTCCTTTTCTTTCTTTTCTATTTTTTTATTAGATAGGACAGAGAGAAACGGAGAGAGGAGGGGAAGACAGAGAGGGGGAGAGAAAGACACCTGCAGACCTGCTTCATCACTTGTGAAGCGACTTCCCTGCAGTTGGGGAGCCCGGGGGCTTGAACTCTGGTCCTTGCGCTTGGTGATATGTGTGCTTAATTGGGTGTACCGCTGCCCAACCCCCTGTCTTCCATTTCTCAATTCCTCTTTGTCTCCATCCAATAAAAAAATAAATAAATAAAATAAACAACACAGAGATGAAGAATAACGCATTTAGAGATCACTCGTCTTCTAGGAGCTCAGTTTGCGGCTAAACCTTTAAAAAATTCGTAACAATGATGTTTTCCATGAAAATTGGGGAAATAATCCTACACCTTCAGATGGATAATGAGGATATGTGGTACTCACCCTTATTTCAAAATTCTAAAGTAGATACATTATCAGGAATGACATGTGGGTGGAATGAAAGGTGACTTCTACATCTTCATTCTGATGTGCTGTCTTCTTTTCTTAAAAGTTGACTCCTATGAAAGGAAAGGTCTCACCACCTGAAGGTCCTTCCACACCTGAAGTCTCTGGCCACAGTCTGAAGTGAAGCATGCTGGGGTGGCACTCGTTGCATTGATTAGGTTGCAATCAGCGGATGCAAAATTATTTGATAAGAATTGGGACAACCCTTCAGATTCATCACTCAGGTGAGACCTTTCCTTTCATGGTATTCCCTAACTCCATCCCAGGTGGTTCACTTCCTAACAAAGTCCCAAAACCTAGATATAGACCAGGTTCCAGGAGATAGAGCATATGTTCACATGTATCCATAAACTAGGGCAAATATATACCTGAAAGCAGTAGTACACTAGAGTTTTCAGTGAGTACCCCGCAACACTTTATCTCTGCTATTCCAACCTTTGTGTCCATGGACAACACTTTATCTCTGCTATTCCAACCTTTGGGTCCATGTTGTTCTTCAACAATTTGTTTGGCTTTGTATGTTAACTCTCTTTTCAGCCACCAGGTTCCAGATGCCATCAGGATGCTGGCCAGGCTTCCCTGGACAGACGACCCCACCAATGTGTCCTGGAGCTCCGCTTCCCCAGAGACCCACCCTACTAGGGAAAGAGAGAGTCAGGCTGGGAGCATGGATCGACCAATCAACACCCATGTTCAGCGGGGAAGCAATTACAGAAGCCAGACCTTCCGCCTCTGCAACCCACAATGACCCTGTGTCCATGCTCCCAGAGGGATAGAGAATGGGAAAGCTATTGGGGAGGGGATGGGATATGGAGATTGGGTGGTGGGAATTGTGTGGAGTTGTACCCCCCTATCCTATGATTTTTTTAATGTCTCCTTTCTTAAATAAATAAATACAATTTTTTAAAAAAGTTGACTCCTGGGGGCTGGGAGGTAGTGCAGCGGGTTATACCCACATGCTTTCCTGGTTTGAGCCCCCTGCTCCCCACCTGCAGGGGGATCGCTTCACAGGTGGTGAAACAGGTTTGCAGGTGTCTGTCTTTCTCTCCCCCCCCCCCGTCTTCCCCTCCTCTCTCCATTTCTCTCTGCCCTATCCAACAACAATAATAACAATAAAACATAACAGCAACAACAAAATGGGGAAAATGGCAGCCAGGAGAAGTGGCTTTGTAGTGTAGGCACCGAGACCCAGTGATAACCCTGGAGGCAAAAAATAAATAAATAAATAAATAAATAAACTCCTTTTCAGATGATCTTTAAGATTCTGAAAATGGCTAAAGAAAACATTCTGATCTTGAGTACTCCACAAAGATAATCAGGAGACTTGCATCTTTCTGCAGACAACAGCCACTCCACTGAGACACACGGGGACCCCATTTCCATAAACCAATGAGAAATGGGGCATTTCGGGCAAGACCCATATGACGATGGATGTGGCCACTCTCAGGGGATCAAGACCCAGGCCTGGGACAGACCACAGACGTGCAGTGTGGCACGAGAGATTCTCTAGGTGAAAGAGAAGTGATCAATCGTAATTCCCGCCACACTTCACTTGGAATGTAATCAGGCCGGCTCGCTAGTGGAGAGAAAACTCAGTCTCTGTACGTGGGGAGGGGAAGCAGCCCCAAATAATGCTCTCTGGTTTCTGAAGAGAAAAGGAAAGGAAGTAAAAGCAAAGGAAAGGGAGGGGAACACTAAAATAATTCAAATCAGTCTGACTGTCTATGATCGGAAACGACGCACCAAAATGAATCAGTGGACAACCGAGCTCTGTCACTTGACGGGGTCAGAGGTCACAGGAGGAGATGGGAATAGTGTTTCATTCTCAGCTCTGCTGCCCCTGGGCAGGGAAGCAGGGACTGAAGCTCTGAAATCTTTGATCATTCAATACTGCAATCTTGGAGTCTTTCTTGCTTCCCCTTCTCTGTTTTCTGTAAGTGTGCAGGAAGAAATATTTTTATTTATCTATTATTTGATAGAGACAGAGAGAAATCAACAGGGAAGGGGAGAGACAGAGAGAGAGAGAGAGAGAGAGAGAGAGAGAGGAGATACAGACCTGCTTCACTGCTCATGAAGCTTATCCCCTGCAAGTAGGGACATGGAGCTTGAACCTAAGTCCTTATTCCTGGTAAGATGTGCACTCGGTGGGGGAGGGAGGGGAGGTCGGGCGGTAGCGCAGTGGGTTAAGGGCACATAGCGCAAAGCGCAAGGAACAGAGTAAGGATCCCAGTTCAAGCCCCCAGCTCCCCACCTGCAGGGGAGTCGCTTCACAGGCGGTGAAGCAGGTCTGCAGGTGTCTATCTTTCTCTCCCCCATCTGTCTTCCCCTCCTCTCTCCATTTCTCTCTGTCCTATCCAACAAGGAACGACATCAACAACAACAATAATAACCACAACAAGGCTACAATAACAAGGGCAACAAAAGGGGGGAAATGGCATCCAGGAGCAGTGGATTCATGGTGCAGGCGCTGAGCCCCGGCAATAACCCTGTGCACTGGACCAGGGGTACCACCACCTAGCCCCTGTTGGCCTTTGGGATTTCTTCTTGGGTGAATATTCTGTTCATTTTCTCTCCCCATTTTGTTGTTGCTAAATTTGGTGAGCTCTTTATGTATTTCGGTTATTAGCTTCTTATCTGGTATATGGCACGTCAAGATCTTCTCCCAGTCTGTGAGGGGTCTCTTTGGGTGGTGGTTTCTTTTGCTGTGCAGAAGCAAGAGCAGATCTCATGTTTATATCTGCATATCTGTATAGAGCTGTGAGAAGGAGGAGCACTTTCCCTCTGGGTCAATGCATCTGCAGTTGTGCTTCTCTTTCTGCATCCACCATCCCTTCCTACAGAGCACTGGCCTTCTCTGGCCCACATATACCTCATTCACACTGAGCCATCAACTCTGAAATGCTTTTCCAATTTATTTTCATTCTGATTTAATATTGATCTACAAGATTATAAGATAACAGGGATAGACATAATTCGACACCATTCCTGCCACCAGAGTTCTGTGTTCCCATTCCCTCCATTGGAAACGGCAGTGGTTCTCCCAAGGGCTCAGTTATAGATTGATTCGTAAACATATATTCTCAATGCCCTTGCCTCCACTTCCTTTCTAAGCCACACCTACACCTATTACTACTTCTGAGTGTCCTTCCATTCTTTGTCTTCTCTCTCAGATAAGAGGAACAGTGCCTGGCTTCTTCTGGCGTCTTCCAGATTCACCTTCCTTTTAGTGATGGTATATAAACAAGATTCCTGGTGACAAGCGTTTCAGATCCTGGTGGAATTGGGGTTCCGAGTCATTCTCTAGTCATCCTTCCCTACCCTATGCCCCTCTGACGTTTGGTCCAAAATTCTTTTGGGGGAGCAGAAGGTGGGAGTTCTGGCTTCTGTCATTGCTTATCCATTGGACATGGGTGTTGGCAGGTGAATCCACACCCCCAGCCTGTGTCTGTCTGTCCCTAGTGGGGCAGGGCTCTGGGGAGAGGAGGTACACATGGGTGAGTATGTCTGCCCAGGGAGGTCAGGGTGGAGTCATGGTAGCACCTGCAACTTGGAGACTGAAAGGCAGTAAGATATCGAGCAGTTTATTAAACAGGAACCATAAAGTAGGGATAGAACAGGTGAAAGTAGAGGCCTTAGGGTGGGAAGAAGCCAGGAGTCTCTTCTAGGAATGCTCTTTAGAGTCTGTAGTCTTTCCAGCTCTTAGATTCGGTTTTAGAATCTCTTAGTGTGAAGTCTGCAAAGATAACCTCCAAGTGTCAAAATGAATAGAGAGCCTTCATGTTTGGGGCAGATCCCACATAAGAAAGATCTCCCATGGCAGTGCACCCAGTAGAGTGCTCAATTTAAGTGCTCAAGGACCCATGTTAAAGCCTCTGGTCTCCGCCTGCAGGGGGAAGCCTCCTAAGTAGAGGAACAGGGCAGTAGGCATCCCTTTGTCTCTCCATTTCCACCTCCCCCTCCCCTTTTCAGTTTGTCTCTGTCTCTGTGTACAATAAAAATAAATTAAAATTGTTTAAATGTTGTTTTTAGGGTGTCGGGTGGTAGCGCAGCGGGTTAAATGCACGTGACGCAAAGTGCAAGGACTAGCATAAGGATCCTGGTTCGAGCCCTCAGCTCCCCACCTGCAGGGGAGTCGCTTCACAGGTGGTGAAGCAGGTCTGCAGGTGTCTGTATTTCTCTCCCCCTCTCTATCTTCCCCTCCTCTCTCCATTTCTCTCTGTCCTATCCAACAATGACAACATCAATAACTACAATCATGAGAAAATCACAAAGACAACAAAAAGGGAATAAATAAATAAATATTTTTTAAAAATGCTATTTTTTAAAAGGTAGGATTGCCCATCCTGAGGGTGTGGGAAAGTTGAGTTTCCCAAGAAATGGCATTGTGTGAACCCCCAAGAAACAGCAGCCAGCGGTGTCAGTGGTACTGTGGGTGAGAGCTTGGGGTGAACCACACTTCCTCTAGAACAAAAGAGAAGCCTGAACTGCTCTGGGGGTGGAGAGGCCTGGTGCTGGCCACTGTGCTGGCACATGTGGCCTCTCTCCTGGGCTGAGCACTGCAGGACAGAGAGGAGTCTTCTCCCACCACCCTCCCTCAGGGCAGTGAAGAGCATCTCTGTGTGTGACAGGTGCAGCGTGACTCTCCTGGTGGTGCTGTGTGTGGAGTCCTAGCTAATGAGAAGAAGCAGAGGGCTCAGCTAGAATCCTGGCCTCAGCAGGTGTGAGTCTTCACAGTGGGAATGCAGAGAGATGTCTGGGGTCTCGGCAACAGCCTTTATTTCCCATATCTGCAACAAACAGCGATCTTTTCCGACATATGCAACAACCCCAAAGTTAGGGACTGGCCACAATGTAACATCTAGGTAAAGAAGCCTCATGCAGATTGAGTCCCCAGTGACATCTGTCCAGCCCTTTCGATCCACATCCTGTCTGCCTCTATCAATCATGTCTGCATATGATGCAAGCCGGAAGCAGGGTCTAGGGTGGTTTAAAGCCAGAGAGGTTATGTGCAAGACAGTGAGGGAAGGACAAGACAAGACATATGAGAACAAGAAATGAGAGCAAATTCCACTGGGTCCAAGAGGGGCCAGATCTTGAGTTATACCACGCAATGCAGAGATGGATTCTGACACATCGTTGGCAACTACTCCTCCCTTAAGAGGGGGCATGTGACCTCAGGTGCCATCTGCAGAAGTAGTGTATCCAAGGAGAGGGTAGCAATGGCCACAGAGCAGGACTGGGGCATCCCTGGAGGGTATGAAAACAGACCTTTAAAACCTTGCAAACACGAAGTCCTTCTGAGTTCAATCCCCAGCACAACAGATGCCAGAGAAAGGCTCTAGTTCTCTCTCTCTCTCTCTCTCTCTTTCTCTCTCACACACATAAATCATTAAAAACGAATGCACACCGGGTGGTGATGCACCCGGTTTCATGCACACACAGGTTATAGTGCTCAAGGAACTGGGCTAAAGTCCCCGGATCCCACCTGCAGGGTGAAAGTTTCATGAATGGTGAAGTAGGGTTGCAGGTCTCTCTCTCTTTCTCCTTGGCTATTTCCCTTCCCCTCTCAATTACTCTCCATGTCTATCCAAAATAACAAATCAAAATATATTGAAACAATTAGAAAAAGACACCACTAGAGGATTATAGGACTTTTCAATCACGGTCAAGGCTCCAACAAAGGCAACACAAAGTTGAGGGAGACAACTGCTCCCCCCCACCACCAGTCTGAGCACCCTGAATTTGCTTCTAGCTCTCTCTTTAGGCCTGGGTTATGACTCCTTCTCCCCTTAATACATTCGTGGCCAGAGATTCAATCCCTTTGGAAGCTAAGACATTGAGCAGATCATTTAATGGAAGAATAAACACTCTTCTGTTCACTGGGGAAGGCAAAGGCTCACTTCCAGGGAAGGATTGGTTCTGCTGCCTTTGACTTAATAGCAAATCATTCAAGCACATCATGGCTTAATGCAACCATGCTCTCTTTTCAACATTAGATTTATTTTTGATTACTGAGGAGCTAACAGTTTACAGTCCAGTTGATGACACAGAGTTGCAGCTCCTCACCCCCCGTGAAAGATGTGTCGCAGAATATTGTCACTGCTTCCAACAGCCAAGAAAAGATCCAAATTGTGTTTGTTGGTTGGTTTTGCCAGAGCACTGCTCAACTCTGGCGTAAGGTGGTGTTAGGGATCACTGCACGTGTCAGAGTGATGCTTCTGTCTCACCTATCATTAATAAATAAAACAAATGTTTAAAATAACTCATCAGGAGTCAAGGAGAAGACCCCTTCTTAGTACTGTGTGCAACAGTACAAACTGGAGCCTTTCTTTTCACATAAAAGGCTGAGGTAAAGAATCATGATCATGTCAGGCAGTGGACTTCCCCACACTGGGTCAAAATCAAGCAGTACCCAGCCAGCTCTCCATCACTTTTCAGAGGACCGCTTCTTTTGAGTCCAAGTCCTTTGCAGTCGTACCAGGAGTCTGAACTAGCTGGTCATGAACAGGCATGACTAAATCATTGATTTCATCGCCACATCTCCCTCAGCCAAACCAAGAGGAAGTGAAGAAGGCCTCACCTTGAGCTCTGTTGATTACCTTGACACTCTCATTCAAAAGGAAACCCTGCTGTCTTCACTCTTTCAAAGTCTGAGGTCCTTCCTGGTCAGACTCCTTCAAAACAGGAAATAAACCATTCGTCCCTTTTGCAGATGGAGGCAGACCAGGAAGGAGCTCTCAGAGCCAGGGAAGTGGACCTACAACAGGCCATTTGCCTTGATTCCTTTTCAAACAGAAAGAACCAGAAAGTAGGAATAGAGCAGATGACAATAGGCATCTTAGGGTGGAAAGAAGCTAAGAAGTCTATTATAGGGATGTCTCTAGTGGTCCAGGACTTTAGTAACTTTTGCTTGAGCTGGCTAGCCTGGAGCTGGACTAAAAATGTCTGGGAAGATGGTATCAGCACTGAGAATAGGGTTAGAACGTTTTGTCCTGCTTTATACCTTACTGCTTTTCAGTCACCAAGTTGCAGACGCTACCATGACGCCATCCTGACCTCTCTGGGCAGACAGCCTCACCAACCTTTCCTGGAACCTCCCCTCCCCAGAGCCCTGCCCCACTAGGGAAAGATGGAAACAGTATGGGGGTGTGGATCTACCTGCCAACACCCATGTCCAGTGGAGAAACAGTTACAGAGGCCAGAACTCCCACCTTCTGCTCCCCATAAAGAATTTTGGCCTATACTCCCAGAGGGGGAGAAATGTTAGGGGAAGATGCCCAGAGGATTCTGAGCCCCAATTCCAGCAGGACGTGAACAGAGAAGGAAAAAAAATAAATAAGGAAGGACATTTGGAAGTAGTAATAGGTGTAGTTGTGACTTAAAAGGAAGAGAAGATGGGACCATAGGGAAAAAATGGGTAAATATATATAGATAGTTATAGCAGCCCATATCTGTGATCCTGGGAGAACCACTTAAGTCTCCAATGGAGGGAATGGGGACAGAACTCTGGTGGTGGGAATAGTGTGGAATTATATCTGTTATCTCATAATTTTGTGAATCAGTATTAAATCCTACTAATATTTTTAAAAAGAATAAGGAAAGATTTAAAAAAAAATGAGAATGGAGTGGCAGGTGGAGTCTGCAGGAATCGGTGTGCAGGTTGAGGAGAGGCATTGAGTCAGCTGGTAGCAGGCATGACCGGTCTGTCTTAACGAGGTGACTGTCTACCACCTTAGGCTTCCATCTGAGAACTAGGCACCACCATGAACAGAACGGTTTGTACAAACTATTGTATTAACTGTTGACTGTAAAACATTCATCCCCCAATAAAGGAGGGAGAGAGCTCCCACAAGATGATTCCTCCCTCTTCTCCCCTCCCCTGTGGGACCTGAGGCTTCTGAGGTGTGGCCGTACTTTATCCCTGTCTGGGATGCGACGCACAGACCCAGGCTCCCCTGGCTCAAGGCTCTGTAGGAATACGCTGTTGGACTCTTAACCTACCTGGTACAACATGTGCCTCATTCAACATGAAGTGCGTACAACTGAGCAACATTTATATTCCATTCAAATACTCTTTAACTTGAGAAGATAAAACTGGACAGGCTGGAGTGTCTCCTCTCTTTGAAATGTTTGCACTTCAAAGAAAAAAAATATTTTCACTTTCTTTCTTCTTGTCTCTGACAGATCTTTCTGCAAATATCCTGTGAGCTTTCGTCGCAGTAAGGGATTCTCACATAGTCTACTTATTGCGAGAAGAGCTATCAGTTCAGTGCAATCAAACATTCATCTATCTCATCTGTAAAAAGTTTCAAGCAATACATATATTCTTGCTGTGAACTTATTTAGCCAAGAAACATTACTGGGGACCTGCTATGGAGTCTGGTTGTAAATCATGCTTGCCTCTGGTGGAAATTGGCAGTGTGCTTTGAAATCTATCAGCCTTTCAAGGCCCAGGGAAACACAAGCTTACAAAGGACTTACAATCGAAAGGAGCCAGCACCAATTTTGCATGGGGATAATGATTACATCCTATCCGAGTTTCCTTTTCACAGTACAGTTGAGGGTGGATTACACAAACGGTTCCCAGCATTATGAAGCCTTCTGATGTATGAAAATATGACTTTGAACACGTGAGTCCTAAAATAAGGGCATAATTTTTTAAATGACGTATTTTGTAAACCATGTATTTTCCTCAAACAATAGCTCGGTGAGATGAGGCACACTGTCTTGTAATTTTGCAAGTCTGCTCAGTTTTTGCCTGGTTTTACGAAAGACAACAGAATTCTCTCATCTGCTTCCACAGCTATCCTGCTAAGATAGGACTTCTGGGTTGACATATACCAAGAAAATCTGGCCTAAGAAGGACAGACAGCTAAAATCAGGAAGGGGCATTTTAGTAGCTTTCTCTGATGATTTAACAGTCAGCTGAAATTAAAAAAATATATAGCAGCTTTTTGAAAGTTCATTGCTAGATCATCTGAAGCCACTAAAATAACTGTCCTGTGTTCTGGATGTTAGGAGAGAATGACTGTAAGGCCTTCGCAATCTTGGCTTTTTCCCAAGTCTCATGGACACATAATGGCCACCAGCACTGTGTGTGACGGGAGGTGGGTCAGGAGTGTACATTGTGAAGTAATGACCACAGCATGGCTAGTGAACTCCCTTTTTCACCTTCTCAGGGTAGATTATTATCATCTTTTAATGGGAGAACACTAAAGGTCTAGCTTCTCAGCAATATTTCCATGTGTAGTATAGGTTTGACGATAATTTCACATGTCAAGCTTGAGACAGAAAGGCAAAGAACTCAGTATCCAGGCAAACTTGGAAAACAATTTAAAAGAAGATTGAGGGAATATAGTTCCCTTGTGAGATTCACATTCATGACATCAGTTAATGAGACAGTGTGAAACATGGGTCAGAACAGACACACATGAAACTGGATATGGTTTTGAAAACTGCACATAAATGTTGATACCTGTACAGTACAGTTCAACAGGAGAAAGAAAACCATCAATTTAATACTGATTATGATACTGAAAAATTGCAGGGGGATAAGTTTCATGTCTATCTACATGTAAGGAAAGTCTTTTAATTAATTTGTTGAACAAGTATATATCTTTATCTCAGATAAAATTTAATAGCAAAAATCACAAAGCTTTTACCAAAAAAATAAATAAAACCATAGGATGACCTTTTTAATATTAACTCTAAGTAAACTACTTCTTCTATAGATTATAGAAACAATACCTCTAAGAAAAAGTGCATAGGAAATTTGACTTCATCAAAAATAACATTTCTTTTGTCTTTGGCAGGTCAAGCATATGGCATACTTTGCCAAAGTATTTGATCCTTGTCACCGCATGGGAGCACCATGCACAGCACCCAGGGAGCGCCATGGAGGGTGGGCAGGGCAGTGGGGTCTCTCCTCTCTCAGAACCAGGCACAGCACCCAGGGAGCCCCATGGAGGGAGGGCAGGGCTGTGAGGTCTCTTCTCTCAGCACCATGCACAGCACCCAGGGAGCTCCATAGAGGGTGGGCAGGGCAGTGGGGTCTCTCCTCTCTCAACATCACACACAGCACCCAGGGACCATGCATGGGGCTTTATTCTTTCTCCATAGTGATGGGGAGGTTGTTCAATGTTATCTTGTATCAATAGGCCCTGGATTCACTTACTAGTTCTGGATTTAAAATAGTAGCAAGAATTTTAAGCAATTCAAATGACCATCAACACTTGTAAACACACTGTAGTAAGTCCACGGAAATTTGCTGTTCAGTAGAAGGAAGGTAAACATTGGTGCACACATGTAGCTACCTATGAAGGAGGCCATGTTTGAAGGAGGAAGAAAACCATGTCTGTGTGCTAGTGTTCCCACTGTTTGCAAACTCGAGAACTAATTTGTGAGAAGAAAGCTCATGTGGTGGTTTATCTGGGTTTCGGGAGGGAAATACACGAGAGTAGAAGACTTCCTAGAATCAAGATGGCGCAGAAGGTCTTGACTGGATATTGGCTCCATGGAGACATCCTTTATAAAAACATTTTTAGGGGGCCAGGCTAGGGTGCATCATGTTAAGCGCACATGGCACGAAGTGCAAGGACTGGTGCAAAGATCCTGCTTTGAGACCCTGGCTCCCCAACTGCAGGGGGGTTGCTTCACAAACAGTGAAGCAGGTCTGCAGGTGTCTATCTTTCTCTCACCCTCTCTGTCTGCCCCTCCTCTCTCAATTTCTTTTTGTCCTATCCAACAATATCAATAGCAACAATAACAACAACAAGAGCTACAATAAGGGTATCAAAATGGGGGAAATGGCCTCCAGGAGCTGTGGATTCATAGTGCAGGTACTGAGCCCCAGTGATAACTCTGGAGACAAGAAAAAAAAAATTACTTCATTGCTGAGGAATGAACCCAGGGCCTTTTGAATGTTTGGTACCATTGTTAAGTGGCATCTCCGCCCTATTTTTTCATTTTTTATTTCTTCGTAAAAGAAAGTATCAAGAGGTGAAGGAAAGAAAAGGAGGAGAGAAGGAGAGATGGAAAAAACAAACATCAAGGCATCATCCTACCAAAACCATTAGCATCTGTGGTGCTTCCCCATGGTGCCAGCACTCAAACCCAGCACCACACACAGAAGCTGAGCTGTCTCCCAGACCCCAGGGATACTTGAGTAGAAAATAATTGCAGGACTGAGAGAAAGCTCAGCCTCTTAGAGCACCAGTTTGCATGCTGGAGGCCTCAGAGGTCCTAACGTTAATCCCAGCACTGTTATGCCAGAGAAGAGCAGTGCTCTTTGGTTCTCTCTCTCTCTCTCTCTCTCTCTGTGTGTGTGTGTGTCTCTCTCTATTGTTTTCATGATGTGTCGGGTTCCTCAGGGGAACAAGCCAGCCCAGCTCCCACTTCACTGTCTGGCCTGTTGGCCACCAGAGCCTAGACGGAGAGTGGGGAATCTTGGGCCAGTAGCCGCAGGGGTGAGCTCACTGAGGGTCTTCCCAGCGTACCGTACCATGGCAGCAGAAGACACAACAAACCCCCTCAGGGTACCGTGGTGAAGGATGGAACCTTTTATTGTCACAGTCACAAGTTTATAAAGGGGTGGCTATGCAGGGGAAGGAGCCAGCTGGCCAGTGAGACCAACATCTCCTGACAACATCTCCAGGCTGACAGGAAGGTTGGAATCCCCCGCGTACTCTGGCCACATCTCGCTCGACCACAAGGCTGGCATGCCAAGGGAAGTCTGATAGACGAGTTTCCGGGGGGTGGGGTGGGGTCAACCATCCATGCTCAAACACGGTTAGACCCACAATGATGAATAAATAAATCTTTAAAAGCATTTTTGAAAATCGAAGCAAAATGTAATTTGTGCCACGGGAAGTAACTCAACTGGAGAACTTCCATGCTGAGTCTCCGGGTTCATGCCCAGCGCCCCATGTACTGGGGAAGTGCCTGGCTTCTCTCTCTCATCGGAAGTTCTGTCTGGCTCATAGGAAATAACTAAAATAAACTTTTAGAAAAGAGGCCATTAAAAGTGGAATAGTAGCAATCCATCCAGTGTGCTAGCAACGTACTTTCTGCTTCACATGTATCACTGTAGCTCAGCTGAAATGTTAAAATGCATTTCCTAATCATTACCACCACCTGAGGAATATTTTCTCAGTTTATTAAGTAAGACTTTCGATCAAATATGCATTTTGATTGCATTATGAGTATGAAACACCCTGATTTCCAATTCATATTGGAACTCTAAAGGCAGATGCGAAACCTACCCTCTGAGACAGGAAGTTGGACCTACCCAGCCTTCCTCGAGTTCTCCGCTTTCAGTCTCCTGTCTACTAACATGGAAATTGCCTTTAATGACTGTTCTCATTGGACTCATCAAACAGGAAACTTCAGATGGAAAAAACAGAAATAATTCTTGCTTCTGCCACAAAAGGATACCAGACTTGGAGCCACTGCTCTACACTTCTTTCTTCAGGCTCAGGAGCTTCCTTGACTTCTATACTTTCCTGTCAGTCCTCTGCCTAGAAGGTACAGTTCTTGCTTGGGGCTCCCACCCACAACACCCTGTCCCTAGGCACAGGGCAGAGGATGTCCTGTTTAAGAGGGTCATGCTCTCAGAGCCCTGCAATCCTCTGGACTCTCTCTCTGCAGATACACACACATCTATAGGTCAGAGAGATGTGTGGTGTGCATGATGAATGAATAGATAACATGATAGCTAGAAGGTAGAGATATACATGAAGGACAGATAATAGATGATGGATAGACAGTTGGATAAACAGATGGCTAGAGATGGATTGCGAGACAGAAAGATTATAGATAAATGAATGATAGGTTAATGGATAGACAAGTTAGGCAGAAGGATAGATAGACATAAGAGATAAACAGGTGATAGGTAGGCAATAGATGAAATATAGATAGATGATAGATAATAGTTAATATGTAGATACATAGATAATGATGGTTGAATGACTGATAGGCAGATACACAAACAGGTAGAGAAATGTTATATTCACACACACTCATTGTTTTTATATAACATCTCATAAAACATCAATAATATTTTCCAGTTCGTGAAACACCGCACACTCACAGAAACATTGGGAGAAGAAAGGACCACACTGCACTGCATTCTACAGTGGAAAAAAACTGAGGCTCAGGTCGTGGCTGCTCAGCCATCATTATGAAAAGGAATTACAGTCCTTCCATACATCTACCGCAAGCACAGCTAGTCTCCGCCACTGCTCTAAGTCCTCCCAATGCTGAGTGTCCCTTGCTGCTGCAATACCTGCATGGCCCACCTTTTCTACGCTGGAAATCCCACCTTTGGGGCAAAGCAGTCGCAGTGGCCTGGATGGAGCCCCCTCAAGAGCCTGGGTGCTGACTGTGGTGTGATCTGTGTCCAGTTCAGTGCCTTGGCCATGCTGTGGTGAGGGAGGAGGCAGGAAGCCAACCGTGGCCTTTCACTCCCCAACTCCAAGCAACCCACCTCTGCCAGTGATTTGTCGTTCAGCTCTTGCCTCGTTAGGGGATGCTGAGCAGGCGGCTTTCCCTTGGATCCTGGCCTGCGCCATTCTAAAATCACAGACAGACTTCTCACGCAGACTCATGCTAGAGAGCAGGTGTGTGCAGAGGAAGCCCGACGCACCTGTGCTGCAGGAAGCAAAGTAATCATTCTGCTGGTACCAGCTGTGCTGCAGAGAATGCCACCTGCTTAGAAATCCAACATGGGCCTCCAGAAGAGCTGGGGGCTGCAGCTGGGACATCCCCAGAATAGCAACTTAGATCAGCTTCTTCACCTGTGAGAGATGGGCGACAGAAACCCTGCCCCAGCCAACTGGAAAATAATGGGAGGCTCCTGAGAAAAAGAAAGCTTTTTTTTTTTTTTTTGCCTCAGAGTTATCTATGGCTGGAACTCAGTGTCTGCACTATGACTCCACTGCTCCTGGAGGCCATTTTCCCCATTTTTGTTGCCCTTGTTTTTATTGTTTTCATTGCTGGTGTTGTTGTTGGATAGGACAGAGAGAAATGGAGAGAAGAGGGGGAGACAGAGAAGGGGAGAGAAAGATAAACACCCGCTGACCTGCTTCACCACCTGTGAAGCGACCCCCCCCACACAGGTGGGGAGCCAGGAGCTGAACTGGGGTCCTTGCTCTGGTCCTTGTGCTTTGCGCCATGTGTGTTTAACCCGCTGCGCTACCCGCCCAGCCTTCAGAAAAAAAAATTTTCCAGAAAATTCTCTTGGGTTTGGGGCTTCATCTTGATTTCATAGCATGAATTTTTTTAGTGTCTATGCATAACATAAGCGTGGCATGCATAACTGAGAGGGAAGGGAATCTAGAGGAAGTCAGGCACTGTTTGATTATCTGCGAGGAACAGGAAAAAGGGAAGACATCTGGAAGTAGTAACAGGTGTAGGTGTGGCTGCAGAATGAATAAAAATGGAATATATAGAGATATGTAGTCTACCTTTGTCTGTGATCTTGGGAAAACTCTGGCCACTCACTCTGGAGGGGTATGGGGGCACAGAACTCTGCAGATGGGAATGGTGTGGAATCATACCCGCCAGGCCAAGGGTCAGTCACGGCTCACTGAAGAGAAGTCCAGGGAGATGGGGCTCCTAGCAAGTGGAATAACACACCTGGAACAAGCGAGGGAGAGAGAGACTGAGGTTGCGAGGCCCCTAGGCCCTGTTTTGGCCCATTTGTCATTCTTTTTATTGTCAAGGGAGAGAGGAAGCCACCAGGGCTTCCACAGGCCCAGGCTGTCAGGACCCCCATGCCACTAGGCTGACTTGTCTTTTGTGTCTATCCATCCATCTCTGTCTCTATCTGTCTGTCTTCATCTCCTCCTGCATCCTTATCTCCTTCAAGCAGCCTTTATGCCCGCTTCTCACATCAGGTGCGTTATATCATTACATTAGTGCATTACATCATTACATCAGGACCTTTGAAGCAACAGATTCATCATGTTGCCACTGAGCCCCAGCAAGAATCCCGGTGGAAAAGAAAAACTGCGAAGTCATGGACTTGACTCTCAGGAAAGAATCATGCCAGGAAAAAAAAAATGTAATGTTTATTCACATACAGGGAAAAGGGAGACCTTCAACCACTGCATGCAGAGAAGCACAAAGCCCCAGCAAGAGGAAAAAGAGAGGGCTGTCAGTCTGCAGAGGACCGTTGGCTGACAGAAGTGCAGGGAGGTCTTCCATGGGCAACAGGTGTAACTCATTCTCAACCACGTCACCAGCAGGAAGTGAGGTGGGCTGAGAAGTCCAGAAAAGTCTGTCAACATTTCTCTCTCTCTCAACATTTCTCCCTCTCTCATCTCCCATTTTATTAGGTTGTTTCTCTTTTTTTGTTCTAGATATTTTATTTATTTTCTTTTAAAATATTTTTATTCATTTATTATTGGATAGAGACAGAGAGGACTTGAGAGGGGAAAGAAAAGAAAATTGAAAGAGAGAGGGAGCTAATAAAAAATTTTAAAAAAATAAATGAAGAACATTATATAAAGAAAAGAGAAGCAGGAACAGGAGCCGAGCAGAAGTCTGCAGGTCTCCAGGGAGAGGCAGCCCTGCGGGGTCAGCCAGCGTGAGGGGTCAGGTCTCAGCTCTGTGGGTGTGGACCGCCGTGTTTGTGAGCACACGCACGCAGGACGGGAGACACAGCAGCAGTGCAGCGTGGAGGGGACGGACCACTGCCCAGTCCGGATCTGCAGGCCCCTCCTGGCTAAGAGAGCGTCCTTTCAGGTCCTCACTGCCCAGCGCTAAGGCCCCTGTGGCAGAATCCCTGACAATGTCTTATCTTCCTCTGGTTGGATCGTTGTTATTTTTCCTCTTGGGTATGAGCTAGATAGGAGTTCTTACTGAACATGGGGTTGGCAGGCAAATGTGTCTTCTGAACCTGTGGTGTTTCGCCCCTCTCACTGGGCCTTTCCTAGAGAAGACAGCCTTGGATTCTGATGCTGGATTTCTTTGCTTTTCTTTCTCTCTTTGCCACCAGGGCTATTGCTGGGGTTTGGTGCCAACACTAAAACCCACCACTCCAGAAATCCATTTTCCCCCACTCTTTCTATTTTACTAGATAGGACAGAGAGAAATTGAGAAGGAAGGGGAGATAGAGAGGGAGAGAGATAGAGAGACATTCGCAGACCTGCTTCACTGCTTGTGCCACCCCCCATAGGTGCTGCAGGTGTCTCTTTATTTCCTTCCCTATCTCCCTTTTGATTTATCTCTGTCCTATCAAATAAAATAAAGGAAGAAACAGCCCCAGGGACATGTGAGTTCATCATACAGGTCCTTCTTCTTCTAGCGTTTGCCCTTCTTCCGTAGCCAGTCAACAGCGTCAGGTTGAGCCTGATGTCAAGTTTCGAGACCTCCTTTGAATCTGGAGAGGTGGCAGTCGTTGACTATGTGGGTCATAGTCTGTCTGGAGCCGCAGGGGCAGTTCGGGTCGTCTCTGGCTCCCCGGCGATGGGACATAGCGGCGCACCGGCCATGGTCTGTTCGATAGCGATTGAGGAGGGCCCGATCATAACGTGCCAGGTCAAAGCCGGGTTGACGCTTGCAGGGGTCTGTGATGAGGTGTTTGTTCTTTACCTCAGCTGACTGCCAACTCTGTTTCCAAGAGTCTGGAACGGAGAAGTTCAGTGTAGGCGTAGGGGTCCAGATTGGGTGACGAGACGTCAAGCGTTGGACAGGGTGGGCGAAGATATCCGCATATATTGGCAGGTCCGGTCGAGCGTAGACGTGGGAAATGAACTTAGATGATGCCGCATCCCGACGAGTATCTGGCGGGGCGATGTTGCTAAGAACTGGCAGCCATGGAACCGGGGTGGAACGGATGGTTCCAGAAATTATCCTCATGGAGGAATATAATTTGGAATCGACCAAGTGGACATGGGGGCTACGGAACCATACTGGGGCACAGTATTCTGCAGTGGAAGAGCCCCAGCGATAACTCTGGTGGCAGTAATAAAAATTAATTTAAAAATAAATAAACATCTCTGATTAAATTAGGGATTCAAGGGGCCAGGCAGTGGTATGCCTGGTTGAACGTACACATCATAGTGCACAAGGACTTGAGTTCAAGCCCCAAGACTCCACCTGCAGAAGGAAGCTTTATGAGTGGAGAAGCAGGGCTGCAGGTCTCTCCCCCTCACTTTTTCTTTCTCTCTCTCCATATGTATACACTCTTTCATCTCAGTTTCACTCTGTCTCTTTCCAATAGATATTCAATAGGGATTTATACAGTTAATTAACTAAATTAAAGCAAAGTATAACTTATTCTGCATGTACCCAGCATTAGTGCTATATGCATGTTCTGTTGTTATGCACTTACCTTTTACTTTCTCAAGACTAATGGCTAGTGTTAAGAGATAAGAGTCGTAATCATCTAATCATAACTAGGTAAAAGATACACTGGGTATTATTACATCTCGTGGGAAAAGTGTGCATCTTTACATCCTTCCTCATAATGTCAAAGTCAGATGTCCTACCTGCTAGTAAGCTATATGCTAGTGGAGAAGACTCATATTTTGTGTGGAGAATCCTAAGAATAGTTACTATCAGATTCACACAGAGATGCAAACCTTCCCTTAAAGAAAAATAATCATCACTCTGCACTTTCGAAACCTGCCAAGATCTTGGGAACAGCCTGGCCTCCAAGGATGAAAAGAGAGAAATTCACGGCTGCAGGGCAGACTTTACCTGACTGTCTCACCTGGCTTCACACTTCCTCCAAATGCTGCATCTTTGGAGTCAAAGTGGGGTTCCTAGTGGAGTCTAAAACTAAAAGGGGAAGGCGGTCGGCATGACTCAGCGCCTTCACAAGTTCTAAAAAAGAGCCAGACATTCACCTCACACACACAGGACTCAGTAAGTGCAGCAAGCAAGTGGAAAGGCCTCAAGAAGATGCCAGAAAGCCAGGGAGCCAATATTTGCTACTTAGGCCCAGACACCTTCCTCTCCTACCCCTACTTTACTTCTCTCAATCACTTTAAATCTCACCTCATCAGACAAAGTAAGGACTACAAAAGCTGGATAAGGGCAAGAGACTGGCATGCTTTAATGATGGCCTTTTTGGTCACTACCAGGCCACCCTATCACCTGGGACCCTTCAGGGGATCCTGGGATTCCCACATGGACATGATGGGCCCAGACCTCTCACAGACCCCTCTCTCACCATCACTGTTACTTCCACCAGGGACATCATCACAAGCCCTCCCAGGGCCTCTCCAGGACCTGTCCGCACTGCAGAGCAGCCATGGCCGGGACTCCCCACTCTCTGCGGGGAGGCTGGTCAGCCTGCTCTGACGTGAGAGCGGCCTGGAATGTCCCAGCTGTGACCATGGACCGAGTTCAGACTGACAGAGACTCAGAGGGCACTCAGGCTCCTGTGCTGAATGTGAACAGATATGGGCCCTGGGGCAGACCAAGGGAGTTAAGGGTTAATTCTTTCCTCATATTTGGGAGCTGCTCCCTCCCCTATTCAGCTACAGATTAAGGCTCCATAAACAAGGAAGCATAGCTGCAGGTGTCTAACTCTCTTCCTCTCCAACTCCTCTTCCCCTCTGCGTTTCTCTCTGTCCTGTCAAATATAAGGAAAACAAAATGGACTCGGTGAAGCAAACACATTACCATATACTAGGATCCCAGTTCAAGCCTCAGTCTGCACTTGCAGGGGAGAAGCTTCATGGCCAGTGAAATAGTACTGAATGTCTGTCTCTGCCTTTCTACTTCTCCACTTCTTAATTTCTCTCTATTAAAATGAACTTTAAAAAGAAAAAAACAGAACAAGAAAATAGACATTAAAAAGCTTTTCCCATGTGTCCTGGAACCTCCCCTCCCCAGAGCCCTGCCCCACTAGGGAAAGGTGGAAACAGGCTGGGGGTGTGGATCCACCTGCCAACACCCATGTCCATGTCTAGTGGAGAAGCAACTACAGAAGACAAAACTCCCACCTTCTGTACCCCATAAAACATTTTGGTCCAGACTCCCAGAGAAATAAAGAGTAGGGAAGATTCCAATGGTGGGATGGGACATGGAACTCTGGGGGTGGGAACTGTGTGGAATTGTACCTCTGTTATCTTCCAAACTTGTTTATCATTATTAAATCACTAACAAAAAAAATTTCAAACATTAAAAAACCAAAGTTCCATGCAGTAACAACTGCTGGCCCTGAATAATTCAATCCCTGAGTGCTCTAATTCCTGCCATTCCACGGGAATGAACTCTCTCATCTCATGAAGGAAAATTAAGACATGGTGTCTCCCTGTGCGCCTGCTCCGAAAGTTGTAGTCTTCCCAGTCAGAAACAGCTACACTACCACCAGGGAGGTTATTCCAAAGCCTGGGGGGGGGGGGGGGAAGTAATTCAGTTCCCCAGTCAAAGATTCTCTTCCCAGCAACACGTTCCACTGTACTCCGTGGAGCAGCCCCAAGAGGAAATGGAAAAGGAGATGCTACCCCCAAAGGAGACCTCCACCCCCAGTGGAAGGCATCAGGCCAGCTCCCCAGGCCCCTGAGAATCACCCAGAAGCTTCCACTCCATCCTGCTTTGGCCTTGCGCTCCAGAAGTTCCGCTGCCTCAGCTCTGATCCTAAAATTTGGATGACAGAAGAAAAAAGAAATTAAAAAAGAAGAATAAGGAAGAATTGCCAATATATTTAGTCCCTTGCAATTGGGTTGTGAGTCTCTGGCCACTCTTTGCTGTTTTATTAATAAGTCACCAGCTTGGATTCCCAGAGATGGTTTTTGTTTTTTTCTGACCTGAGTCTGTCAGAACAGAGCAATAGCCTCCCCCCCAACCCCCTGGCCCGGCAACCCTGAGCTCATTGCATTTCAGCGACGAGGGAACAGGCTTGGGGCATTGCTGTTCATTACGGAGAGACGACCAGGAGATGCTTTGAGCCAATGTCCCATTTCCCCTTTCCAAGGTAATTAGATATTCTGTTTCAATCTCAGGCCCTTATTACAGCCAAGAAAGGAATAATGGAGCTCTCAAACATCCTATGGCTGGTGGGTTTCAGCTCTGGGAGAAAAGGAGTCTCCTCCCTACCCGCCCCACCCCCATTCCTGCCCCACATCACCTCCCGGCCATCCAGCCAGCTTCAGAAGGAGCTGGGAATCTGAGCTGAGGGAGGGGGTAGAGGGAGCGAGATGAGGGAGGGAGAGAGGGACAGAGAGAGAGAAGAGGGAAGGGAAGGCAGAGAGAGGGAGGGAGAGAGAGAGAAGGAAGGAGGGAGAGAGGGAAGGAGACAGAGAAAATGGAGAGAAGAGAAAGGGAGGGAGAGGGAGAGAGAGAAGTGGGAGGGGGAGAGAGAGAAGAACTAGGGAGGGAGAGAAGAGAAGAGAGAGGGAGAAGAGGGAGGAGGGAGGGAGGGGGAGGGAGAGAAAGAGAGAGGACATATACATGCAAAGGTCAAGAAAATTAAAGTGGGGGGAGAGAGGAGTCTCCCTGCACTGCTTAAGGAAACACCAGCCTAGCTGGCACTAGCTGCCCCCAAGGCAGAGCTGCTGGGGGAAGAAGGCAGCAGGAGCCCGGAGCCCAGGAAGCCCCGAGGGACTCAAAGGCTGAGCATCTGATGCAGCTGAACAGAGGCCATCTGAGCATCAGGTGTGAGGCCTGCACATGCCTTCTGTGCAGGGGTGGCGGCCGGGGGGGGGGTGTGTGTGTAGAGGTCAGCTCAGGGCTCTGAGGGGTGAGCCAGGAGGGGGCCGGGGCCCTGCACAGGCCTGCTGTCTGTATGTCTGCTCAGGGGCTCTGAGGGGTGGGCCAGGAGACTTTAGGAGGTCCACTGCCGAGAGCTGTTTCTTTCTTGTTGATGTTGGCAATATGCTACAGCAGCTTTCTGGTGTCACAGAAAGTCCTCCTAGAGCTGGGGAGGCAGCACAATGGTTCTGCAAAAGAACATTCACACCTGAGGCTCTGTCTGAGGTCCTGGGTTCAGTCCCCAGCACCCCCATCAGTCAGAACTGAGCAGGGATCTTTTCTCTCTCCCTCTCTCTCTCTCTCTCTCTCTCTCTCTCTCTGCCTCTAAGATTATTGCTGGGGCTTGGTGCCAGTACTATGAATCCACTGATCCTCATGGCTATGTTTTCCATATTACTGGACAGGACAGGGAGAAATTGAGAGAGGAGGGGGAGTGAGAAAGATAGACACTTGCAGACCTGCTTCACTACTTGTGACACTTCCCCCCTGCGGGGGACAGGGGCTGCTCAAACCCAGACCCTTTCACACTGTTAGTGTGTGTGTGCTTAACCAGGTGTGCCACCAACCTGGTCCCATTAAAAAGGTTTATAAACCATCAGAATTCCTAGATACAGATAGTTTCAGGCAGGAAGCAGGGCAAACGTGCGGTGAATTAAATGCTTTAGTACATCTGAATCTAAAGATAGTAGGTTTAAACTCAGTGCATAAATGGCTTCTGCTTATCTGTAGTTTAGTAATAGTTCTCTCCCATATACAAAGTTAAGGCTTTATTTATTATTTTTATTAATTGACTAGTTAATGATAGAGACAGAGAGACATTGAGGGGGAAGGGGGAAGATGTGGAGGGAGAGAGACTCTTGTAGCACTGCTCCGCTGCTCGTGAAGCTTGCCCCTGTAAGTGGGGATGGCGGGACTCGAACCCAGGTCCTGTGCACTGTAACATGTATGCTCAACCAGGTGCACCACCACCCAGATCCTCAAGGTTGGGACTCAGCCTGAAAGCTGTTGTTACCCTTGAGTTTTGCTCAGTAGCCCAGCTATGTTTGAGGACTATGCAGATAACTTACTAGAAAGCCAAGTCTTTCCAATACTGGGTTAAAGATAAGCCTGAAATTATGGGCATCTGACAATAATGTTCCCCAAAAGCATAGTAGTGATGCTTCGCTTCATTTCATCTCATTGTTGATGTGGATTTTCTAGAAAGACAGTGAGGAACAGACTTGCACCCAGCTGTTGGGGACTACAGAAACTGACGTCAGAGGAGACCTGTAGGATGTCCTGCACCTGTAGCCAGCACGTCCTGGACAACCAGCCCAAACCAGTCCTCCCATTGTGAGGAGCTCCCCCTGGGAGCTTCTGCATGAAGCCAGAGAACACCCGTAAGCCATCACCTGGACCCCTCTAGCCAGGTTGGAAGCCAGGCCATGCCCTCTGCTCACTTTCCAGGCTGGCTAGCTCTCCTTCAGGGAGAAGGTGGGGAGTGACTTTGGTGACCAACATCCTATTTATTTATTTATTTATTTATTTGCCTCCAAGGTTATTGCTGGGGCTCAGTGCCTGCACCATGAATCCACTGCTCCTGGAGGCCATTTTTCCTCCTCTTTTGCTGCCCTTGTTGTTGTAGCCTTGTTGTGGTTATTATTGTTGTTGTTGATGTCGTTGTAGTTGGATAGGACAGAGAGAAATGGAGAGAGGAGGGGAAGACAGAGAGGGGGAGAGAAAGACAGACACCTGCAGACCTGCTTCACTGCCTGTGAAGTGACTCCCCTGCAGGTGGGGAGCCGGGGGCTGGAACCGGGACCTTTCCCCCGGTCCTTGTGCTTTGCGCCATGTTCGCTTAACCTGCTGCGCTACCGCCCAACTCCCTGGTGACCAACATCTAAAAGTGAATGTGACTTCTACCAAAATCAGACTGCCTTTTTTTTTAATTAGTGATTTAATATTGATTTACAAAGTTACAAGGTAACGGGAGGTATAATTCTGCACTGTTCCCACCACCAGAGCTCTGTGTCCCTTATTCCTCCATTGGAGGCTACAGCAGTCCTCTTAAGGTCACAGATGTGTGTTAGCCATTATTTCTACAGCTATCTGTCTATATTTGTATACATTTGTCTATTTTTCCCCATGGCTCCATCTCCTTTTCCTTTCCAAGTCACCCCTACACTATTACTACTTCCATATGTCCCTCCTTTTTCCTCTTCTCTCTCTGGGTCTTGATGGAATTGGCGTTCAGAGCCCTCTGGTCATCTTCCTCTAGTATTCCTCCCCCTCTGGGAATATGGAGCATAATTCTTTATGAGGAGCAGAAGGTGGGAGTTCTGGCTTCTGTCATTGCTTCTCCGCTGGACATGGGTGTTGGCAGGTGGATCCACACCCCCAGCCTGTCTCTGTCTTTCCCTAGTTGGGCAGGGGTGTTGGGAGGGGAGGTTCTGGGACACACGGGTGAGGTCACCAGACTTGGTCTGCATTGTCAGTGCACCCAGGCATTCTTTTCATGATGTTATTAGTTTCCCAATGTCTTTAAAGGCATTTGAGGAACAGCTCAGAGGGGCTTGTGAGGTAGGAACTTATCAAACACCACTTGGAAATATAAAGTACATCTCACCATTCTAAGAAGAGATACGGCCCTCTGATGCTCTAAAAATTCCTACCACATTCTCTCTTCTCTGGAGAAGCCCAGGGAGCTGCCTTGATCATCCGTCTTGCTCTCTGCAGGGAAATAGCCAGCGGGTGGAGGCTGTGTTGGAGTGAGGGTTGTAATGAGGTCCTCACTCCTCTGAGCAATGATCCTCCTCTTTCAAGACCTGCCACTACATGGGGGTAGACTGCCATGATGAGTCTGATCACTCTCCTCTGTGCAAGGCTTTACATCCCAGAAGCCAGCCTTCAGTGTGGTGCAGGAGCCATCCTGGAACTAGGAGTGACACTTCTCTAAATATGCATGGCTTCAGAGCAATTTCACAGCTTCTAAAAAAAAAAAAAAAAGTGCTGTCAAGCCTCGGCAGCCACCCTCTCCTGATAGATGATGCTGGGGGTCACTTACCGCCCCTGTGCCGGGCTGCATCGTCCCCACAGGCAAGTGGCCCAGTTGGTGTGCTGACAGGGTGAAAGGGCTCCTGGTCTGACAGCACAGCTGCCGCTTCAGCACAATTTTAATGCAAGTGTGGAGCCAGGATCCAAGGAACAGATATTCATTAGCAGAGAGGGAAAGGGCCAGAGTCCTTCCAGGGGCGCTTTGATTGGCAAATTCCCTCTGAACAGGCTTTCACCCACACCCATCACCCCCACCTAGAAGATCAAGTGTGCAGGAATGAGAGACATTGGCCAGGTATGGAGACAGGGGTCTCCCACACCACTGGTGGGGGTCTAACTGCTCCAGCCATTGCAGTAAACAGCTTGGAGTATTCTCTCAAAAAAATAAAAATAAAAAAATAGCCATGTCATTGGCACTAGCAATTTCTCTACTGGGTTTCATTTTGAATATTAAAAAGGCACAAATTTGACACCTTCTGCACCCCATAAAGAATTTTGGTCCATACTCCCAGAGGGATAAATTTTAGGGGAAGATGACCAGAGGGGTCTAAACTCCAATTCCACCAGAACCCGGAGAGAGAAGAGGAAAAAATGAAAGTGTGTGTGTGTGTGTGTGTGTGTGTGTCACTATCAAATAGTAGGTGGGACTTATAAAGGAAGAGAAGGCAGGACCACAGAAAAATAAGCAAATATATATAAATATAGATAGATATAGAAATAATAGTCGGCCCAGATCTGTGAGCTTAGGAGAAATACTGTACCTTCCAATGGAGGGAATGGGGACACACAACTCTAGTGGTGGGAAAGATGTGGAATTATACCCCTGTGATCTTATAATTGTCTAAATCAATATTAAATCACTACTACATACATAAATATTTTAAAGTTACATAAAGCAAGTGTCCCTATTCTCATCTGCTCTATTCCTACTCTTTGGTTCTATGCCTCCATCTCCTTCCAGTGGAAACTGTAATCATTAGCCATATATATCACCTATAACTATGTGCAAGTGTCCTTCCTCTTTCCTCTTCTTTCTCAGAGTAGTGGGACAGTTCATGGCTTGCTCTGGTGTTTTCTAGATTTGCTTCCCTTTCAGTGAGGGTAATAAAAACAAAGATTCCTGGTCGTGGTAGAACTGGGATCCAGAATTCTGTGAAGCTTTCCCTTACAGGTAGGGATGGGGCTCTTGAACTTGGGTCCTTGTGAACTGTAACATGTATGCTCAACCAGAGGCACCACCACCCAGTTCCCCAAGGTTAAGACTTTCTATCTGGAAGCTGTTGCTTCTCTTAAGCTTTTGCTCAACATCTCAGCTATGTTTTAGAAATATGCAAGTAGCTTCTATTGATCTATAATACTTCTAATTATTTTCATAGTTCTATTATCCTTATTTATTTTCCCAGGATAAGCTCTTCTCCCCACACACAACTTGCTTCAAGTTCAGGAAACCTCTCTCCAAGTACATCCTCCTCCAGGTCTCTTCTCCCAGAATCCTGCTGTGCTCTGCGTCTGTGACTGATCCACTTCACAGTTGTAAGAGTTCCCAGAAAACATGGCCTTCCCCACCTTCCTTACACACTGTATCCATCATCCTCCAGGGTGATCCTTCCCTTGGGAAAGCAGCCAGAAGCCACTTGCCTAGAATAAATCTGCCTCATCAGCAGACTCTAGAAATATCTGTCCTCGCTCTGCTTCTTAGAGTCACCCACACATGGAGGAGCTGGGTGCTATTTTCATCAGTCAGCATTGAGTGGTGTGATCCATGATGTTCCAAATTTAATGTCACACAATTGCTTTTACAAAATATCCATCTAGACACTCCTGGTCTACACAGCCAGAATAATTCACCACTTCAGTCTCCTGATATATCATGCACTGCTTGACATGTGAGCAATGATTTCAGCCTCCTTTAATTTCATCAAAGACTTTCTTACCTTTCCTTACATATATATATATATATTTGACCAGCACACGGTCAACTCTAACTGACAGTGGTGCTGGGGGTTGAACCTGAGATCATGGAGCCTTAGGCAGGAGAGTCTCCTTGCATAACCATTATGCTATCTCTCCCAGCCTAAGTAAAGGTTTTCATTTCAGTTGAATGGGATATGGGGAGAGGAGAAATGAGAGTTGTAAGAAATGCACATTTGGCTCTTCTGGCTGTAATAGGTCATTGCAAAGCGTCAACTTTGATCATGCATTCTTTTTCTGCCTTAATATGTTTTCCTGGGTAGGTGCTGAGGTCTCTCAGCATGTAGCGAGTTGGGTAACTCACTGGTGGGGGAAAGACTCTGTCCCATGCACCGTGATAGGTAACTCCTTCCCTCATCTCTACCCGCCAGATTCATGTGGAAGATTCCATTTCTGACAACAAAAATCACTCCAAATATTGTCTTTGCCTGGTGTCTCATGGAGAACAAAAGTGGCTTCTAATTGATAATCACTGGTATGAATGTGTGTGTGTGTGACACATATTATGTAATATAATTTGTTTTATAATTGTAATAACATAAAGACATATTATATAGCATATTTTTAAAAAATTCTTAGATGAAGCAAATTTTCTTTATTTTTCTCTTTTTCTTACTGAACCCACCACCATAGTTCCTATAACATCACACCAAGTGAAGCCTTCTATCTGCATGTTACTTTATAACGTGTGTGTGTGTGTGTGTGTTTTGATTTCAGTAATTTTAAGGAAATGAAAATCACACCTAGAAAAAAAACGACCTCTATTCTTACGTTATAGAAAAGATAGTATATTTGAACAGAATATGACAACAGATAAACTTACAGAAGTACACTAATAAAGACAAATACTCCTTGATTTAGGAATCATATTTGAGCTAGTTATCTGTTGCTGATTATCAAATGACCCCTGAAATTTAACAACTGAAACAGCAAACATTTGCCACGCCCCTTTCTGTGAATCAAGCATTCAGGGGTAATAAATCTCTCTAGAATGGTAACCTTGACTCTTACAAATCTCAAGAGGTTTCAGTCAAGATGTCAGTCAGAGATCCAGCTACTTGAGCTCCAGATTCCCTTTTATGGGGGTCGGGTGGTAGCTCAGCGGTTTAAGTGCACGTGGCGTAAAGCGTAAGGTCCTGGTTTGAGCCCCCGACTCCCCACCTGCAGGGGAGTCGCTTCACAGGCAGTGAAGCAGGTCTGCAGGTGTCTATCTTTCTCTCCCCGTCTCTGTATTCCCCTCCTCTCTCCATTTCTCTCTGTCCTATCCAACAAAAGAACGACATCGACAACAACAATAATAACCACAACAAGGCTACAACAAGGGCTGCAAAAGAGGAGGGAAAATGGCCTCTAAGAGCAGTGGATTCATGGTGCAGGCACTGAGCCCCAGCAATAACTCCGGAGGCAAAAAAAAAAAAAAAAAGATTCCCTTTTATTTCCCCCACATGGGTGTCAGAGAAGCCAGATTTTCCCCCGAGGTTGTAGGACGCACCACAGTATTTGGTATATAAAGTCCCTACAACAGTATGACGGCCAGTTTTACCCACTGTGGGGCATCTGAGAGAAGAAAACATTTGTCTGAGATCAATATCATAAGCTTTATAATATGATTTCAGAGGTGGTCGCTCTTTATTTTTGTCTTGTTCGGTTGATGAGAAGTGGAGTACTGTGGTCAGCCCATCTGGGTCAGTATCATGCCAGAGCGGACAGCAGGCAGGACCACCAGACACCATTCTAGAGAGCGGACAGCAGGCAGGACCAAGAGACGCCGTTCTAGAGGGAGTTTCCCACAATCCACTTCACTCAGATGAACAGCCTCCTTGTGAAATGAAGACCAGCACCTCCTTTGCTCTCTTTCTCGGATTCGATAGCATGAGACCCCTTTCTTGCCTGCAGCAACAATCCTGAGAGTCACGAGTTCTTTTTTGTTTGTTTTTTTGCTTTATAGACCTTCATTTATTCCAGATTAGCAATAAACATAACAAAACATAATAAAGCAACTTCAGAATTGGTAGATAACAATTGAAAGAGCCAACAAAGTAAGTTATGTTTGTTATGATATTAAATATATAATCCAAGGTATTATAGTTTTATGCCTTTTAAATAGTTTACTTAAATGATAAATATCTAAAGAGAAAGAAAGACCAAAGCACTGCTCAACTCTTATTTATGGTGATGCCGGCAGTTGAACTAGGACTTTGGAGCCTCAGGCATGAGTGTCTTTTGCATAACCGTTATTCTGTCTCTCCAGCCTCATTTAAAAAAAAATTTTATTTACAAGATGGAAATATTGACAAGACCACAGGAGAAGAGGGATACAATCAGTAGGGAAAGAGAGAGACAGACTGGGAGTATGGATCGACCTGCCAATGCCCATGTTCAGTGGGGAAGCAATGACAGATGCCAGAACTCTCACCTTCTGCATCCCACAATGACCCTGGGTCTATGCTCCCAGAAGGATAAAGAATAGGAAAGCTATCAGGGGAGGGGATGGGATACGGAGTTCTGGTGGTGGGAATTGTGTGGAATTGCAGTCCATCCAGACATTGATCACCAGATAACCATGAATAGAGACGAGACAATACCACTGAAGAGATTGTCGCTAAAGAAAAGACAGCCAGAGCCTAGCAGCCTCTTTCTGGGACACTGCAGACTCCCACGGGGACACTCTTGCCATAGAAGTTGAACTCAAGGGGGAGTCGGGCGGTAGCACAGCGGGTTAAGCGCATGTGGTGCCAAGCTCAAGGACTGGAGTAAGGATCCTGGTTCGAGCCCTGGCTCCCCACCTGCAGGGGAGTCGCTTCACAGGCGGTGAAGCAGGTCTGCAGGTGTCTATCTTTCTCTCCCCCTCTCTGTCTTCCCCTCCTCTCTCCATTTCTCTCTGTCCTATCCAAAAAAGATGACATCAACAACAACCACAATAACTACAACAACAATAAAAAAGGGCAACAAGAAAGGGGAAATAAATTATATATATATATATATATATAGCAGTTGAACTCAAATCTAGATCCAAATGGCCTGAACCAAGAAAATACAAAGACGCCACATGAACAGGCACGATGAAGGCACAGCCGGCACAATACAAGTCTCAACAACACAACCAATCATTTCAAATGTGAACAATCTGACAGGAAAAGAAAATATGGGGAGAAAGCCTACCATTTAAGAGGCAATAGGCAATAGGCAAGCAACCTCAAACAAGATTTAAAAATGAATATTGTGGCACTCAGAATCATTGGTTTGCAATACCAGCTGAAGATTCCTCAAAAGCTGAAAGTATCCTAAGTTGCTTTATTTTTTTCTTCCATCAGGGAACAGATTCAGGGTCTTATTCATATATGATACCACTGAATGGCCTCCCAGACTGAATTTTTTAATTTTTATTTTTGCAAGAGAGAAGAGAGAGACAACAGTACCCCCACCGCCCCCCATGGCATTCCCTTTGTGTTGTCTGTGGTGCTCCTGTGTTCTGGGAAGGATCAAATCCAGATCCTCCCTCTAGTATCTGAGTGCTCTTCCAGGCCTATGAAATGACTTCCTTCTCTCCTCTTTTTACTGGGGGGCTGATGGTAATGACATCAGCGTGTTAAAGGAGGCATCTGCTGCTACTTACAGCAGTCAGGCTGAGATACAGAGCCGGGGTCCAGTGGAGAGGAGGGGCACCAAGGGAGGTACAGACCTGACTAAAATGCCAGGAACTGGAGTAGCAGGAACAAGGAGGCTTCTCACACACACGTCTGTGATTAGATTTGGAATTCTTGAGAGTAAAGATTAAATGGACACAGGCTAAGTAAGGGGGCCTGGACAAGAACAGTAAGGGCAAGGGTCCCCATGAGATATTTTCCTTTCTTTCCCCTTCCCTTCCCTTCCCCTTCCCCTTCCCCTTCCCCTTCCCCTTCCCCTTCCCCTTCCCCTTCCCTTCCCTTCCCTTCCCTTCCCTTCCCTTCCCTTCCCTTCCCCTTCCCCTTCCCCTTCCCCTTCCCCTTCCCCTTCCCCTTCCCCTTCCCTTCCCTTTCCTTCCCTTCCCTTCCCTTCCCTTCCCTTCCCTTCCTTTCCCTTCCCTTCCCTTCCCTTTTATTTTATTGCCAACAAGGTTATCACTGGGGCTCAGTACCTGCACTATAAATCCACTAATCCCAGTGGCCATATTTTCTTTCTTTCTTCCTTCCTTTCTTTCTTTCTTTCTTTCTTTCCCTTCTTTTCTTTCTTCATTGGATAAGTCAGAGAGAAATTGAGAGAAGAGAAAGAGACAGAGATGGAGAGAAAGAAAGACACTTGCAGACCTGCTTTACTTCCTGTGAAGCTTTCTCCCTGTAGGTGGGGAGCAGGGGCTGAGACTAGATCCTTGTACATGATAACATGCACATGCCAGCAGGTGTGCACCTCCCAGACCCTCCAGACCCTCCATGAGATAATAGTTTCCCTGATCAGATTCTCATCCTGACCAAGTCACTTGATTCAGCTTTGGGAAGAATAGAAGCTGTGAAAATTGATTTTTTTTTTTCTTCATTGCTTTAAAAACCAGACAGAATAATTTGGCTCCAAATTAGGGATCCATCAAGATTTATAAGCTAGAGAGGATGATATAAAAAAATTACAGAATTTTAAAAGCTTTAGAAATTAAGCCAGATGGATTGAAAGACTAAAAAATGGAAAAAGATGTAGTTTCCAAAGCTGGAAGCAACATCAGTAGAATAATAGAAAAATTCAGACACTGTCTTTGGAGTTGGGGAATGCTTTTTTTTCTCCTAGATTATTACTCTGAACTAATGGCAATGATGAAATCACAAAAGAGATTCCCACTATTGGATGAGTAAGGACTTAATATGAATGAGGCAGGGCAAAGGGTCTAGGGGTCTCTTCTGAGCTCCTCTCAGGTGGTGAAGCAGTGTGGCAGGTGTCTCTCTCTCCCTCTCTATCACCCCCTTCCTTCTCAATTTCTGTTTCTCTCTCTTATATATATATATATATATATATAATAGGGAGTTGGGCAGTAGCGCAGCAGGTTAAGCACAGGTGGTGCAAAACACAAGGACCATTGTAAGGATCTCGGTTCGAGCCCTCGGCTCCCCACCTGCAGGGGAGTCGCTTCACAGGCGGTGAAGCAGGTCTGCAGGTGTCTGTCTTTCTCTCCTCCTCTCTGTCTTCCCCTCCTCTCTCCATTTCTCTCTGTCCTATTTAACAATGAGCAACATCAATAACAACAATAACTACAACAACAGCTGGAAAAAAAAGTAACAGGGGCTTGGCTCTATCTGCACTTAATCTGCTGCACTACCACCCAGCTCCCAACAAACATACTTTTAAAAATATTTATTTATTTGTTTATTAATAGTATGCTACAAGATTGTAAGATGACAGGGTCTATTTCCACACCACACCCTGCACTAGAGTTCTGTCTCAGCCTCCCACCTCACACCCTCCCACCAGAGTTCTCACAGGCCTTCGCTTGCTTTTGTTCCACAACAAAAATATTGTTAATTAGTTGTACCGACATGGCAAATGAACATTCACTGCCTTAAATTAGAGACAGTGAAGAAGACTCAGAATAAAAGTGGCCGTGAGGACAGCTCTCTCTCCCCCTCTCCAGTCATGGCTTATCTGCCTTGTGGTTCTAGCCCTGCTGGCTCAGCTCAGCTCAGCTCAGCTCAGCTCAGCCTCTCAGTTCCAGCTGCCTCCTCTCCTCCACCCTGTTTCTGCCAAGCAGCTGCTTCTCCTGCTGCTTCCCCTCCTCCTGGTGTTTCTAACCCAGAATCAAAGACTCTCTCTTGTCCAATCAACTGCCTTGCACTTTTCTTTGGTGCATTTTCTTCTCTTCTTTTCTTGCTTGGTACTAGGAGCTATGGGAAATGTAGTTTTTCTATATTGAGTCACACAACTTCACATCTTAATTCTTTTTTTTTAATTGGAGGGATTAATGATTTACTGTAAATACTGTTCTTGGTGTAAATTTTCTCAGTTCTCTGCAAAACACTCTGCCCCCAGCCTAGGACCTGAAAGCCACCCACCCATCCACCCACCCACCCAGAGTCCTTTACTTTAGTGCAAGACACCAAAACTGGCCCAAGTTCTGCTTTGTGTTTCCCCTTCTGTTCTTATTTCCCCACTTCTGTCCATGAGTGAGATCATCTCATCTTCATCCTTCTCTTTCCTCCAGTGAAAGCCTTTTTGGAAGCCTGTCATCTGTAGGGATGGTTATGATTTCCAAAATCATCTTCGACATTCGTGTTTTGCAAAGAAGAGTGTTGAGATGTCTGAATCCCACTGATCTCTGTTGGCTGCGGCAGGCTGAGGCACACAGGTCGGCCGCATACAGCTTCAGAGCTCGACAGTTTTCTCAGTCAAAGAACTAGAGGAAGATTTGCTCCCTCTTCCAAGAATGCTTCCCCTAAGTCCCTCAGTATGTTGCCAGTGGAACTGCAGGCTGCAGAGTGTCAGGTGGACGGAGATCAAAGGCAGGGGGAGATTTTATCAAAGCAAAGACATTTCCTTAGAGATGCATCTTTATTCTTACAGAGGGGAGGAAGAAAACGGGATTCTCAAGTGTGTGATTGAGTCCATTGAAAGTACAAACATGTCAGTTTGCAAAAAAGGTATTTTCTCAAACTCCAAGTCATGTAGGATGACTGTCAGGCTACTCAGAACAGTGAAAAACAGATTATAAGAATTCTTTTTTTTTCTTTTGTCATCTGCCCTTCACTGCTCCAAGGCAACATTTTTTTTCAATCTGAATGAACAGTACAGAAAGAGAAGGAATGATACTTTAGCACATAAGCTCCCAGTGGGGTAGGGACAGGGCTTGAACCTGCATCATGCACATGATAAAACTCTGGTATCTCTATCTTTCTCTCTCTCTCTCTCCCTCTCCCTCTCCCTCTCCCTCTCTCTCTCCCCCTTCCTTCCCACCCTCTCTGTTTTTCTCTCTCTGAAGTAAAAAGAACAAAAAGGCCAGCCTGGGGGTGGTAAATAGATACAGAAAAAAAATAATAAAAAACCTCATGGAATATATATATATATATACATATATATATATATGAGCAGTTTTATCTAAAACATCCCCTTTACCATGTCAAATCTTGTCCTGAAAAGACACTCAAATGCATGATTATAAGAGGGATATGTCAGCATGCCAAGGTCAGGCGCTATGCAAAGTCTGTTTTTTTTTCCTTTTATCACTTTATTGGGGGGGGGGGTGAGGGTAACAGTTTACAGTACTTAAGTGAGATAAGACAAAAAAGAGAAGGATAACTACTGTTGACCTCTCTCATCAACAGAACTCAAGAAGCCGGGACAGAAAGAGGAAGCACCAGGTAAACCATCCACTGAACTTTGTGTTTTACTTCAAAGCAGAGAATTCTGGGAAAGGAGGGCAGAAGGAGGACTTAGGGCTGGGCCTGGGGGTGGGGGAGGCTTTGGGACCCTGGAGCATGATGGTGGAGAAGTGGCTAAGTTGAGGGTGAGAGTCTTTTGCAGACACGTCTCACGGGGAGCTGAGAGACTATACCAATGTGACAACAACTGCGCCAAGTCTCTCTGCAAACCTGCCTCCATGCAGACTGCCTGCTGACATCTGATGAGATTCGCTTGCAGCCTGTGAGATGGGTTCTCTGGTCGCCAACTGGTGTTACAGATGATGCCACAGACACAGCTCAGGGAGGTGCCGCAGACCCACACAGCTCTCACATGGGATTCGGGTCCTGCTGTCTGTGTCCCTAATCACTGTCACTTCCGGCAGGTGCAGCCTGCACCTTATTCAAGTGAGCTAACCACACACTTCACCTTGCTCCTGAGTGACTACTTTTTCAGATACTCGTGAAGCTGAAGCTGGAAACCTGTCACCTAGGCCTTTAAGAATAAAAAAATAATAATAATAAACCTGCTACGTAGACATTGGGGAAAAGGGATTGTTTAATGATTCTATCTCAAAGTTTTACAGACCACAAGGTTTCAGTGATTGATTATGGCAGGTACCCTTCCAGCCAAACAGCCTCATGGCAGGACCCCTGCCAGCTGCACAGCTATTGAAAAAGAGCAAATATACAACCACTAAGAAAGCTAACAGAAGGGATCAGTGCTGACAAAGGGAGAAATTAATCTTAGGGACATTTAAAATAAAGCGTGTTTGACACATAAAGAAAGGCTTTCTTTGAGACTAGTGAGTTAGACACACATTTGTTTGTATCATGAGCACAGAGTCTGGAGTTTTACATGGCAGTGACAGCTTTGCTATAATTCAACTGGCCTGGTCTTTCAAACTGCCACCTTGAACATTTCCTACTGCTCTGTGACTTGAAAAGTGTCTGCTGGAAAGGAACCTGCCCAGTTAAGTAGGAAAAAATGATATCTACTAGAAAGAAACAAAGGAAAATGCAAGGAACTAGGTCAACCTACTGGAGCACCAACTTGCATGCCCAAGGCCCAGATGCTGCAGGTTCAATTCCTGGCACCACCTTATGCCAGAGCTGAGTGGTTCTCTGATCCTTACTGTCACTCCTCTCTTATTCTGTCTCTTTCCATCATAATATATAAATAATTTTTATAAAGAAAATCCTGAGGGCCAGTGAAATATTGTGTTTTCATAAAAGCCATGATGTGGGCTGGGGAGACAGCATAATAGTTCTGCAAATGTCTCTCATGACTGAGGTTCCAACATCCCAGGTTCAATCCCCTATACCACCATAAGCCAGAACTGAGTAGTGCTCTGGTATATGTCTCTGTGTATATCTTTCTCTCTTTCATTAAAATAAATAAATAAAATATTTTTAGAAGTCATAATGTAGTCATTCTATGCAAAAATACATTATGACTTTCAGACAACCCAATAGCTTAGCCAGACATTGCACTGTAGCATAGAAGGAAGCTTTGGAACTGTCCTCTCTCTCTCTCTCTCTCTCTCTCTCTCTCTCTCTCTCTCTCTCTCTCTCTTTCTGCTTTTCTGTCTCTATCTCAAATTCAAGAATAGAAAACACTGATAAAAATTTATAGATGTAGATATACAGACACAGACACACACAGAGAGAGACACAGACAGACACAGACACACACACAGAGACAGACAGACACACACACACACAGAAAGACACAGACACAGAAACAGACAGACAGACACAGACACACACAGAGAGAGACACAGACAAACACAGACACACCCAGGAAATATACTCTCGCGTGCCAGGCTCATGACTGCCTCAGGGTAGCACAGCCCATGGCCTAGTTACTCTGAGTGGCTGACAACTTCCATCACTTGTCAAACACACACAGCCTGCAACAGCACGGTGATCATCGAGGTGAATGAGGAGGTGTGTGATTTGTCGGCCCTCACAGCCATGTGTCTGCCAACGTGCCATGCGGGCTGCTGGTTAGCAGAAACCTTGAAGAAGAGTTTAGACAGCCTTGCAACTTACTGTCTCTGGCATGTCCCTTCTGCACATGTCCCGTCTCCACTGTGTTCTCCTTGTTGGCCAGCTATCACGTGTTTTGAGGATGTAAGTTAGGAATGCCTCTGATGTGCCCCACACCTAACTCGTGAAAAGCAGGGGACCCTTTTTCTCTTCTTTCTTTTATTTGATAGGTTAAAGAGGATAAAAAGAAATTAAGAGGGGAGGGAGAGATAGAATGGGAGAGAGAATAAGAGGGAGAGAGGGAGAGAGGGAAAGAGGGAGAGAGGGAGAGAGAGAGGGAGAGAGAGAGAGAGAGAGAGAGAGAGAGAGAGAGAGAGAGAGATCTGTGGTACTGAGTCACAGCTAGTGAAACTTCCTCCTCTTAAATGGAGACCAAGAATTTGAACCTGGGTCCTTGGACATGGTAATGTGTCCACTCAACAGGGTACACTACCACCTAGCCCCTTGAAATGTCATCAGTTTAGCTAATGGCAAATACGAGGATGCTGGTTTATGGTTTTCAAAGGATGTGCCATGTATAGCGCCATTTTCAGTGTCTACATTACACAAGATACAACGTGAGTGCAGCGGACTCTAGAGTTTATGCATCATTATGGCGCGTGGTGTCCTTCCTGTCACTGAATAGTGTGCCGACTCAACCACCAACTAAACACAGAACCACATCCAGGACTTCATATGCCCCCGAATTACTATCACACTTTTCTTTTGACGCAGAACTGCGTGGCTTGCACAATTCTACTGCTGCCAGTGGCTTTGCTTTTTCCATTTCTGTTTCACTCTGAAAAAGACATGAAAGGAAAAAGAAAAAAGAGAGCAAGAAAGGAAGAAACACCACAGCCCACCCATCACACGCGGAACTTCCCTGGGTGCTGTGTGTGCTCTCACGTGGTGCTGGGCGTTTTGGTTTTTATTGTCACTACTCCAGTGGACGTAGATGGTGGCCTGGTCAGGCACTTCTATTTTTTTATAGAAACTTCATAGAATGAAAATATTTTTCAAATATTTTTCAAACTTCATACAATGAAAATTATTTTTTAAATACTTTTAGCGTGTAAAAGTCCTCTCCTGATTGTCCAGTCTTTGCATTGTCACCTCTTTCTCTGTCAGTTTGGACAGAAGCAGAATAGCTCTGCTCTGAACTAATCATAAATCTCGACATCTTTCATTCTTTCTGTGTGTTAGCTCAGCAAGACTGAACTATGAAGTGCAATATTTCAGACATATTCAGGAAATAGTAAGTATAATCAACTCTTTCCCCTAGGGCTGCTCAGATGTTCCACTGTGTTTTGTTGGTTTTTTTTGTTTGTTTGTTTGTTTGTTTTTTAGTTTCTTTTTCTTTCCTTTTTCCCATGGGAAAAGTGTTTCAGGAGACTATAGTTGTGTAAGGGAGGCCGGGTGGCTCCAGCCCACCCTCTGCTCGGGTACATTCTCCTCAGCTGAGACGTCCAGTGCCTCCCACATGTGGCCTTTCACCGAGGAAGGAGTGTGGGGACAGTGTTGCCCCCCAACTGGAAACCAGACCCAATAAGTTTTTGTTTTGTTTTGTCTCTCTCCACCCACTGCTCAGAGCTCAGCTGAAGGACAAACAGCTTTCTGTGGCTGCCAGTCTCCAGTGAGAGTCCCAGTATTTCCAGGGAAAAGCTGCCTTTTACTGGGTCCAGAATTTTTTTTATTAGTGAGTTCAAATTGATTTACAAAACTATAAGATAACAGGGTTCTAATTCCACACCATTCCCACCACCAGAGTTCTGAGTCTGCACTCTCTCCACTGGAAACTGCAGTGGTTCTCCCAAGGTCACAGATGGGTGGACTATTATTCTAAAACTACCTGTCTATATTTACCTATATTTTCCTTTTTAAAAAATATTTATTTATTTATTCCCTTTTGCTGCCCTCATTGTTTTATTGTTGTAGTTATTATTGTTGTCACTGCTGGATAGGACAGAGAAATGGAGAGAGATGGGGAAGACAGAGGGAGAGAGAAAGACAGACACCTGCAGACCTGCTTCACTGCTTGTGAAGTGACTCCCCTGCAGGTGGGGAGCCGGGGGCTCGAACCGGGATCCTTATGCCGGTCCTTGTGCTTTGTGCCATGTGTGCTTAACCCACTGTGCTACCGCCCGACTCCTGAAATGCATTTTTTTTCCTTATGGTCCTACCTTCACTTCCTTTCTACGTCACACCTACACTAATGACCACTTCTGAGTGTCCTTCCTTTTTCCCCCTCTTCTCTCTCAGATAAGAGTAACAGTTCCTGGCTTCCTCTGGTATTTTCAAGATCCTCTTCCCTTTCATTGATGGTATAAAAACAAGACTTCTGGTAAGAGATGCTTGGGGTCCTGGTGGAACTGGGGTTCAGAGCTGTCTGTCATCTTCCCTTATTCTTTACCTTTCCTGGAGGATGGACCAATATTCTTTAGGTGGGAGTTCTGACTTCCGTAACAGCTTCTCCACTGGACATGGATGCTGGCAGGTGGATTCATACTCCCAGCCTGAGAAACAGATTTAATTCTTTAAAATGTGTCACTGTAGCTTAAATACCCACAACCAGGAGCCACTGACATGCCATGGAGTCATTGTTTCCATGGTAGACAGAGTAATGGGTTGCAACTTGCCATTGGATGGAGGTTGTGAGACTTTTCTAGAGAGGACGGACAGGGAGGTTCATCTGCAAAGGGCACAGTCGCCTGGCACCAACTTGGGAGAGGGTGGTTCCAGCTGCACGTGTGTGTTGCGAAGTCTGAGGTGCCCCAGCTGATCCACTGAGACAGCAAAGCAGGCCAGACACAGGGCTCAGCCTGGAGCCCAAAGCCGTCACGAGCTCTCCGTGCACATGCCACACGTGTGCTCTGCACAGCCCAGGCTGGACGAGCGAATGGCTCAGAGGACCAGGCAGTCTGGGAAGCAAAAAGATGGGAGAATGTCTGGTGTGTGTCTGCAGCCATGTCATTCATTCTCTGGGTGCTGCTGTCTCCTGGCCCAGCACAGAGCTGGAGACACTGAGGATTTCTCAGTTTCACTGTCCTCCCTTCTCTGAACACAAAGAAATCGTGTGCATGTGTGTGTTAGCCAGAACATTCTTCTTGATATTGATTTACTTTTCATTTCACAGAAGGCACCAGCAGGCATGGAGGGCTGCAGTTCTATCTGCCGTTTGAGCCAGAGCAGGCAGAGAGGAAAGTAAGCTTTTTGTCCACAGTTTTCTTGACTTGCTGGAGAACAAAGAATGAAAACACAGAGATGTGTGGGCTCAGGGCGAGAGGGGCCACCCAGCCCTGTTTGGTCTGGGGTGAGTTCAGGGCTGGTTCATAGGGTAGGGACGGGTCCTGTTCTGGAAGACACAGGAGGAAAGGAAGAGATTCTCCCACTTCCTGATTTGACGCCATGTCTGGTCTTTTTCAAAAGGGAGGACTTGACCCTCCAAATCTTGGCAGTAGACATATAGATATGTATGTCTGACATATTTGCTGTGAAGTGTACAGTGTGGATGGGGAGGGGTGGTGGTAGTGGGAGGACTAGTCCAGCACATGCATTACTGTGCTCAGAAACTGTCACACTACTATTTCCTGGTGCTGCCTTTAAGCTCTTCCCCACTGGTGTGGGGAAACACATAGTAACATAAAACAAAGTGGCCATGTCCTGCTTATCTGAGGATCCAGGTCCCTTGGCCCTCGGAACAGTCCCTAACATTTCCATCATCCATGGGGCTCCCCTAGGGCCAGCCGTAATGTTCCCATGAGCTCCTGGGTCTACAGACCAGGGTCTTGTGCATGGTAAGCTCTGTGCTTGCCTTGGTGAACTATCTATTCTTTTAATTTCAAAACAATATTTTAGTTGGAAATAGTAATATATTCATTACTTTTCACACTTTTAAAAGTTTGAACACGTGTCTATTATTTTTCAGGTGGTGGTGGTAATGGTGTGAGCATGTCTGTTTTTATCTCTCTTGTGTACATACCTAGAAGTGTAAATAAAATTGTGATTTCATGTTGTAATGCTATACTTTTTTGTTTACCAGAGCACTGCTCAGCTCTGGTTTATGGTGGCTGGGGGGATTGAACCCAGGACTTTGGAGCCTCAGGCATGAGAGTCTCTTAGCATAACCATTATGCTATCTACCCTGCTGTAATTCTATACTTAATTCTTTTGAGGGGAAAAAACAATAATTACTTTTTTGGCCAAAATTACTAATGTATATTTGTGTGAAAGAGAAATAAGAGAAGAGAAGAGAGAGAGAGAGAGTGTGTACTATGCTGGGGACTAGACCCACAGCCTTATGAAGGCAAGGACGTCTCTACCACCGAGTCACCCCTGGCCCCAGCTGCTCCCAGAGGTGGGTACACTGCAACTACTAGCAGCAAAGTCTGCACACCCCAAGCCCTCTACCCTCTCACCACCTCATGTTATTATCTGACTTTCTGGCCCTGTTATTCCAGTGGGTGACGTTTGCTTTGGCACAGGCAAGGACAATCAGCTCCAAAGCCCTTTGGTTATCCAACACCAATCTTTACCTATCCTCTTGTTTAAATATAGCTCAAGGAAGGAAAACAGCAGCCCGTGGAGCCTGCTCCTGGAATTCATAAAACCGCACCCACCATCTGCCGGCCATAAATATGATAAGCCCAGGGCTATAAAGACCCCACAACGCCCCTGCCCTCTGGGTCTGTTTGTCCCCAGCTCTGCAGGGTATTACCCAGACACCAGAGACAGCAGCTTAACAACCAAGGACTCCCTCTAATCCCCAGGCTTCACCATCACCCTGCCTCCCTCCTGGGGGCGGAGAGGGGGTATTGGGAACTGGGCCCACTGGCCAGGGATCCAGCCCTCATAAATCTAGAGGTCAGGGGAACCTGCCATTGTCTCTGCCTGGAGGGGGGAGGGTCTGGGGTCTACCTGCTCAGACCCTCATGGAAACAATGGCCTGGATTTCCCAGACAGTGGGCCCAGTTCCCAATGAAGGGGAGGGCTAAAAGAGTTTCTGCTCCTAGGAAGCTCCCCTCACATGCAAAGCTAGTGCCAGCAAAGCAACACCCAGATCAAGTCTGACTACTGCCACCTTGTGATCCTGGAGGATTTCTTGTTCAACCCCAAGCCCCTCAAACTCAAACTTAAAGTCATGTTAACCTTTATAGAGGTGGGGCTGGGTGATGGCGCACCTGGCTGAGAGCGCATGTTACAGCATCCAAGGACCTGAGTTCAAGCCCCCAGGCCCCATCTGCAGGGGGAAAGCTTTGCAAGTGGTGAAGCAGGGCCACGGTATCTCTCTGTCTCTTTCTTTACCACCTTCTACCCTCTCGATTTCTGCTGTAGCCATTCAATATATAAATAAAGAAGAATTTTTTAATTTTAAATATTTATCCCTTTTTGTTGCCCTTGTTGTTTTATTATTGTAGTTATTATTGTTGTCATCATTGTTGGAAAGGACAGAGAGAAATGGATAGAGGAGGAGAAGACAGAGAGGGGGAGAGAAAGACAGACACCTGCTTCACCGCCTGTGAAGCGACTTCCCTGCAGGTGGGGATCCAGGGGCTTGAACTGGGATCCATACTCTGGTCCTTGTGCTTTGCACTCCCTGCGCTACTGCCCAACTCCTGATAAGGAAAAAAAAATTTTTTTAAAAAAACAGAGAGCGCCAACTTGTATGCCTGAGACTCCAGAAGCCACAGGTTCAATCCCAACCCCATCTTCTGTTAGAACTGAGTAGTGTTCTAGTCTGTCTTTTTCACTCCCCTTTGTGCATAAGAAATAAATCTTTTGGTCCATACCCTTAGAGGGGGAGGAATGTTAAGGGAAGATCACCAGAGGGCTGTGAACTCCAACTCCATCAGGACCTGGAGGGAGAAGAGGAAAAAACTGAAGAACTTTTGGAGAGGTGAAGTCCCAAGGCACAGTGGTGAGGTTGTCTACCCAGGGGGGGTCAGGATGGAATCTTAGTAGCATCTGCTACTTGGTGACTGAAAGGCAGTAAGATACAAAGCAGAATAAAATGCTTAATTAACAGAAACCAAAAAGAAAGAATAGAATAAATAAGAATACGGATCTTAAGGTGGAAGGAAGCTAGGAAGTACATTATAGGAGTGCTCCTAAGGGCCCATGCTTTTCATAATTTTTTATTGAGTTTGATAGCTAACATGCAGGTGGACTAAAACAGTTGTCAGGGAGATGGTGTCAGAGCTGGAATAGGCCTAGAAAGTTGGATTAGGGCAGAGAGCAGCTCTGGAACTTGAAGAACTATTTTTGCTTGTTTGTTTTTCACCAGAGCACTGCTCCACTCTGGCTTATGGTGGTGTGGTGATTGAACCTGGGACATCGAAACCTCAGGCACTGCAGCTGATTTGCACGACATTCTGCTATCGCCCCCACCCACAATTTACTGTTTACCCCATCCATCTGGCTCAGGGCTCACGTCTATTCATATTTAGCCCAGGAGCCTATGTGACCTCTGCGTCCCTGTCAGTCTGAGCTCACAGTCCCTGGTCACAGCTGGGAACATTCTAGGCTGCACTCATTTCAGGACTCGTCTTCCTCGAGTGGCAGAGGAGGCTGACCCAGCCTCCCTTCAGAGACCTTTGTTCTGAACACAAAATCTATCCAGAGGAAGAAAACATTTCAGATGCTGAGACTAGGAGGAGAGGCGAGTGGACCAGAGAAACATTTGAAGGAAAAGAATTATTACCTTTGCCTGAAATGTAGACTCTCTAAAAGTCTCAGCTAGAATTCTTGGCATCGGGGACCAAGATGTCAGGCACAAGCCCAGTGACCTAGAACAGAGACAGTAAGTTCAAAAATCAGAGAGATGAAGTCTCACTGAACCTAACTCAGTGCTGCAATTGAAGAGACTTTAAATAAATAATAATTTTTAAAAAAGTAAAAATTTTCCTTGGTTAAAAAGCACCTCTTTAAATAATGTTTTTGTTGTTGAGTTTCTATATGGGTCATGGTTGTTCCTGAAGATGTAGGCCAAAGGAGGTTGCTCATTCTCATTCTAAGCTCAATGACTAAAAATCTGTGAACTTTCTGCACTGAGCAATATCAGTGTCGGTAGTTAGAAGAGTGCTTGCTCTTATCACTGTTGAATGGCAATGCTCAGCACAAGTGGTCAAACAAATGAAGTGTGTCCCTGGGAGGAAATTTAAAAGAGTCACTACAAATACAAGGAAAAAACCCAACAAACTATTGACATCAAAAATGCTTCTTGAGAGGTCCGGGAGGTGGTGCAGTGGTAAAGCTTTGGACTCTCAAGCATGAGGTCCCGAGTTTGATCCCTGGCAGTATATGTGCCAGAGTGATGTCTGGTTCTCTCTCTTCCTATCTTTCTCATAAATAAATAACATCTTTTAAAAAAATGCTTCTTGATAATAGCAACTTGAGGAAAAAGTATTGAATTTCCCCCATCAGCATCACAATACATGTGTGCAGATATGTCTGTGTGCTCTCCAGAAAAACAGAACACAGCATTAAGAGAGGATATCGTTGCAGAGTCGCATTGCTAAGGGATTTTCCAAGCTATGTTTTGTTGACAACTCTCTCTCTCTGTGGTTTTCAACAGACTTGTACTAGAAGTGTGTTACATAGACAAGGAAGAAAAATGCCAGAAATGTCCTTCAAATTTTTCATTTTATGAAAGTTGTATTTCATGTTCATCATGTACTAATTTTTTGAAATCACAGGACTGCAAACACTGAAATATTTCTACAAATCACCCTTGACCTGCCTACAGCTGTGAGGATTCTCATGGTGGTAAAGTCTCATGGCCACCTAACCCCACTCATGACTCGAGTGAGAATTCACAATCGAGATCATTTTTTGAATTCTTCTCCACAACTCTCTGTCCACATTTATACAAAGTTGCCCCTTCTTTTCCTAATTCAATCCTCTCTTTCCCTCTAAGCCACTCATGGCATCATAGCTGCCTCCATATGTCCCTCTCCTTTTCCTTCTCTCTCTGGGTGCTGATGGAGCTGGAGTGCAGAGTCCTCTTATCCTCATCCTGTCACTTCTTCCCCTGCTGGGAATGTGGATCAAGGTTGTTTATGGGGAGCAGAAGGTGGGAGTTCTGGCTTCTGTTGCTGCTTCTCTGCTGAGCCTGGATGTTGGCAGGTCGATCCATACCCCCATCCTGTTTCTATCTTTCCCAAGTGGACCAGAGCTCTGAAGATGTGAGGGTCCAGGATACACTGGTGAGGTCGTCTGCCCAGAGAAGTCGGGGTGGAGTCATGGTGGCATCTGCAGCCTGGTGTCTGGAAGGTGGCATGACCTAAATTGAGGCAAGATGGTTAATGAACAGGATCCTGGAACTTTTACAAAAATTCTACAATCACTAATAAAAAAATTACAAAAAAAGATGTAAATAAAAAGAATTCTATAGTCTATCATGGTCATTTGTTTTTTAAAAGCGTAAATTTTATTTTTAATGTTTTCTTTACACACATTATTATTATTACTATTATTATTAAGAGTAAGACACACAATGAGAATGACCAGAGTCCTGCTCAGTTTTGGCTTATGGTGGTGCTGAGGACTGAATCTGGGACCTCAGAGCCTCAGGCAGGAAAGACTTTTGCAGAACGATGATGCTGTCTCCTCAGCCCTTTAAATTTTATTTATTTATTTATCTATTTATTTATACAACACAGAGAAAAATAGAACATCACTATTTATACCCACCTCCCCACTTGTGGGGCCCTTTATTTTTTAAAGAGTCAGGCAGGTCCTAAGGGGTAAGGACTAGAGTCTCTGCAGCTGTTCTTTTGTTTCTAATTTTGGTTTTAGCATAAGTGTTCCTTGGCAAAAAAGCTTCTGAAATCAATCCCTCAGGGGGTGAGCTTCAGTCTCTGTCTCCAGGGTCCCCTCTGCCTCCATCTGCACATTGTGGCCTTTGCAGTCAGGGAGGGAGGGAGCCGGGTCAGGACATGCAGACACACTGGGCTTCTGGGCCTGACCTGGGCCTGCTCCTGGCTGCCTGCAGGGGGCAGGGGAGGGGGCAGGGGGGAGGGGGCAGGGGGCAGGGGGCAGGAGAGGGTGCTGCTCTCCCTGAACTGCCCTCCAACATCTAGAACTCAGAATCTGGGAATCAGAAGCTGGGATTTTAAACTTTTTCTAAGTGAGCGGGGTTGGGATATCCAAGAGCTGGCCTGGGAGAGGTTGAAGGCTCCCTAGTGCCCAGCCTTTTACACTTCCTGCTCAATCAGAGCCCACAGTCCTCTGAACTGCTCTCTCTATTCTAATGGGAGAGTCACTGGGCTGGTGTCCCTGGGGCTGATGTGTTGCTTCCAGATGGAGCTTTGGCCCAGGAACTTCAGGGGTTCAGTTCAACCTCCTCCCAGGTTGTAACCTAGCAAGAAGAGATTAAACAACAACAACAAACAAAAACAAAAAAACAATGTTAAAAATTTTCACTAATATCTACAATTGTTAAAATAGAAACTTTGGTTTGCATTTATTCTTGTTAAGCAAAAAAATCTTAATTTACATCTATGAGTGCTAAGAAGAGAACAATAGTTAACATCTATAAGTTAGAATATTAAATATTCTGCACTCAGGAAAAACGCAACTTTACAAAAGGAACTTTTATCAAACGGAAATGGAACCCAGCACAAACATGGAAGTGATGAAGCCACATTAAAAGCAGAGGAGAAATTGTTCTGAGGAACTTACCCTCACCCCCCATTGGGGGAAAATGATTTGAGAGGTAGACTTCCTTCTCCCTGTTGGCCAAGGAATCTTTTAAAATTAGGTTTTGCATTTTTGTTTTCCTGATTAACAGTTGTGTGCTATTGAAAAAAAAATTTCTAAAAAAAAATATTTCTTTTCCTTCTCTTTTTCAAGCTTATATTGAATAGCTCTGAATGGGAGGGGAAGGCATCGGCTTCAACACCTGTAATTTATTTGTATGTAGACAAGTGAGGCACCTGTATTCTATTTTCTCCCCGTCAGAAGCCCTTTAAGGCCTCTTACCATGTTTCCTACATTTTGTTGTTTCCTTAATGGAAAAGATGAGAAAGAAAGGAATAAAGAAGTAAAATGGTTGCCAAATAGTTCTCCCTTCTTTCCTGTCATCTGATACTGTGAAATCATCTCTTGCAAACCCTGCTTTCATCTCTGTTTTCCTCTTATTTTGCCCCCAATACAGAGAGACACTGGGCTCATTATTTCCATAGGCTTCACAAAGCCTTTTATCATCTTGAGAATTAACCTCCTCTCAAGATGGCGATCATTTCTCCCTGGGCTGGGATTGATAACACTTCTTTAATCTTTGGTATCACTTCTGTGAAAACCAGAGCTGAGCATGAAAAAGAGAGAGAGAAAGAGAGAGAGAGAGAGAGGAGACAGAGAAAAGAGAGAGGAGAGAGAGAGGAGAAAGGAGAGAGAGAGAGAATTTTTAAAAATCAATATCACACAGTACTTGTAAGGAAAACAATAATCTTAAAATGTATTTAAAAAGAGACATTGGCCAATGGGAGCTGGAGAAGAGCAGGACTCTCCAGTCACCCCCTCCATGGAGGGAAAGGCATTATTAACTAATAAATTGCTCAGATCTTTTGCCCAGTTCATTATAGTTCTTTTCCTCTCATGTAATCTGTCTCCTTCCAATGTAAGCAAGACTTTGCATTTACTAGTCAGTCAAATGCTAAAAGCCATCATGGTGGATGGTTCTTTTCAGCAGAACATGCAGGATCAAACTAGGGTTCCTTCCTTAACTGATAGATGCAAGACCAAGTTCCTTTCTTAAAGTGTTTAATGGTCAGACTAGAATTCCTTTCTTATCTCTAACAAAAGTAAACTAATGCTCTTTTCTTTTTTAAAAATATTTTTATCCTTATTTATGTATTGGATAGAGACTGCCAGAAATTGAGAGGGAAGGGGATGACAGAGTGACAGAGAGGGAAAGAGACAGAGAGACACCTGCAGCCCTGCTTCAGCACTCATGAAGCTTTCCCCCTGCAGGCGGAGAGCAGGGGCTTAAACCCAGGTCCCTGCACATTGTAATGTGTGCGCTCAACCAGCTGCACCACCACTGGACCCCTAAAGTTATTTTCTTAACATTAGCAGGCTGTCATAGATGTGAGCTAGTGTGCCTTTCATAACAACAAAGATGTAGACTAGGGTTTCTTGCTCAGAAAGCAATAAGGACTCCAAATTGAAATCCCTTGACAATAATTTTTAATCCTTTCTTGCTCTATGACAAACAGACATCCAGGAAAGTCATGTTTGCTTTCCAGGGAAATGTAACTTAAGTCCCAACAAATTCGTGCTTCAAACATGGCAAATTCAAAACCAAGACACCTGGATCAACTAATATATATATATATATATATGTTGTTTGTTTTATTTATCAGAGCACTGCTCAGCTCTGATTTGCAGTGGTGGAAGGGATTGAACCTGGGACTTTGAAGACTCAGGCATGAAAGTCTCTTTGCATAAGCTTTATGCTGCCTTGCCCCTGCCCAGTGAGCTTCCATTTCTGGAAGCAGAATCTCACTGGCTCCCTAATTCTGTCCGTGAAGGGTGCTGTTGCTTGATAGCTGTTGATTGGTCCACACTCTCAGCGTGAATTCTCACCTGTGCTGTCAGTTGCTCCTCAGTCTTGAAAACACAGTCTCCTTCCTGGTTAAAGAGTCAGACAGACCAGCACAGATCTGTGGACCTAGGCAGAGAGGAAAGGCAGACAGACTCTGTTAGAAATATGAGAGCAAACAAGACCAGAGGGGCTGGCTCCATGGCCCCTCCTGGGTTTCAGCAACAAATGTTAGAAATGAAAGACACAAATGAAGCAAGTAGAATCAGGTGTGTAGACAGAGGAACATTTTAATGTGGTGGCTGGGGGAGAGCTTGACAAGGGCTGCTGTAGTAGCCAGGAGAGCTTAGGAGAGAGCCCAGCCAGGGGGAGCTGAGGACCCGTCCCGGGACAGCCTAGTGGGCCTTCTATAAGGTCTTGGCTCAGGGCTATTTTTAATGGCATGGGAAGTCTCGGTGATCTTAGATTTACAGACCATACAGAAATATGCCTAGGCAAATGTGTCTGGTGCCAACAGGGGTGAGTTTTCCTGTATGGGTGAGGGGTCTGCTTGTCTCCCGCATGTCCCCTTCAGTCTGTCCATGAGAGTGGACGCCGGGCCTCAGCATGTTACCTTCAGAATCTAAGCAGAAAAGCTGTGTCTGGAGACTTTTTTAGTGGGGCTCATGGGGAAGTGACGCCAAGCCCCCAGTCCCTTTTGTGCATGTAATAAGGACCCAAAGCCCATTCTGCTGGTCACTGCCCCATGAGCTATCTGTGTAGGTCGGTGCTGGGCATGTGGGTCCAGAGTTCTTTTGTGTCTCTAGTAGAACTGCACGGTCCCGTCTCTTCAAGCCTGTTGGCCAGCTTAGTTCACCTTGGGGAACAACATTCAAATTCATGTCTTTAAGGGCCGGGTGGTAAAGCCTCTCTGCATCAATTCCATCTGACGGTGTCGTCTGTCATCTTTTCTTCTTCCTCACCTTTTCAGATAACTTTCCCAGAGCCTGACAGGCTTGTTGGGTGAGGGCAGACCCTGGGCCCAAGAAGTGGACTCAAAAACCACGTTTCTCTTGGGGACGTCAGGTCCATTTGGAGATGTTGTCTTGGAAGTATCGCAAATGATTTTGTGACCAAGTTTTCAAAGTGCAAACTTTTTTTTTGCAAGACGTGAGGCAGAAGGTGTGCAGAAACAGAATGAAGGTGTGAAACGGCTTGTGTGGGTGTGGTGGTTACAGGAAGCCCCTGATGAGAAATGGCCCTCGGTGTGCCCTCCTCTCTTGCATATTCTTGAGTTTAGTCCCAGCTAGAGTCAACTCCCTGCTGGTCTCCTGAGACTATCTGGCTTTCTGCGGGGTTCTGCCTTCCAGGTGTGGTTACCTTTCTGCAATGCACCCACAGTGCTCCTCTGCGCTCTTGAAAAGCTTTCCTACCACTTCCTTGGTGCTGCCTTAATGTTCTTCCGCACCGATAAGGGAAGCAAGTAACAAAGACAACAGGACGTGGCCTTAGTCTCAGACAGTCTCAGTTTGTCATCCACAGGACTGCAGATTCCTCACTCATTAGCTCAGCAAAGAACTGAGGAGAAAGCATGATTTTCAGGAATTTCAAGCTTTTCAGGAAAACTGAGAGCACGCACATACTGTGGTACATGTGTGCAGTGAGAGAGGGAGAGCGAGAGAGAGTGTGAGAACCATTTATTCACATGCTGATGCTCCAGTTACTGCAGAGAGAGAGAAACCAGGCCCAGAATATTGTTAAGGAACTCTATTAGTCATCAAAATGACTGGAGCCGGGCTGGGTGGAGGAAGAAGGGAGCCTTTTGTTTACCTGTGGGCCAGGAGCTCAGATCTTTCTGGTAACTCTGGGCCCCAACAAAGGGATGGAACAAGCTTGTATAGGGGGTGCAGGCTCACAGCAGAAGCATCATTATAGAAGCAGAGCCTGCAGGGTCAAGGGGAGGGACTTGACCCACTGCTCAGGGGCTGGCTGCCTGAGTTACTGTCATCTTTCCTGCAGAGCCCTGTCTGGGAAAGTTTAGCCTCAGCACAAGATGCACCACTAGGGGGGCGGGGTAACTTTTAGGAGGGCAGAAGTTAGCCGGGTTACAGAAGCCCCCTACTCAGTTCAGTCTGACCCTCACTTGCTCACCCAGTAAAGGCCGGCCTTCACTAACCACTGCACCATCTCAGACTTTCTACACATTCTTAACCCTTTATCATCTGTTCAGGCTGTCCATCCTGCACTGAGGCCAACTGACAAATGCATCACAATCGGATTATAAGCACATATTCTAAACGTATCCAGGGGCTAACATCTGGAGATTCCCTATTTCTGGAATCTATAGACCAGCCACTGGAAGGATGACCTTGTGCTGTTCAGGGCAATTGGCTGGCTGAGAGTAGAGATGAAGATACAGTGTTTTCACTCATGTGGAGAATGGGTTAGTAAGACACATTAGTTTGCAAATAGCAATATTGGTAGCAGCCAAACTGACACTGGGTCCTATATTCTAAACTATAGTATGGGTCAGAAGAAGGTGGCAGGGGTGGGGCAGGGGGAATCAGGAGGCCCCGGATGGTGGCTGTCTGTTGCAGTGACAAAGGGACTATGAGGGGAGTTGTGCTGAGTTGTATATTTGCATTTTTGCAGCTCTGAAAATATAATCCTGAAGTCTTCTTTTAGATATAGAGAGGCAGAAAAACTGAGAGGAGGAAGAGAGAGGTAGAGAGAGAGAGAAGAGAGAGGCCACAGCACTGAAACTTTCTTCAATGTGGTAGGGGCAAGACTGGATCCTTCACATGAAAGAGCAGTGCACTATCCATGTAGACAATTGATATTTCACCCCCTTAAAAAGTCTTCTAGTGGGAGTCAGGTGGTAGCTCAGCGGGTTAAGCACACGTGGTGTAAAGCGCAAGGACCCGCGTAAGGATCCCAGTTCGAGCCCCCGGCTCCCCACCTGCAGGGGAGTCTCTTCACAGGTGGTGAAGCAGGTCTGCAGGTGTCTATCTTTCTCTCCCCCATCTATCTTCCCCTCCTCTCTCCATTTCTCTCTGTCCTATCCAACAACGAACAACATCAACAATAACACTAATAACCACAACAAGGCTACAACAACAAGAGCAACAAAAGGGGAAAAAATGGCCTCCAGGAGCGGTGGATTCATGGTGCAGGCAGTGAGCCCCAGCAATAACCCTGGAGGCAAAAAAAAAAAAGAGTAATTTCTTAAGTCAACCATCACATTGTAAACTACTCAACCCTCAGTAAAAAATAATAACACAAAACAAAATAAAACTTAAAGGTCATTTCTACACTTTTTCCAATCTGGACCACGATAGAAATGTTCTCTCCTGCATCAGCCCTTCCTCTGACTTTAAGGGCCTGGATGTCGGCTGAGCAAAGGTTGCCACTGTCAAAATGTGGAGGTGAGTGACCTTTAGTTTCCAATTAGATGTGTATTTTGGAAGAATGTGCATGATTCAGATGATACACAAAGGAAAACGGTGGGATCCTAGCACAGAGCACCGGTAAACAGGGTGAGATCCTGCTGGCTGCCATCGAGCTACAGGATTTTCAGGATGAGAAACAAAGGCTGTGTGACGGAAGGATGAGTAATTGGCCAACGGCTTCAACGGACGGACAGGCAGGCTGATGCTGGAGCAGAATGGGAGGTCCTGGCAGTGGGTGGACGGACACGGGAAGATGGTAGGTAGGGGACCTGTGGGTAGACGGTCTGATAAATGCGGAGGGTGCGTAAATGGATTGATGGGTGAGTGGCGGACAGGAAACCTTGGATCTACATACAGCGATGAAGAAGTATAGAGAGACGATGGACAGACAGAATTCCAGATACACAATAGGTCGCTTGGATGGCTTTGATAACTCCATTGCCTTTTCAAATTTTTTTTTTAAATTATCTTTGTGTATTTATTGGATAGTGACAGCCTGAAACAGAGAGGGAAGAGAATGATAGAGAGGGAGGAAGAGGGGCCAGGTGGTGGCTCACCTGGTTGAGCACACACATTGCAGTGTTCAAGGACCCAGGTTCGAGCCCCTGGTCCCCACCTGCAGGAGAAAAGCGTCATGAGTGGTGAAGTAAAGCTACAGGTGTCTCTCTGTCTCTTTCCCTCTATCCCCTCCCCCACACTTTCAGTTTCTCTGTCTCTATCCAATAATAAATACATAAAAAAGATTAAAAAGAGATCAAGAGAGACAGACAGACAGACAAAACAGACAGAGAGAGAGAAAGAGATTTGCAGACCTGCTTCACCACTTGCAAAGCTTTCCCCCTGAAGGTGGGGACTAGGAGCTCGAACTTGATTCCTTGCACATTGTAATGTGTACTCAACCAGGCTCACCACCACCCAGCTCCCTTAAAAACATTACTTGTGGGGGTTGGGCGGTAGCGCAGCGGGGTAAGCGCGTGTGGCAAAGCACAAGGATCTGCAGAAGGATCCAGTTCCAGTCCCCAACTCCCCACCTGCAGGGGAGTCACTTCACGGGTGGTGAAGCAGGTCTGCAGGTGTCTCTCTTTCTCTCCCCCTCTCTGTCTTCCCCTCCTTTCTCCATTTCTCTCTGTTCTATGCAACAATGAATGATATCAACAACCACAATAATAAGTACAACAAGGCTACAACAACAAGGGCGGCAACAAAGGGGGGAAAATGGCCTCCAGGAGCAGTGGATTCATGGTGCAGGCCCTGAGCCCCAGCAATAACCCTGGAGGCAAAAAACAAAGCAAAACAAAAACAAAACCACTATTTATGTGTATTTTGTGCCTGCGTATAGTATGAAACCATACCCGGTTATCTGTTGCCCGTTTGTAAGAAGTGAGGTTGACTACTGCTCTTTGGTAAGCTCCAGTGTTCTCATTCTCTGGATTCCATAGAGGAGTGAAATGTTGTCTTTCACCTCTTTGCTTATTTCCCTGAGAATAATCACTTCCACTTTAATGCCGTCCCCCTGCTAAGAATGCAGTGTCATCGTTTTACATTTCCGACTAACGTTCTATTCAATATGTATTTCCCACAATTCCTTTTTTCCCTCCAGGGTTATAACTGGGGCTTGGTGACAGCACTGTGAATTCACTACTCTTGGCTGCCATTTTTTCCATTTTATTGGATAGGACAGAAAGATAAGAAATTGAGAGGGGAAGAGAAGATCTTAGAGAGGGAGAAAGATACACACCTGAAGACCTGCTTCACTGCTTGTGATATGACCCCCCTGCAGATGTGGAGCAGGGGACTTGAACCAGGATCTTTGCACAGGTCCCTGTACTTAGTACTATGTGAGCTTAGCCATTTGTGCCAATGCCTGGCCCTCTCCCCTAACTTCTTTATTTAGTTTTCCATCTGTGGACATTTGGGCTGCTTCCATTCCTTGGCTATGGTAAATAAATGATGGAGCATGTGTCCCCTCAAATTGGTGTGTCCAGGCCCTTTGGCTCACCAAACTGTCTCTCAGACTCTGTGAGTCTCACGAGGTTATTTGGTGAGAGGGGGGCATACCGTTTTGGTGGCTGCCGCAGTGGGAAACTGCACCCCTTTAATTCTCCAACCTGGTAAACCATTATTAAATACAACAACATTTAAAAAGCTAATAAGCTATACACTTAATCACAAATGGAATCTGTGTGTTTAACCTCATGAAAGAAAAACAAGTCCTAAATCCATAGAGAGACAAGTATTTTCTGTGAATTGGAAACCCCAACACAGCAAGATCTTCCTCCTCCCCCAAGCTGATCTACATGTGAAGTCTTAGCAGGCTTTTCAAAATTACAGCGACTCGAGTTCCATCTGCTCTAGTCCTACCTTTGGGCTCCTGTTTATTGAACAATTTCTCCTGCTTTCTATCTTACTGCCTTCTATCCACCAAGGTGCAGCTGCTGCCATGACGCCATCCTCACCTCCCCAGCAGACGACCTCACCCGTGTGTGCCAGAGCTCCATCTCCCCAGAGCCCTGCCCACTAGGGAAAGACACAGACAGGCTGGGGCTGGGCAGTGGTGCACTGGGCTAAGTGCACAAAGTAGGAAGCACAGGGAACTAGGCAAGGATGCCAGTCAAAGCACCTGGTTTCCCACCTGCGGGGGGATATTTCACAAGTGGTGAAGCAGGTCTGCAGGTGTCTCTCTGTCTCTCTCCCTCTCCCTCTCCCTCTCCCCTCTGTCCTGTCCAATAAAATGGGAAAAAATGGTGGCCAGGAGCAGTGGATTCGTAGTGTAGGCACTGAGCCCCAGCAATAATCCCGAAGGCAAAATTAATTAATTAAAATAAAAACAATAAAATTAAAAAATATAGAAACAGACTGGGGGTGTGGATCCACCTGCCAACACCCATGTCCAGTGGAGAAGCAGTGACAGAGGCCAGAACTCCCACCTTCTGCTCCCCATAAAGAATTTGGGTCCATACTCCCAGAGGGATGAAGAACAGGGAAGCTTCCAATAGAGGGGATGGGACACGGAACTCTAGTGGTGGGAACTGTGTGGAATTGTACTTCTGTTCTCTTGCAATCTTGTTAATCGTTATTAAATCACTAACAAAAAAATGAAGAGATGCTTATGAAAACATTATAAGCTTATAAAATGAGGTGAGACTTTACAGTGATCTTCATTTTATTTAAAATATATTGAAGCATTCTGGATATTAAAATACCACGATGTCACTGTAACTAGAGATGGAATGTTGTGCTTCTAACTTCTATATAGCTCATTTTAAAAAAATGATGCTATAAATCAATGTACAATAATTTTTTAAATAAAAATAAAGTATATTCTTGGGTAAAAAATTACATTGGCAAGCCTATTTTAAATGCTATTAAGAAAGGCAAAACCTAGAATAACTAAAGCTGAGACAACAAAGATGAAGTGGGAAGTATCCTTTAGCTGAGATGAGGGCTTCTCTCGTAGCTACAATGAACAAGAATGTTTGGTATTGATGGAGGCATAGCTACATGGACTGCTGGAACAGAACTCAGAAAAGGATGCTTACAAATACACCTTAAGTTGAGAAAGATGGAGAGAGAGAGAGAGAGAGAGAGAGAGAGAGAGAGAATGAGAGAGAAAGAGAGAGAGAGAGACATAGAGGCATGGAGCAATTCAACAGAGAAATGACAATCTTCTCAGCAAATTGTGCTGGGTTGTGGCCGTCGTCGTGGGTCCCAAGCCTAGATCAGTGATTCCCAGCTTGACAGGACTGTGCCCCTGGCTAGACTGCTCTCCTAATGGTGTCATCTCCCTCCTGTGTCCGTCCCACTTGGGGAGGATGAGGAAAGAACAGCAGATAAGAGAGTCCAGCTTTCTAGTCCTATTCCCAGCTTTGATACCATCTTCCCAGACAATACTTATAGCTCACCTGCATGTTAGCTGTTGGGCTTAGGGAAAATTAGTAAAGTCATGGGTCCCTTGAAATATGTCTAAAATAGATTTCCTAGATCTTCCAACATGAAAACCCCGAATCTTATCTGCTCTATTCTTACCTGTAGGTTCCTGGTTATTAAGAAATTTGCTCTGCTTTATATCTTAATGCTTTTCAGCCACCAAGTTACAGATGTTACCATGACACTGACCTGACTTCCCTGGGCAGATGCCTTCACCCGTGTGTCCTGGAACCTCCCCTCCCCAGAGCCCTGCCCCACTAGGGACAGACAGAGACAGGCTGGGGGTGTGGATCTACCTGCCAACACCCATGTCCAGTGGAGAAGCAACTACAGAAGCCAGAACTCCCACCTTCTGCACCCCATAACGATTCTGGGTCTGTAACCCCAGAAGGATGAACAGGGAAGCTTCCAGTGGAGGGGATGGGATACAGAACTGTGGTGGTGGGAACTGTGTGGCATTGTAGCCCTCTTATCCCACAATCTTGCTGATCATTAGTCAATCACTAATAAAACATTAAAGAGTGCAGGGAGCGAGCCCTTCCCTGGGGACGACTGATAGACACTGTCAAGATCGCTCCTCCCCCCACCAGCTCTCCCCGCGCACCAGCCCTGCTCGTCCAGTCAAATCTGCCTCCAGTAGCAGCGGGAACTCTCCCACCCCACCCCGCACATGGCCCGGAGTCACAGGGAAAGAGGGACAGACCCTGAGGACCCGTCTGCCGTCTGCCTTCATACCCTATTCTCCACGTCACTGCTGCCCTTCCTGGTGGCAGGCCCTCTTCACCCACCATTGTCACCTCCACTCCATCATCACCTTCATCCTTAATATCATCCATTGTTACCTCCGTCCTCATAATCACCTCCCCCGCAACTGACACCTCCAGTCCCAGTGCCGTCCAGCTTCAACAGGGCCACCTCTCCGTGTCCCACCCAGAGATGTCCTCTGACAAGATCTGCCCCCATGTGAATTCTGTAAGACATTTAACTTTACTTGTGTTTCTCTCTCCCATACAAGCTGCCAGTTACTCCAGTACCGTTTGTTCCCCAAACATGACTTTTCTCAGTAAGCTGCTTCACTGCTTCCAGAAAAATCAATTGACCCTCTAAGTAGAAAGCCTATTTCTGGGCTGCTGCCTTATCTCATTGATCTTTCTTTCTTTGTGCTGATGCCTCATTCTCTTTGGCCACTGTCGCATCTCAGTAACTCCGGAAGTCAGCAAGTATACATCTTCCGACTTGATTCTTTAATGAGATTGTTGTGGCTTCTCTGAGTTGAGACTCTCCGTCAACCTTAGAGGCTGTATTTCACTTTCTAGAGACAATGCCCTGGGGTGGTCATTATGTCTGCCTAGAAGCTAGAACCAGTTCAAGGAAAGCTGACAACTCTCTGAAGTCAGGTTTTCTGATCCACTGACAAGGCTCATCTATTTATTTGCATCTCTGCTCTTCAAAGCTCTGGACACAGACGCCCATCCATTGACAGTGGACCAGGAAACTCACTGTGTTGCCTGGTCTCTTCCATCTCCCATGAGCACTGGCTAACCAAATACCTCAGTTAAGATAAATTATTTGGGCGGGGGAGGGTGAGTGGTAGTGCAGCGGGTTGAGCACATGTGGCATAGAGCACAAGGATCCCGGTTCGAGCCCCCAGGACCTACTAACCTTTTCCAAAATGGAGACCCCAAATCTCATATGCTCTAGTCTTACCTTTAGGTTCCTGCTTATTAAACAACTTGTTCTGCTTTATATCTTGATGCTTTTTTCAGCCACCAAGTTGCAGATGCTACCATGACGCCATCCTGACTTCCCTGGACAGACGACCTCACCAGTGTGTCCTGGAGCCTCCCCTCCCCAGAGCCTTGCCCCACTAGGGAAAGACAGACACAGGCTGGGGGTGTGGATCCACCTGCCAACACCCATGTCCAGTGGAGAAGCAACTACAGAAGCCAGAGCTCCCACCTTCTGCAACCCATAACGATTCTGGGTCTATACCCCCAGAAGGATGAAGAATAGGGAAGCTTCCCCTATTATCTTATAATCTTGGATATCACTTTTAAATCACTACTTAAAAAATGAAGAAGTCAAGATGGTCTTCTAGAAGCTGGAATGCAAGGCATGAGCTGCTGGGCCCACTGCTCAGCCCTCCCAATAGCCTCCTGTGGCCCAGCAGGTGCCCAGAATCACAGCATCATCTCTTCCTGCCCAGAGGAGCTCAGAGAAGTCCTGCTTCCTGCACCACACTCCCTTTGATTTCCTGCACTCCTCAGGTTGATTTTAGTGTGCGATTTCCATTTTCATGTTCTCCTCTGGGGAGATTATCTGGGATAGAAAATTCAAGCTCTGTGAGAATGAGACAGGAAAAGGAAGCAGCGGAAGCAGGCTAAGCCTGCAGCTGAAGCTGCTGAGGAGAGCTCAGTGCTCAGCCTCAGCCGAGAGCTCATAGCTGTCCCTGTGTGTGACTCTCAGTCCACAGGAGAGATGGAAACCCTTAGGATAAAAGCCATTATGATGGGACGTGCAGACAGCTGACATTTGACAGTAAGACTTGGTTATTTACTAGAGAGAGAGAAAGAGAGAGAGAGACCTGCAACACTGTTTTATTACTTGCAAAGCATCCTTTCCCTAACAACTGAGTTTTAACTTTCCTAATTTTCCCTTAATTATGAAAGCAAAACATGCTAGCTTTGACATGCTTAGGTTAGAAGACACACTAGGAGTAAAGTGAAAAGTTCATATGATCTCATTACCCATTTGGTATTTATCTTCCCAATTATTCTCAAGAGCTTCTTTAAAAAAAAAAAAGTCTGTGTATCTGCCAACACCCATGTCCAGTGGAGAAGCAATTACAGAAGCCAGAGCTCCCACCTTCTACTCCCCATAAAGATCTTGGTCCATGCTCCCAGAGAGATAAAGAACAGGGAAGCTCCTAACAGAGGGGATGGGATATGGAACTGATGCTGGGAATTGTATAGAATTGTAGCTCTCTTAAACCACAATCTTGTCCACCATTATTAAATCACTAATAAAAAAAAGGTGTATCAAATGCCAGATATGCTTTTTTTTAAGTTGGTGAATATTATTGAATTATCTAAAATGGACCTACTAGTTTTTTCCAAAGTGGAGACCCCAAATCCCATCTGCTATATTCTTGTCTTTAGGTTCCTGATTATTAAACAGTTTGTCCTGCTTTATAGCTTAATGCTTTTCAGCCACCAAGTTGCAGATGCTACCATGACGCCAACCTGAGTTCCTTGGTCAGACAACCTCACCCATGTGTCCTGGAACCCCACCTCCCCGAGCCCTGCCCCACTAGGGAAAGACAGAAGAAACACACTGGGTGTGTGAACTGACCTGTCAATTCCCATGTCCAGCAGAGAAGCAATTACAGAAACCAGAGCTCCCACCTTCTGCTCCCCATAATAATCCTGGTCCATGCTCCCAGAGGGATCAAGAATAGGAAGCTTCCAATGGAGCGGATGGGATATGGAACTCTGGTGGCAGGAATTGTATGGAATTTGACACCTCTTGTCCTATGGTCTTGTTGATCATTGTTAAATCAATAAAAAAAAAAACTGGAATTATGAAGTGAAACAAATATAAACCTTTCTGAGTATTTTTTATTGGGTATATTAATGGTTAACAGTAAATACAGTTGCTGACACATGGGTAAAATTTCTCAATTCCATGCAAAACACTCTCTCCAGCCTGGGTCCTCCTCCACTGTCAGCACCAGGACCTAAAAGCACCCCTCCCCCACCCCAGAGGCTTTTGCTTTGGTGCAGTACAGCAGACCCAGTCCAGGTTCTGCTTGGTGTTTCCCTTCTCTGTTCTGATTTCTCCACTTCTGTCCATGAGTGAGGTCATCCCATCTTCATCCTTCTCTTTCTGGCTGATCTCACTTCACAGGATTCCTTCCAGCTGCATCCAAGAGGAGGGGAAGAAGATGACTTCATCCTTCTTCACCAGCTGAGAAGTATTGTGTTGTGTGTCTAGACCAGCATTTCCTGAGCCACTCATTTGTTGCCAGACACCTGGCTCATAAGAACCCAAGACCTAGTCCTAGCATTTGCTTCCCCATTTGGTGCTGGAAACAAGGTTTGCTTGCTGTCTTGTGCCCAATGTACTTAGACCAGAGAAAGACACCGAAGCTCTTTAGAATGAAAGAATAAGAAGAGAGATAATTCATCCAAGAGAGCACTGGCCTTACTGTGTACAAAATCCAGGTCCCTAACTGTCGTATGCTTTACATTGGTTTGTTCTAGCCCTCCCCCATCAAGAGAATTGGATCAGTCCTATTAATTTCGCGGGCCTGCTTGGCCCCGCCCCAAGGAACCCCGGGAGAGGGTTCCTGAGTCCGAGAGTGACTGAGTTCCTGAGTTCGAGAGTTTCAGAGTTACAGAGTAAGAGAGACTTCCACAGTGGAAGAGTTTCAGAGGGTTCCCCAGTACGAGAGTTCCAGAGTTCCAGAGTAAGAGAGAGTTCCAGAGTTCCAGAGTAAGAGAGAGTTCCAGAGTGCCAGAGTTGCAGAGGGTTCCCCAGTAGGAGAGTTCCCGAGTTACAGAGTAAGAGGGAGTGCTGGTGCCGCTGCAAAGAGACAGCAGAGTTCTGTTTGGTGATTAGTTTGTCTTAGTTTGTGAATCATTGTTCCTGAATAAAGAAATACAGCTTCCCTGCCCAGCCGTTGTCTCCGCGTCTCTGTTACCCGCCAGTGAAGCTAGCCCGGCCAGCAAGAGCCTCCGAATTTTAACAACACCTAACTGCACCATGGCACTCAGGTGGGGGCGGGGGTTGGTGCTGTGGTCTGTGTGTGTCTGAAAATAAGTTAGCCTGCAGTAAAGAAAGCATGCATACACGAGGCCTCAGAACACCCACGAAAAGAAAAAAGAATGAGGGGTCCAGGTGGTGGTGCACTTGGTTAAGCACTCACATCACAGTGCACAAGGACCCAAGTTCAAGCCCCTGGTCCCCACCTGCAGGGGGAAGCTTCACGAGTGGCGAAACAGGGCTGCAGATGTCTCTCTGTCTCTCTCCCTCTCTCCATCCCCTCCCCTCTCATTTTATCTCTGTCTCTATCCAATAGGAAACAAATTAAAATATTTTTAAAGAAAATTTTTTTAAAAGAATGAAAATCAGGAAGGGTTGTGGGTAGACTAAGTCTTCCAGGACTCAGCTGACTCACAGCTATTGTGCTCTATGCCTCCTGGCATATTTGCAAGAAAACCATGTTCTCCTCCTTGGACTGACCCTGAAGATTTAGGTCAACCTACGTGTGGACTTTTCTTCAACACTTCCTGTCTCTGCGAACAAAAATGTTCTTCATTACTAAATTCAGTAGATGACTAGTTTATGGGAAGGACTATTAAAAAAAAAAAAAAAAAACTGTTTCCAGGAATTACTTCAGATCTTATTACCTTTGTTTTCCAGACAAGTACTTGAACTGGTACTTAAGAATGATCCTAATACGGCACGAGAGAGCACTCTAGTTTTATTGAACAGTGTAGATTTGTGTTATGGTCACACAAACAGTCATTGAATTTCTAGATAGCTTATGAAAACTGTTTATTTACTGAGTAGTAGTTAGTTAGTTAGTTTTATGCAATTTGTAGAGTCAGGGCCTCCACATACATGACTTGATCATCTCTGGTCATTTTTGTCATTTAGATAGAGGGACAGGGAGAGAGAAGGCAAAAGAGACCATGTCATTAGCACTTCCATTAGCCTTTTTTTAAAAAAAATTATTATCTTCATTTATTTATTGAATAGAGACAGACAGAGATCAAGAGGGAGGGGGCGGAGAGGAAGAGAGACAGGGAGACACCTGCAGCCCTGCTTCACCACTCGTGAAGCTTTCCCCCTGAAGGTGAGGACCAGCAGCTTGAACCTGGGTCCTTGCACACTGTAACATGTGTGCTCAACCAGGTGCACCACCACCCGGCCCCTTCCATCAGCTTTATAATATCTCCTCTGTGGTGTCATGGCTCAGAGCTGGACTGTGCTCATAGGACAGGCACATTTACAGGGTTCACTCAATAAACCCTGCAAATCCTCTCTGTCCAAATGCATCTGTTAAAAGTTGTGGCTGCTGACCTTTAAGAAAACAAGTATCAGACACTCTCGGTTCATCTGGCCAATGGTGGAGTGGAATTCTTCTGAGATGGGGTCACCCAGTGAAGGACTTTGTAAAAATCCAACCTACTGAGCTTCCAGAGAGAAGGAAAGAGCTTGTGTCATCTGACACCTCTTGGCATGTCACGTCTCTGTATCTCAGTTGTGTGACCTTGTGAATGACTCACACTCTGGTCTTTCCAACTAGACTGGAAAGGTATTTTATCAATAAAGCAATCAAGATCTCTATGATCCTTTGGTTCCTGCCAATCTATGACTCCAATACTAAGCACCTCTTCCCCCCACCCCAAATTTTATACAGGTAGCAAAAACTAAAGCATAAGTTCTTAATTTATTGACAGACACAGAGACTTAGCTATGGAATGTTTCAGACTCCGATTTTCATGGAGTGCTCTTCTAGCCAAATCGGGAAGGACAACTTTTGCTTTTCTTTTGTTCCTTGAACACAAGGTATTTTTTTAAGGGATGGTAGCAGGTCACAGATCACAGGATTCAAATTGTCTCCAAGGTTCCCTGCAGATTGGTAACCTGACAATGAATTTCCACTCGATAGAAACCCACTGAGCAGACCAGAGGGATTGTGCAGAGGGACAGGGAGACACTCAGTGACTCTACAGATTTGATGGGGGGGGGGGGGTCCACCTCAGTGATGAGAAGATGCCAAATTGTGTATTTCTTAGCAGAAAGAAACTAATAACAATATAACAGGTCTTTGTAAAAGTCATATGCTTGGAGGGTGTTTTGTGGATCTTAGGGAGAATCAAAGTCATCCCCTTAAAAAAAAATACAGCAATTTAGGTTGCTGTAGTGGACTGAATAGAATCTCCCCAAGATGTATGAGCCCTTGGAACTTTATAAAAAACAACTTTATATGGAAGTGGGGTCTTCATGAAGGCAATCAATGATGCTACATAGAGGTACATAGCATTGGACTGAGCCCCAAGTCTAGTGAGTGTTCCTCTCAAATGAGAAGACTAGACCGGGGAGGTAGCACAGTGGTCAAAAGACTTTTATGCCTGAGGCACCAAAGGCCTCAGGTTCAATACCCAGCACCAACCATCATACGGCAGAACTGAGCAGTGGTCTAATTAAAGGATCCCTACATGTGTAGACTCAGGAGATCAAATCCGGGCGGAGGCGTTAGGAGTGGGTCAGTCCCAGGCAGAGGCCCTGGAGGAAAGGCTTCCTGAGTAGGATGTCCACACCCTATTCTGAAAAACACAATTATTTCTGAGAGACCACAATATGCCTCTATGCAAATAAAACAACCTGGAACAGCCAATCACTGCCAGCCAACCCCAGGGACCTGCCCCAATTAAGTCTACCAAGCACCTATGAGGGCACTTGGTCCTGGGAAGCCGGTCGGGGTCACTGTCTGTGGTGTTCTGCAAATCCATGCTACCTCTCTGGCTTTCAAGTTCTTCTCGCCTGACTCCCAGGGTTATGCTGATTCTTGCTGGCAGCTACTGTGATGGAGCCAGAATTGGGAAGCCCATCCAGGTCTTTGTAAGAACTCTCACACTCCCTACTGGACCTGGGAAGCCCCTTGGCCTACGGCATCCAGTGGCCCAGTGAAGCTTTTGCCAGAGAGTGAGGACTGTGGCTTCTGCAACAGAGGCCGAGATCAGGGTACTGCTTCCGCAGACCCAGGCTCCCCAGAAGTTGGAGGAAAGCTGAGAAAGACAAGGCACAGTTCTTTCTTAAAGGCTTCAGAGAGAATAGAGCTTGGCCTGAACCATGACTGGAATTTCTGCCACCCAGACTGGGAGCTAATCCATTTCTGTTGTTTCAAATCACCAAGTTTTTTTTTTTTTGTTTGTTGTTTGTTTTTTAAAAAATATCTTACAGCTGCCCAAGGAGAAGATGCAGGTATTGTGTTGGAAAGGGAGATGGATGGCAGAAGGGAAGAAGAGAGACGAGAAATACAGAGGCCTTGTGATGACTTAAGCTAACTGAACTCTTCCACCTTCCTTCCTCCCTTCCATCCTTCCTTCCTTCCTTCCTTCCTTCCTTCCTTCCTTCCTTCCTTCCTTTCTTTCTTACTTTCTTTCTCTCTCTCTTTCTTTCTTTCTTTCTTTCTTTCTTTCTTTCTTTCTTTCTTCCTTTCTTTTTTAACCAGAGCACTGCTCAGCTTTGGTGTATATGGTTCTGGGGATTGCACCTGCAACCTTTGGTGTCTCAGGGATGAAGGGCTTTTTGCATAACCATTATACCATCTCCCCAGCCCCTTTTCCCCTTTCTTTCAGAGATAACTACCGGTTATCTCCATTTTAAGGAATAATAACTGAGTTTTAGAGAAGTGTAGAGCCTAGTGCAGGAGCATGCAGCAGGGAGTGGGGCGGGACTGAGAAGAAATCGAGTAGAGGTGCTTTTCCTAGCATGAGGACAAAGGCTCCAATACCCGCCATCTCGGGTTCTGACTATTACAGGATCACAGTGGCCAGAGCCTGGGGTCCACCTAGGTGCCCACTGTGTACACCTGGCAAAGAGCCTGTGGGCTATGTACTCAGTGGAATGCTACTGAGGCATTAGAAGACAGGGCTGCACCTTTGGACTGCTAGGGACAGAACTTGAAGTGATGGTGCCCTGTGAAATAAAGCAGGAAGTGAAAGATAGTGACCCAATGCGTCCAGATTATGTGAAATCAGAATGGCCAGAGCAAACCAGCCGGCCCAACACAGCACAGCTAACTCTCAGACATGATGAGCAGACGGAAGAGGTTGCTGGAGGAAGAAGTGGAGAGGTCATTCTGAGAACGTGATGGGAGGTTTTGGAGGTGGGCGTGGTGGCAATGCCTGTATGCATACAGGGGTGTGTGATGTGAAACTCCTCAAACGCAGCCGTGTCCTAAACCAGTGATAAACTGACACATTCTGAATAGAAAATAAAGTCATGGCTACTGGATGATGTAGTCTAGCGGCGAGTCTTTCTCTCCTGAATATTTTCCCATCAGGGTTATTTTTTAAATTTTTTAAAAATGTATTCCCTCTTGTTGCCCTTGTTGTTTTGTTGTTGTAGTTATTATTGTTGTCTAGGAGAGAGAGAAATGGAGAGAGGAGGGGAAGACAGAGAGGCAGAGAGAAAGCTAGACATCTGCAGACCATCTGCAGACCTGCTTCACTGCTTGTGAAGTGACTCCCCTGCAGGTGGGGAGCCGTGCACTTAACCCGCTGCGCTGCTGCCTGACTCCCCGCCCCATCATGGTTTTATGTATCTAATAAGCCCCAAGCAAAAGCCAAACAGAAGTTTTTATTTTTTACAAAGGGGAGGGGGTGGGCTTTGGGATCTTGGGTCATGCCTGTGGAAAATGGCCTCAGGAGAGTTCTGCAGACACCTGTGGTGGTGAGGTGAGAACGTTTACACAGACGTCAACCCCCCACTGCAATCATAAAATCTGTTATTATTATTACTATTTAATCATTCAAAGGTGACTGTTCAGTTATTATTGCATGTGACTTTCTCATAAGCCCCCATCAGTCATGAGGACAGGTTTGGGAAACTGGATGTCTTCCTTACTTCTAAAAATAAAAAAATCAATAAAAAATAAAGTAGGTCTAAGTCACCAAGAAAAGCAAAATTGCCTTTATGCTGAAGTGGAAAATATTGGTTTAAAAAAAAAAATCCTAGGAAATGTCATTTCCTTCCCAGGCCTTCTATGCTGCTGAAACACCTCACTTACAAACGCCACCCCCTTCCAGCACAAGTGACTGCTAAGGGCCTGGACTAGAAGTCACTCAGGTCTCATAGGAGAAGAAAGTGCCGCTTGGTCTAATTTAGGGGCTCCAGCCCCTCTGACATGATTTGTTTGTTCTCAGAAGTGGCAGCTGCAGGCTGAGGGGAGATGAGATGACTCTTTCTTTGCCAGGAAAAGGACTTTTATTCCCCTGTGGAACAGGAGGCCCACCAGGCTCCTGGGAGACCTGTGAGCCACAGGTCAGAGCCCTCCCCCCTCCCCAGATTGGGAGGAGGACAGACTGGACCCCTCTCACCTAGAGCCCAGCTCTTTAATTGACATGGGTCTTAGTCAGATTGATGGGGTTGACAGTTCATGGTATTTATATACTTTTCTCATGTTTGGGTGCTTCTCTCTGCTCTGATCCAGCTTTCTAGGCCTATTCTCAACCCTGACACCATCTCCCCAGACATGCCTTTAGCCCACCTGTGTGTCAGCTGTCAGGCTCAGGCAAAAATTAGTAAAGTCGGGAGTCGGGCTGTAGCACAGCGGGTTAAGCGCAGGTGGCGCAAAGCACAAGGACGGGCCTAAGGATCCGGGTTCGAGCCCCGGCTCCCCACCTGCAGGGGAGTCGCTTCACAGGTGGTGAAGCAGGTGTTCAGGTGTCTATCTTTCTCTCCCCCTCTCTGTCTTCCCCTCCTCTCTCCATTTCTCTCTGTCCTATCCAACAACGACAACAACAATAATAACTACAACAATAAAACAAGGGCAACAAAAGGGAATAAATAAATAAAATAAAATATTTTTTTTAAAAAAGAGAAAAAAAAAAGAAAAAAACTGTCAAAAAAAATTAGTAAAGTCATGGGACCCTTGGAATATATCTAAAATAAACTTCCTAACTTCTTCCCACATGAAGACCCCCCAACTCTCATCTGCTATATTCTTACCTTTAAGTTCCTGATTATTAAACAATTTATCCTACTTTATATCTTTTGTTAGTATTTATTTATTTATTCCCTTGTGTTGCCCTTGTTGTTTTATTGTTGTAGTTACTATTGTTGTTGTTATTGATGTCCTTGTTGTTGCACAGGACAGAGAGAGATGGAGAGAGGAGGGGAAGACACAGAGGGAGAGAGAAAGACACCTGCAAACCTGCTTCACCACCTGTGAAATGACTCCCCTACAGGTGGGGAACCGGGGCTCAAACCAGGATCCTTACACCAGTCCTTGAGCTTTGCTCCACGTGCGCTTAACCTATTGCACTATATCAAATTAAAAAGCTTCTGCACAGCAAAAGAAACCACTACCCAAACCAAGAGACCCCTCACAGAATCGGTGAATATCTTTACATGCCATACATCCGACAAGAGGCTAATAACCAAAATATATAAAGAGCTTGCCAAACTCAACAACAAGAAAACAAATAACCCCATCCAAAAATGGGGAGAGGACATGGAGAGAATATTCACCACAGAAGAGATCCAAAAGGCCAAGAAACACATGAAAAAATGCTGTCTCTCTCTCTCTCTCTCTCTGTCTCTCTCTCTCTCTGTCTGTCTGTCTCTCTCTCTGTCTCTCTCTTTCTCTCTCATAAAGAAAGCCTGAACTGTGAGCTTCATCAGGAGAAGAATATGATTCCACAAACATAATGAACACATCATGTTTGTGGAATGCTAAAGGGGTGATTTATTCAGAGCCGGGGAGAAAGTCGGACTCTTTTGTCCTGAGTTTGTCCTGAGTGTGTCTCACTTCACATGATTCCTTCAGGCTTCATTCAAGATGGGGTAAAGAACATGAATTCACCACTTTTTAATATCTGTGTGATGTTTGATCACTTGTCATTTGTGCCTGGATACTAAGTCCTGGTGTTTGTTTCACCTAAAAAACATCTTCAATCTTCCTGGTTCCTTTTTGATGTAGTGCTTGATTTTACCAGTAAGTGCTCCTGGGAGTTTGGCATGGGGGCTCACCCTGGACACTGCTGTTGGTCTGCTTCTAAATTCTGCTTCTAAGACCCCTTCTGTTTCATTGGTTTAATCCCCCCTGCTTAACACTGTATTCTATTTACATAACCACTGTTAACTAAGCACCACCCTGCCTGCAGGGCATTGGTTTAATCCTCACTGTTTTGCACGCTTTTTCCTTCTCCCCACCCCCTGTCCTACGTACATCCTCTTCGGACCTGACTCTTCCGCCTCAGGATATATAAGGACAGGATTGTGATTAGAGATAGCTTAGATTGCGCTGCGTTCCACATGAATAAAGACTGAATTGTGTACCACTCAGCCATGAATCCCTGGTCGTCTCTCTCTCCCGCCCACGAAGCTAGCCCGGCCCGACACACTGCCCCATCTCAGGGTGTCCTTGTACGTCCCTCCTGGCCTCTTCTGATCAGCCGCAGGGTGACTGTCTGTGGTGATTCTCTCTCTTTGCCCCGAGACACCTACCTAATCTCAGGACCATGGTAACTGGCGAAGTTCCTCTGCCCGCGAATTCCCTGTACACCGAGTTGTCAATTTCTCCTCCTCTTCCACTGACCCCTCCAGACAAGGAGCCACACAAGTCCTTCTCAGCTTTCCTTTTTTATTATTGTTGTTATTATTATTGTTGTTGTTATTGATGTCGTCATTGTTAGATAGGACAGAGAGAAATGGAGAGAGGAGGAGAAGACAGCGAGGGGGAGAGAAAGACAGACACCTGCAGGCCTGAGTGAAGCTACTCCCCTACAGGTGGGGAGCCGGGGGCTTGAACTGCTATCCTTATGCCAGTCCTTGCGCTTTGCACCACCTGCGCTTAACCCCCTTCTCAGCTTTCTTCCCTGCACTGCTGCCCGAGTGGCCTAAGGTGATCAACAAGGAGCCACGCAAGGCCTGGGGACGTGTCCCCGCCGTGCAGCTTGTGCCTCTCACATGGATAAGGGCCTGGGTTTGAGTTACGGCACAGCACGGAAAAGCAAAGGAAGAACCCCAGTGCAAATCCACTTTCCGGGAATCTCACTTGTATTTATATCAAAACAGAGTGTGTTCTTCTAGCGTTTGCCCTTCTTCCGTAGCCAGTCAACAGCGTCAGGTTGAGCAAGTTTCGAGACCTCCTTTGAATCTGGAGAGGTGGCAGTCATTGACTATGTGGGTCATAGTCTGTCTGTAGCCACAGGGGCAGTTCGGGTCATCTCTGGCTCCCCAGCGATGGAACATAGTGGCGCACCGGCCATGGCCTGTTCGATAGCGATTGAGGAGGGCCCAATCATAACGTGCTAGGTCAAAGCCGGGTTGACGCTTGCAGGGGTCTGTGATGAGGTGTTTGTTCTTTATCTCAGCTGACTGCCAACTCTGTTTCCAAGAGTCTGGAACAGAGAAGTTCAGTGTAGGCGTAGGGGACCAGATTGGGTGACGAGACGTCAAACATTGGACAGGGTGGACTCGAAGAGCAGGACCAACAGCTTGAAAGCTGTCAGGAGCTTGTTGCTGGCTTTGAAAGTGACTGGGATTCATGTGGATTCAGTCGGCTAAGAAGGATCGTCAGTTTCCCCAATGAATGGGTATTCACGGGATGCACCACGGGAAGGTCGATCCAATGCATCCACAGAGTGTGTTAAAGCCGATACTATAAACCATTAACCTAATGTTCCCTATAAGATAAGGTTTAAAAGTACATATATAGGATTAATTGTATACTTGGATATATTCTAAAAATATCTACTTGTAATTCAAGTTGTTTGTTTCTTAATTGATTTAATTCTTTTTTTTTCCTCCAGGGTTATTGCTGGGCTCGGTGCCTGCACCATGAATCCACCACTCCTGGAGGCCTTTTTTCCCCCTTTTGTTACCCTTGTTGTTGTAGCCTCATTGTGGTTATTATAATTATTACCATTGCTGGTGTTGTTGTTGTTGGATAGGACAGAGAGAAATGGAGAGAGGAGGGGAAGACAGAGAGGGGGAGAGAAAGATAGACACCTGCAGACCTGCTTCACCACCTGCAAAGCGACTCCCCTGCAGGTGGGGAGCCGGGGGCTCGAACCAGGATTCTCACGCTGGCCCTTGTGCTTTGCGCCACGTGAGCTTAATCCGCTGCGCCACCGCCTGACCCCCAATTGATTTAATTCTTAATCCTAGACTTCTCCAAACTAAGCGCGCAGCGAAGTGTAGACGTCATTGTTATATTATTGAGTTCTCCCCCACCCGAGGCGATAAGCACAAGCCCACACAGCTCAGCCGACACGCAAACTCGCGCATATAAGCCGTCTCTGTAGCACATCACCCTTTTCCAGATGAGAAAATGTGCTGGAGAGGAGAGCAGATCACACAAATTCTTCTGGTCGGTCAATTCCTGGGCCAACATCTGCACCCAGTTATAATCCAGACAAACTGAACCCATGTTGGGATCAGTCTGCTACCTGGCTGTTAAATGTGAATTTCTATATTGTATGTATGGGTTATTTATATTATCAATTTTCTTACCAAAGCATGACTTGCCTCTGGCTTGTGGTGGTGTTGGGGTTTGTACCTGGGACCTCTGAGCCTCAAGCATGAAAGTCTGTTGAATAAACCACTGTGCTATTTCCTCAACCCTAAAATACAAGTATTTTGTATTAAAAAAAAAAAAAAAACTCGACATATGGAGCTGCGGAAATAAGATTGCAAGCTGATTCTCTTTAACCCCAGCATTGAATGCTTACCAGTCCTCCACTTTTTTTTCACAGCGAAGCACATTGGTGACAAATTGAAGGTCTCTCTGTGTCTTTTTCAAGCATGATGGTAGCTAGCCCTGGTCTGTCCTGCTTTCCTAGTCCTGGTTTTCAGGCACTGGGGAATAACTCAGAATGAGGATGGTACCTTTGGGATGTCCATGTCACTGGGGGTCCTCATTTTGCTCTGCTTCCTAATAGTTTGAAGAGGAAAACAAAAGATGTTAAACAGACCAGAGGCGCAGGCAGGAAGTAATCTGAGAAGGTGCTGGGATCCAGCAGGCTGTTCTCCCCCATTTTCAAGTCCCCTGGTGCAGGCAGGGAGTTCCCCTCAGTTCAGTCCTGTGGTTTCTGGGATCATTTCAGCCAGAACACATGGTCTCCTTGGCTCTTAGCTGACATTCCTGGGCACACTTGGGGAAAGTCTTCTGAGTCACTCCCTTGTCCCTGATTTGGACAACTAACATGTTTGGATAAAAAACTCACTTTGATCTCAGAAAAGTGACTCTGTGACCTTGTGAAGAACTGAGTAATAATAATAATAATAATAATAATAATAATACAAATCCTTAGGAAAATATCCTAAAACAAATGAACAAAAAGTGTCAAGAATAATTCACAACTGTGCCTGAGTTCACTTTGCAATGGGCTTGAGGTTGCTATGAACGAACGCACTGTCGTCTGGGAAACTTGAACAGGGACCACAGTGAGTGACGTCGGTGCTCAGGATTCACTGGAACGCCAAGAAGTTTGGGGAAAGATACTGGGATTGGCTTAAAATGATAAATAAATGAGGAGGGTGGGGTGGGAGCTTACACCTCCCTGTAAAGCACACATGTCACCATGAGCAAGGTCCCAGGTTCGAGCCCCAGCTCCTCACCTGCAGAGAGGAAGCTTCATGGGTGGTGAAGCAGGGCTGCAGGTCTCTCTCTCTCTCTCTCTCTCTCTATGCCTTTCTCTCTCCCTCTCCTCTTAATTTCTCCCTGTCCTATTAAATAAAAAAAGAAAGAAAGGAAAATAAGCAAATGAAGGGGTAGTAAAAGATTTAAGACATAAAGAGCATTACAGAAAAAAAAAAGACAAAAAAAAAAAAAAAAAAGAACAGACTAACACGGCCTCTGCCAATTTCTATTCCAAGTGGGAGTTCTGTGGCTGACTGTCCATTTGCAAAGAAATTCTGCAAACAGCCTTTTCCCAGCCCGACGTCTTCCTTCTAGGCTTCCTTTCCTACAAGCCAGTGCATTGACCTTGTTCTAAGAGGACCTTCTGTCCAGAGTCCTTTAAGTCTTGTCTGTCAGCCACCATTCCATGTCTAACCTAAAAATGATCACAGAATCTCAGAAACTCCAGAGAATTTGCTTAGAGAGAGAGAGGAGTGGCTTTGATTTTTTTCTTTGCTTTGCTTTTTTGACACCAGTGTTTACACTGGGGTTTATCAGTGCCTGTATGATTCTTCCATTCCCAGAAGTCAATTTTATTCTCATTGTTCAATAGAGGGCAAGAGATAAAGAAGGAGAAAGACACAGAAGTAGAGACACCTGCACTGCTCCACTGCTGTGGCCTCCCCCCCCACACACACACACACATGGGGGATGAGCACAAGGACTTGAACCCAGGGCCGTGCACATACACGGCACATGCTGCAGCACAAAGCTCCTCTCGGGTCTCAAGATCACCCTGTCTTGGAGGTGATGACATCTCACTGAGGACTCCTGGGAGAAGTGATGGGTTCCTCCTCTTCTTCCTTTGATGAGTGAGTGAGTGATCAGCCCACATCCCTCCCTCACTGAATCCACTCAACGTCAATGGCTCCTGCTCCACTCATCCATATTGACTTTCTGCTGCAGGAGTGGATCATTCTGACCCAGGAGCCCAGCTACTCATGCTGTGTGTTTCTGTCACCGTGAGCTTGTGTTTAAAACCCTCTTGGGTCACAGGGCGGAGATAATGGCATCCATGGACTCCTTCCCCTGGGGATGGGGGTGAAGAAGAGAACAGACTCGCAGACGCCTGCAGACGTGCACGGATTTTCTGTTAGCTCTGGTTTCCCCTTGCAGGCTCGTCATTGTCCAAACCTAGGGTGTCTCTGGGACTGTGGACTCTAAAGTGCAGCGATACTCTGCACCTGCCGAAGCCACTGGTCAGGAAGCAGCCGGCAGGTGGATGCAGACGCATGTGACAGGTGCACGTCGGCTCAATTAGCAAGGAGCTCCTTGAGGAGCTGGTTATTTATTTTGGTTTCCTTTATAATTATCACTGCTTGAGTTTTGTCAACCAGGGCCTTAAAATCTCCCTCTTCCTCCTCCTCCTCCTTTTTTTTTTTTTTTTTTTGCCTCCAGGGTTATCGCTGGGGCTCAGTGCCTGCGCTAGGAATCCACTGCACCTGGAGAGTATTTTTTTTCCTTTTGTTGCCTTTGTTGTTTATCATTTTTGTTATTATTGTTGTTGTTGTTATTGCTGTCATTGTTGTTGCTGTCGTTGTTGGATAAAACAGAGAGAAATGGAGAGAGGAGGGGGAGACAGAGAGGGGGAGAGAAAGACAGACACCTGCAGACCTGCTTCACCGCCTGTGAAGCGACTCCCCTGCAGGTGGGGAGCCGGGGTTCAAACCGGGATCCCTACTCCAGTCCTTGCACTTCACGCCATGTGTGTTTATCCCACTGCACTACCACCTGGCCCCCTCCCATCTTCTTTTTAATACTCAGAAGTAGAGAAGACAGAATGCCTTCCTTCTGCACACCTAAAATAATTTGGGTCCTTACTCCCAGAATGGGAAATGTTAGGGGGAGATGACCAGAGGGCTCTGAACTCCAACTCCACCAGGACCTGAAGTGTCTGTCACCAGGAATCTTATTTTTATACCTTCACTGCAAGGGAAGCATATCTGGGAAACACCAGAGAAAGCCAGGCTCTGTTCCTCTGTTTCCTATTCTAGAGAGAAGAGGGGAATGGAAGGACAGTAGGAAGTAGTAATAGGTGTAGCTGTGACTTAGAAAGGAAAAGAAGGCAGGATCATAGGAAAAATGGACAAATATATATATATATATATATATATATATATATATATATGATTCTAGAAATAATAGTTCACCCCTATATGTGCCCTTGGGAGAACCACTGCAGTTTCCAGTGGAGGAAATGGGGACACAGAGCTCTGGTGGTGGGAACAGTGTGGAATTATACTTCTGTTATCTCATAATTTTAGAAATCAATATAAAACCACTAGTAAAAAATAGATAAATGAACAAAGAAGATCGAAGCATAAGGACCCCTCACAAGTGACCACTCCCCCCCCCACACACATTCTGCCACCACAACTTTATTCTAACAGGAAAATCTAGGCAGTATTTCAGACCCTGAGGCAGACATACCAGCATTCCAGATGCAGAGCTGCCAAGTAGATTTTTTGTAGTGTTTTTTTTTTCCCTTTCCAAGAAAAGAAGGGCCCAGAGAGATAGGAAATGTGGGAGGGAGGTCCTACCCACAGTACCAGGTACTAAGCTCTAGCTGCCCAGTGGTGGGGCGCTTCTTCATGAAAACTTTGACTGTTGTTTCTACTTGGGAAAGAAGGCAGGACCATAGGAAAAAAGGGCAAATATCAAGTGAGGTGCCTCCAATTGGGGTGGGGTGGTGGTGGTGGCAAGCCTCCAACCCTCCCTCACCAGCTCTAGTGGCTGTGTGAGTTAGAAAGAGGCATCGGGAAATATTCTGGTATGAACATTCGTTTATTTGGAGATGGGTACAGGCTCTTATACTGAGTTAAACAAAAAACATTTTTCACGTATGTCAGAAATTACAGGTTTCTTAAAGGTCAGCCTGCCCCCATGGTAGGGGGCTGGTATGACAAGAATTGATGAGATACATAAAGGTCAAGGCCATTAGTTTCCATGATGCAGGCAAGTTAATTATCCAAAGGTATTTGAGAGAAGCATAGGGGTTAAACCAGTGAGGTTTAATATATATATTTGGAGAAATACTAGTCAACCCATATCTGTGGCCTTGGGAGAACCACTGCAGTCTCCAATGGAGGAAATGACACAGAATTCTGGTGGTGGGAACAGTGTAGAATTGTACCTGTATCTTATAATTTAACCAATCAGTATTGTCACGAATAGAATTTTATAATAATAATAAAAACAGAATAAGCTATCAAAAAAAAAGTGAACTATCAGCCCACAGGCCTAGAAATAATGCAAAAATGCATTTAAGTTTGAGGATTGTGCATAGAGTGGCCTGAGAATAAACAAATATTTATTGGGCCATCAAAGACATGAGCCTGAGGTGATGACATTCTGACAGAGGCTGCTGTGACTGAGGTCTAACTCACTTTTGATGTCTCCCCTGTGCAAAAGTTCTTTGCACCTTGACATTACCTCCTGAAGTGTGTTTACCTAAAAACATCTTTGATCTTCCTTGTTCCTTTTGATGTGATGTGTGGTTTTACCAAGAAGTACTCTGCCGGAGTTCTGGTCAGTGACTCTCACTTGACACAGTCCCGTCTTGGGGTGTCCTGTGTGTGTCCCTCTAGACACTTCGGATCAACTGTGTGGTGACACGTCAGGCCACAGGGCCCTGGCATCTGACTGAGGCTCTCTACCTGTGTATCAGCCATATTCTTCTTGGGCCTCAAATGGTCTATTTTTTTTATCTGTTATCTTAGTTTCTACCTTTTTCATATTTTAAATTAATTTTGTCAATAATATTGTAAGATTATAGAGTATAACTTCACACTATACTCACCCATACTTCCACCCCACCCCACCAACAAATGCCATTGTTCTAAGAGATGGGAACTGGGGGCTTGAACCTGGGTCCTCTGTAACATGAGAACTCTATCAGATAAGCCATTGTCCAGACCTTTCTTTCTTTCTTTCTTTCTTCCTTTCTCTTTCTTTCTTTCTTTCTTCCTTTCTTTCTTTCTTTCTTTCTTTCTTTCTTTCTTTCTTTCTTTCTCTCTTTCTTCTATTTTAAGTATTTATTTTGGACAGAGACAGAGAAATTGAGAGAGAAGGGGGAGATAGAAAAATTCCTTTTTTTTTTTTTTTCATTCCTATAACCTTCCTTTCTCTCGTCCACTGGCCATCCCTTTCTCTCATCATCTGTGTCCACTCGGAGACTCAGATCCGTGGTCCAAGCCCCAGATCCATACACTACACTAGGGAAAGAACACTGTGGGCTAAGAGCACTTAGCTGTTGTGATGCCCTCAGACAGTGTATTATCTCACGATGGACAGTTGAAGCTTATTCTATGTTAATAACATTATGAGACAAGATTCCTAGAAACGCCTGATCTGTCCTCATGGTCATCTATCTCAGCTCATTTCTCTCCACTCTATTCCTCCTCAATTTTCTTTTGGAAAGGTACCCTCATTATCTTCATTCTTTTATTATAGCTTAATTATTCTAGAACGAAGAGCAGGTGTTTCTGCTGCCCAAGCTTCCTTTTGTTGGCAGAAATGTTTGCTTCTCTCAAGAAAATGACCAGGAAGAGAGGTTCCAGGTAAAAAGGATAGGTGAGAGCCAGGACACCAACAAGCCTTGAGGGTGCCTAGTTCTTCCACCTACAGAGAGGAAGAAACAGAACCCCTTCCCTTCCTCCCCCCACCCCTCTCGCAGCTTCTCTGTGTCTCTGTCATAAAAGATCCACAGCTTCTTCAAGGGTGTACCCTAGGTCTCTAGCTGACTCATACAAAGCAGAAAGCAAAGACATTATTGTTGTTTGCTTTCTCACAGACCAGAAACTGGAAATAATGATTCAAAATAGATTTCTCCATGAGCAATAGTTGATTAGAACTTTCTCCTCAGATCCTTCCATTTTTGAAATGTTAACGAACAAATGTCAGACTTCTGGAGGTGTGGTGATGGAGTGGTAACTGTTTCAGGTCACTCTCCCGATAAACTAGAAAAATAAATAAATCACCTGAAAACTTGACAAAATACAACCAGCATCTCTCCAGAAACTCACTAAGCCACAGTCACCCACCAAGTTGCAGATGCTACTTGATTCCATCCTGACTTCCCTGGGCAGACAATGATACTAACGTGTGCTGGAACCCCACCTCTCCAGAGCCCTGCCAAAATACTGTGACTTATAAAGGAAGCAAAGGCAGGACCATAGAAAAAATAGGCAAAAATATGTAAGTGTAGATAGGTAGTTATAGAAATAATATCTGTGAGCTTAGGAGAGCCACTGCAGTTTCCAGTGAAGGAAATGGGGTGGGAGGGCACAAAACTCTGGTGGTGGGAAAGATGTGGAATTGTGCCCCGGTTATCGTAGAGTTTTGTAGATCACTAGTAACATTTTTTTAAAAGAACAAATATCATGATGTCTAAGAAAGCTCAGGATTAGTTCAAGTTCATGTCACAGAATCTGATAATCAAGTTTGAGAGGAGATGGAAAGAAGTTTTGCTGGAATGGCGGTGGTTTGGTGTTGGGGTGAGGTGGGCAGAGCGGGAACGGTGCAGAGGGTATGAGGGCCTGTGAACCCTAGACTTGGAGGCAACATACGGAGCTTTGCTAATAGTGCAGTCTTCAATGAGGCGTTGTGTCTTTTTTAATGTTTTGCTTATTTATTATGGATACAGGCAGAGAGAAATTATGAAAGAAAGGGGAGACAAAAAAGAAGAAAGACAGAGACACCTACAGCATTGCTTCACCGCTAGTGAATCTTACCCCTTGCAGGTGGGGATGAGGGGCTCCAACCCAGATCCTTCCACACGGTAATGTGTGTACTCATCTTGGTGTGCCTCTGCCTGGCCCTGATTTTATTTTATTTTATTTTACTACATAGGCTAGTTATAGAAACCAGATGAGGGAATGACAGAGAATCCATATGAGTGTCAGTGTGATGGACAAAATGTATCTAAGAAAGTTTCTTTTCTTTCTTTCTTTCTTTCTTTCTTTCTTTTTTTTGCCTCCAGGGTTATTGCTGGGGCTCAGTGCCTGCACCATGAATCCACTGCTCCTGGAGGCCATTTTCCCCGCTTTTATTGCCCTTGTTGTTGTAGCCTTGTTGTGGTTATTATTGTTGTCATTGATGTCATCATTGTTGGATAGAGAAATGGAGAGAGGAGGGGAAGACAGAGAGGGGGAGAGACAGACAGACACCTGCAGACCTGCTTCACCACTTGTGAAGCGACTCCCCTGCAGGTGGGGAGCCAGGGGTTTGAACCGGGATCCTTACACTGGTCCTTGTGCTTTGCACCACGTGCACTTAACCCACTGCGCTACTGCCCAGCACCCCTGAGAAAGTTTCTGGGACTTCAGAAAGAGCCCCATCTGCTCGACACATGGCTATGGCATCAGCACCGAGGAAGAGAAAATAATTAGAAATGGCTTCCCCTGGGAGTCGGGCAGTAGCACAGTGGGTTAAGCGCACGTGGCATAAAGCGCAAGGACCAGCTTAAGGATCCTGGTTTGTGCCCCCAGCTCCCCTCCTGTAGGGGAGTCGCTTCACAGGTGGTGAAGCAGGTCTGCAGGTGTCTTTCTCTCTCCCTCTCTGTCTTCCCCTCCTCTCTCCATTTCTCTCTGTCCTATCCAACAACAACGACAACAATAAAAACAACAAGGTCAACAAAAGGGAAAATAATCAAATGAAAGAAAGAAAGAAAGAAAGAAAGAAAGAAAGAAAGAAAGAAAGAAAGAAAGAAAGAAGTGGCATTCCCTGGAAATGCTGGGGGAAACTTCCTTGCTCTGGAAAATTGGCCATGTGCAAATATTGCCTCAAGACAACTGGAGGAGACCAACCTTCATGCCTGAGTTCACTGGCTACAGAGCTTGATCCAGTCCCCACGCAGCGTCTGCAGCTTAGCATCTGTGGGTTCTCCCTGTGAAACTGGTAAGGATTCCTAGACACAAGACATGAAGTGTTGCTGCAGTATAAATCCATAAACGTGACTCTCATCACGCTGACGAAAGGGAACAAAAACACAGCCACAGGACAGGTTGCCGGCCATAAGATCAAAACTTGCCCATGAGTCAGGGTCAATCCACCTTGCTGAAGAGCCATGGCAAAAAGCTTCCCATTGCAACCCCGGCCTGTTGAAGGGCCTCATAGAAGGAAGCCTGTCTCCTCACCCCTGCTTCCAGGAGCCTCCCCTCCCCAGCCCCTACCCCACTGAGGAAAGCAGAAAAGTAGTTACAGAAGCCAGAACTCCCACCTTCTGCTCCCCCAAAAGATGGGGAGAAATGTTAAGGGAAGATAACCAGACTGCCCTGTACCCCCATTCCACCAGGTGTTCATCACCAGGGATCTTGTTTATTTTTTATTTTTTGGATAGAACAAAGAGAAATCGAGAGAGGAGGGGAAGACAGAGATGGGGAGAGAGTCACCTGTGAAGCAACTCCCCTGCAGGTGGGGAGCTGGGTCTCAAACTGAGATATTTGCTTGGGCCCTTGCACTTTGCACTATGTGTGCTTAACCTGCTGTGCCATCCCCGGCCCCTCAGGAATCTTTTTTTTTTTTTAGTTTTTTATTTATAAAAAAGAAACACGGACAAAAACCATAGGATAAGAGGGGTACAAGTCCACATAATTCCCACCACCAGATCTCCGTATCCCCTCCCCTCCCCTGATAGCTTCCCTATTCTCTATCCCTCTGGGAGCATGGACCCAGGGTCATTGTGGGATGCAGAAGGTGGAAGGTCTGTCTTCTGTAATTGCTTCCCCAATGAACATGAGCATTGGCAAGGCAATCCCCTCCTGCAGTTGGAGACCAGGGGCTCAAACCCGGGTCCATCTGCACTGTAACATGTGTGCTCAACCAGGTGTGCCACCACCCAGCCTCACCTCTATTATCTCACAATACTGTAAATCACTGTTAAATCACTAATAACGGTATATTAAAAAATGAGAGTGTCTCACAAGGAAAGGCTTAGTTTTCATCAGTCATGTCTGCCATTCCTGTGGTGTCTCTTGGCAGAGAGGGTAACATTCCATGGCATTTCCCTTCCTCTGTGGATTCATGGTGAACTGAGCTGACTCTACAATCCAGCATGTCAGCCTCATCGTTCTGATCACACTGGATCATAAGCCCACAAAGCCTTCCAAGGGGCTTTTACCCAGTGAGCCTCAAGAGGAACACAACTAGCACTGGCATCTCTGGGTGGCTGTGTGGCCAGTAGCTGTAAGTCTTCTTCTGCCAACCTGCCATCTTGGGGGCCTGGTAAGCCAAGGGCCTCTGTGGGTTTAGAGTTATGCCATCATCATGTGTGCTGGTGTTTGAAACCCGATCCCACCACAGACCCAGTGGTTAATCAAACATGTCCCTGGCAGCCTTTTCCCCAATTTTCCTTTTTTTTTTTTTTTTTTTTAGAAATTGGAGGAATATTGAGTTATAATAATTTCCCTTTGAATTTTATTTTCTCAGCTGTAGCTGCTAATGGAGTATATATTCTTGTCGTATGCGTTACATTGGTTTGTTCTAGCCCTCCCCAAACCAAGAGAATTGGATCAGTCCAATTAATTTCGCGGGCCTGCTTGGCCCCGCCCCAAGGAACCCTGAGGGAGGGTTCCTGAGTTCATGAGTTGGAGAGTGTCTGAGTTCGAGAGGAAGGGAGAGGGTTCCTGAGTTCGAGAGTGCCAGAGTTAGCCAGAGTTCGAGAGTGACAGAGTTCCTGAGTTCGAGAGTTTCAGGGTTACAGAGTAAGAGAGAGTTCCACAGTGGAAGAGTTTCAGAGGGTTCCCCAGTATGAGAGTTCCAGAGTTCCAGAGTTGGAGAGTTCCTGAGTTCCAGAGTAAAAGAGAGAGTGCTTGCGCCGCCGCAAAGAGACAGCAGAGTTCTGTTTGGTGATTAGTTTGTCTTAGTTTATGAATCGTTGTTCCTGAATAAAGAAATACAGCTTCCCTGCCCAGCCACTGTCTCCGCGTCTCTGTTCACCACCGTGAAGCTAGCCCGGCCAGCCAGAGCCTTCCCGAATTTTAACAACATATTCTGAATTATTTCTCTCTAGTCCCCCCTCCCATATCTCTACCACTAATCTTATCACTATTTGTTTTTTATGTTCACAATCTGTACATCACAGTTTTTCTCCAATTATTGTCTAAAAATCTCTGGGAAAGAAGTGGTAGATAGTTTCTTACCAATATCGAGGGCATCTCTCCCACCCCTGCCCCCATTAGGATAGAAGTTATGTCCTGATTCCTTCAGTGTTTCCCTGGACACCAAATGTGCTAAGAAAACTGGTGAGTCTGTCAAAAAGGAGTGTATTTAAAGCTGTACTGTTAGCACTGTTATTAGAGAGGAAACACGGGCTTCCTACACTCTGCTGCGGGGAGCATGATGGCATGGCTCTCCAAATTTGTCACATCTCATACTCTGTCAGACCATGAGTGGCCCAGCAGCATGGTCCATGGGGCCCTCCACCCTCTTAGCCTTCTCTGGTCCATCTGGGAACCCCATGTCTTCAGCCACAACCTCAGGGTTTGATTTGGTTTTGTTTGTTCCTTTGCCTTGCTTCTTTTGATTCCGCATACAAGTGAGATCATCTCTCTCTCTCTCAAATTTTATTATTGATTTAAGATTGATTTACAAAATTATAAGATAACAGGGGTACGACTCCACACCATTCCCACCACCAGAGTTCTGTGTCCCCAGTCTCTCCATTAGAAGCTAAATCAGTTCCTGCAAGGTTGCAGATATGGGTTAACTATCATTTCCTTAACTATCTGTCCATGTATGTTTCATGGGACAGCCCATTTTTTGCTAGAGCCCTCTCTTCTCTTTCTTCGCAAGTCATACACTTATTACTACATTCAAACATCCCTCCTCCCCTTTTTCCTCTTCTCTCTCCAGGTTCTTTTTTTTTTTTTCCTCCAGGGTTGTTGCTGGGCTCGGTGCCTGCACCATGAATCCACCACTCCTGGAGGCCATTTTCCCCCCTTTTGTTGCCCTTGTTGTTGTAGCCTTGTTGTGGTTATTATTATTGCCGTTGTTGATGCTGTTCGTTGTTGGATACGACAGAGAGAAAAAGAGAGGGGAGGGGAAGACAGAGAGGGGGAGAGAAAGGCAGACACCTGCAGACCTGCTTCACCACCTGTGAAGTGACTCCCCTGCAGGTGGGGAGCCAGGGGCTCGAACCAGGATCCTTACACCAGTCCTTGCGCTTTGCACCACATGCGCTTAACCCGCTGCGCCACCGCCCGACCCCCTCTCTCCAGGTTCTGATGAAGTTGGAGTTCAGAGCCCTCTGGTCGTCTTCCCCTATTATTAGTGAGATAGTCTCTTATTTGTCTTTTCCTTTGGACTTATATCACTTTGAACGACCTCCACCAGTCCCACCATGCTATTATAAAAAGCAAGATGTCACCTTTTCTCATTACTAAGTCAGATTCCATCCCATGTACAGACCACATCTCTAGATGTGGAAGGGAAGATAGAAGTCACATCTGCACCTAATTCTACTTCCAAATATCTCTTCTTTTTTCTTCTTCTCTTTCAGATAAGAGAAACCATGCCTGGCTACCTCTGGGGGTTTCAAGATTCACTTCCCTTTTGGTGGTGGCATAAAAAATAAGAATCCTGGTGAGAAACACTTTGGGTCCTGGTGGAATGGGTTCACTTCCCCTATTATTTACCCCTCTGGGAGAATGGACAAAATTCTTTTTGGAGGTGCAGAGGGTGAAAGAGAGAGAGAGTGAATGAGAACCCCTTGACCTTGGGAGAACTACTGCGGTTTCCAATGGAAGAAGAATGGGAACTGTATAGACTTATAGCCCTATTATCTTATAATTTTGTAAGTCAGTATTAAATCACTAATAAAAAAGGAAATCAAAAAAAAAGAAAGAAAATATCTTGCCTATTCCAATTCTGTTCTTCCATCTCAGACAGTGGAATGTGTCACCCTCATGAGCTTGTTATTCTCCTCATCCACCTCTTGATATTCAGTGCAGATCTGCACAAGTTCTAGCTGGGGGCTGGGGGGACCCCTCATTCTGCACACCTGAACTCCAGTACTCAGTGTGTGCCTGGTGGGTGCTGGGCTGGCATGATCACACTGGGGCAAAACCAACCCAGTTGTTGGCACTTCTCAGTTTGATGGTTGCACAAAACATGCCAACAAATAAGCAATAAACCAGAAAGATTTTGGGAAAGATCACTTTCACATCTCCATTTCGAATTTGGAAATGATAGTTTTTTTATTTTTTATTTTTTTAATATTTATTTATTCCCTTTTGTTGCCCTTGTTGTTTTATTGTTGTAGTTATTATTGTTGTTATTGATGTCATCGTTGTTGGATAGGACAGAGAGAAATGGAGAGAGAAGGGGAAGGCAGAGAGGGGAGAGAAAGATAGACACCTGTAGACCTGCTTCACCGCCTGTGAAGTGATTCCCCTGCAGGTGGGGAGCCGGGGGCTCGAACCGGGATCCTTAGGCCGGTCCTTGTGCTTTGTGCCACGTGCACTTAACCTGCTGCACTACTGCCTGACTCCCTGGAAATGATAGTTTTAATGTCGTAATAATAATAACCTCTAATGATTGCTTTGATCATTAAAATAACAACTTTAGGACCAGAGAGATAACTCAGTCTGGTAGAGAGTCAGCTTGCGCACCTGAGAACCCAGAGGCTGTGGTTTCAATTCCTGGCACCACCCTATGCTAGACCCTAGCAGGGCACTGATATCTCTCTCTCTCTCTCTCTCTCTCTCTCTCTCTCTGTCTACCTTTCTTATTTTCTCCCATAATACATAATCCTTAAAAATTACAAACTAATAATGTTTTTGTTCATAACTTGGACTTGACTTCTCTGTGTCTTTTATTCGTTAGAAAGAAACAGAGACAGAGAGACAGAAAGACAGAGGGCAGACACTCCAGCAGGGAGACATTCCCCAGTGTTGTAGATGTGAGGCTCGACTGTGGGTCTTAGGTCTGGCAAAAAGGACCCCTTCCCAAGTGAGCTGTCTCACCAGCCTGATGTAACCATTTCTCTCACAATAACAAGAACAATCCCAGAGAGTCCGGCGGTGCCAACTAACACGACGGGGTCCTGAACTTTGCTTTGGGGGGCCACTAGCCCCAGTTCCTTCTCTAAGGATGTAGGTAGTTTTTCTGCTTTTTTTTTTTCCCTTTCTTTTTCTCTGCTCTGCTAAGAGCTGCGGAGCACAACTAGGTCAAGGTGGTTAAAAAGAAAATCGTTTTTGAGCCACTTATCTTAGCCAGGAAATCTGCTGGAAGTGAGTTCATGCTGTCCGAAAAAGCTGTGTAATGCCAGTTTGTAAAAGGACATAGTATTTGCAATTTGATTTCCTGGAACAAAATCCAGGTGCAAGAAAAGTCTCCCACTGACTGCTTCTTCTTCTTTTTCTTTTTCTTTCTTTTTTTTTTTTTACACTATCTGCTTTTCCCTCATTGCTTTCAGATACTGTCCTTTTGTTAACATAGCACCATCTATGTGTGGGCTATATGGGTATCTTAATTAATTAATCAATCAGCCCTCTCTCACTTAGAAGGACTCTTAGTAGGAATTACTCATTAAAAAATATATTCACCTCTCAAAGATTTAATCAATGTCTCTTGGAAGCTGCATTTTCAGACTATTATTTCCCTGAAAAAGTAAACCGTTTCTGACAAACTCTCCAGTCAGAAAATTCCAGATCACAGAGTTTGGAGATGTGAGCATCTAGATACATTTTTTTTCAATAAAAAATATAATTAGGAGACATCACAAAATCATTATATATTTGAGCTGACTAGGAGCGATGCTTGGTTCATTTTCTCCTCAGTGCTCTGGGATATTAACCTTCAGAAGATTTCCCCACAGACCAAAGTCATTACATTTATGGAGAAGGCCGATTCTTCTGAGCCAGACATCGATGTTCTATATTTATCGCTTAGAGGTTCAGCGGTGCACCAAACACTGTCAGATCTGGGGGAGGGGAGATGGACCAGGTTCAAGGCCGGTGGAGTCCACACCCAGCGAATCCCAGGGGAGAAACAACTCAGTGTCAGAACATAAGACTTGCATGCAAGAGCTCCCAGGTCTCAGTAAAAAATCAGCCCAAAGAACTAAACAGTTTTCTAAAGGAGAGATGCACATGGCCCACAGACACATGAGGAAATGCTCCCCTTCACTCGTCGTCAGAGAAATGCTAATCTCAGCTACACCGAGATGCCATCTCACACCTGAGAGAAGGACTTCTATGAGGGGACGACAGGTGTTGGCAAGGTTGTGGAGGAAAGGGAACTCTGCTCCACAGCTGGTGGGAATGCAGATGGAGGCAGCCCTGTGGAAGACTGTATGGAGACTCCTTAAACAAATAAAAATGGAATCACCTTACGACCCAGCAATACCACTCTTGGGCATTTAACTAATGGACACTCAGGCACTAATGTGAGGGGATATGTGCACCCCCGTGTTCATAGCTGCATTATTCACATTAGCTCTAAAGTGTCAGCAGCCTAAATGACCCCTCAACAGATGGGTGGATAAAGAAGTTATGGGATATATATATTGCATGGAATACTGCTATGCAATCAAAAAGATGATATTGTGACCTTTGTGACAAAAATGGATGGAACTGGAGATGGTTATGCTTATTAAAATAAGTAAAGAGATGTAAATAAGTAAAGATTATGCTTAACAAAATAAATAAAGAGATGAAAGACGACTACTGGATGGTTCCATGCCTATGTGGAATCAGATCTTATGCACATGAACTTGGAAAAAATCAGAAACAAGCAAACTGTTTCTTTGTGAGAACTCTGGCGGTTCTCTGTGGGAGGTGGGAAGGTGTAGACATGGGACCCTGGTGGTGGGTGTGAAGTAGAACTAGACACTGTTATCGTATAATCCTGCAATCTACTATGAACCACAAATTTTTTTTTTAATGAAGAAGAAAAAAAAAAAAGAGGACTCAGTCCCATAGGTTTACACTTGCCTTAGTCTTCTGTGTAATTGGTTTCACCCTGATCAGGGGAGAAGCAATCACAGAAACCAGAGCTTCCCACCTTCTGCATCCCATCAGGAATTTGGGCCATGATCCCAGAAAGGGACAAAGAATAAGGAAGCTTCCAGCAGAGGGGCTGGGACATGGAGCTCTGATGTTGGCAACTGTGTGGAACTGTATTCCTGTTATCTTGTTACTAATTATTAAATCACTCATAAAAATTTTGAAGTAAAAATAAAGGAAAAGAAAGTCTTGGGTGTAGAACATGGATTCATCCACTGACAGCAGATTTCCTAGAAGTATTTGAAGTTCTGAGCAGAGGTCCCTGCATCCTACACTTTACCCCCTTCTCTTATTTATAAACAGACATCATTCTGAGTCAAGATGCATTTTTTTAATATTTATTTTATTTATTTATTCCCTTTTGTTGCCCTTGTTGTTTTATTGTTGTAGTTATTATTATTGTTGTCGTTGTTGGATAGGACAGAGAGAAATGGAGAGAGGAGGAGAAGACAGAGAGGAGGAGAGAAAGATAGACACCTGCAGACCTGCTTCACCGCCTGTGAAGCGACTCCCCTGCAAGTGGAGAGCCGGGTTCGAACCGGGATCCTTATTCCGGTCCTTGTGCTTTGCCCCACCTGCGCTTAACCCGCTGCACTACAGCCCGACTCCCTCAAGATGCATTTTTAACCTTCTTATACCTTTACGGGGGTAATTATAAAATAATTACTGTCCATCAAAACAAAGACAGCTATTTATTTGAAAATAGGATAACAAAGGATAAATGGAACATAAGAAATATCATTCACTTCATTCCAACTTGAAATGCCCATAAATCCCAAAAGCAGATAGTCCTTCACACTACTTTGTGTGGACCTGTATCCTTCTTATCCCATGGTCTTGCTGATATATTTTTATTTTAGAAATAAATTTTAAAAAAGAAAAAAAAAGAGAACTCAGGCTCACTCCCAGCACTGTGTCTGCCAGAGCTGAGCAATGCAACTGGACATTACAATTTTCCTCTTTTCTTTATTGGGGATTAATGGCTCATAGTCAACAGTAAAATACGGTAGTTTGTACATGCATAACATTTCTCAGTTTTCCACAGGATAATTCAACCCCTTTTAGGTTCTCCTCTGTAGTCTGTTATTTCTTTTCCTGCTCCCTCCCCCCACCCCAGAGCACTGAGCAGCTCTGTGTTATGGTGGTGCAGGGGATTGAACCCAGGACTTTGGAGAGAGAGTCTCTGCATAACCATTATGCTGTCTACCCCCATCCTTCTGCTACTTCTTTTTCTGACCCTGTTACAAAGAAAAAAATAAAATAAAAACCAAGTTGAGGGCTTTAGATGAAACAGTTTGACTTGTTTCTCTTTGACAAGAGCCCATCAAGCTGACCCTCCTTGCAGAGATCAAGGGCATCATTTTGAACACGCATCAGATGGAAACTTCCAAAGAGAGCTCGGGCTGTAGTCAAGTCGGGGAAAAGACTAAACGTCTATACCCAGGACATCAAAGCCTTTTGCTTGACAAAATGGAACTGTTTCGAGGAGGTGACAAGCGGCTTCAGCCCACTCTTCAGCGTGTTCTCTGCAGAAGAAGGTATTTCTCACTTCTATGCCCCAAAGCAAGCAAAAGACCTAGGAAATGAATTTCTCTCTCTCTCTCTCTCTCTCTCTCTCTCTTTCTCTCTTTCTTTTTTTATTATTGCCATCAGGGTTATTGCCAGAGCTCGGTGCCTGCAGGGTGAATTCACTGCTCCCAGTGGCTATCTTTCCTTTTTTAGACTCCTTTATTGCATTTGACAGAAACAGAAAGGGGAAGCAATGACAGCAGCCAGACCTCCCACCTTCTCACCCCATAATGACCCTGGGTCCACACTCCCAGAGGGATAAAGAATAGGAAAGCTATCAGGGGAGGGGATGGGACATGGAGCTCTGGGGGTGGGAATTGGGTGGAGTTGTACCCCCTCTTAACCTGTGGTTTTGTCAGTATTTCCTTTTATAAATAAAAAAAGAAAAGAAAAGAAACAGAAAGGGGTTGAGAGGGAGGAGGAGATAGAGAGGGAGAAAGAGAGGCAGCTGCAGCCCTGCTTCATTGCTCATAGAGCTTCTCCCTCAGGTGAGGTCAGGGGCTTGCGCATGGTAACACGCATGTTCCATCCTATGATTATGGGAATATACATTAAAACAACTGTCTTGCAAAGCGGTTAGGCATGATTTATCAAGATTCTTCACATTGGCAGTTCTCTCTTCAATACTCCCTCTGAGTATTTGTACTGAGGAAGTGACCTGTGAGGGTAGAATACAAATGCTTATGTCAGAGAGACACTGAATTCTCTTAGATATCAACAAAAAGATAGAGATGACCTATTGGGGCCGGGCCGTGTACTTGCTACCTTCTTAAAGAAGAGAAAGAGGTGTAGACCACACTGAGCCCCTATAAATTCCAGACAAGAGTATGTGTATTTTTGTAAATCCTGTGGGGAGGCTACACATTGCCTCATGCTTTCTGCTGAAACGCAGCGAATTATGGCTCTGTCACATACACCCCTCTTTTAGAAAAGAAATATTTATCTTCCTTCATTCACTTAATAGGTGAGAAAGAGAGAGGGAAAATGACAGAAAACCAAAATACCACCAGCAGCCCATGTTGCCAGGAAATTGAACCTGGGACCTCTTACACTCGAGTCCTGAGCCCAACCACTGAGCCCAACCACTCAGCCATCTCCAGAACCAAAACTTTCCTCTTTTCTAAGTCAAAGGCATTCACTACACAGATTCTTGTTGGAAGAGATTGTCATTCTAGATGTACTGGGGTGGGGTGGGGGGAGTGTCAGAAAATGTATTCTTGGTAGGAGAGATAGCTTGAGAGTCATGCCACAGACTTTCCTGCCAGGGGCACTGAGGTCCTGGGTTCAATCCCCAGCACCACCATCAGCTAGAGCTGACCAGGGCTCTGGTCTCCTCCCCGCCCCCTTCCCCCCTCACCCTACTCACACCACTATTCTTTTTTCCCTCTCTTTCTCTCATTAAAACACATTAAATCAAATATTAAGAAAATTCTCTTAAAACTAGCTTGAAAATGAACAAACACACAAATAAAAAATACCTTTCTTGGGCTGGGGAGAGAACATAATTGTTATGTAAAAGACTTTCGTATCTGAGGCTCTGAGGTCCCAAATTTAACTGCTAGCACAGAGCTCTGGTGTCTTTCTTTGTATTTTTCTCTCTTCATATATATAAATATCTTTCTGTATGTTTCTCATTAAATAAATAAATAAAATATTTTTAAAAATAGTATGTACTCTTTTTTAAACAAATCTTTCTTTTAAAAACTTAAGCCTTATTTATTTTATTTGATAGAAAAGAGAGATATTGAGAAAGAGGGGGAGGTAGAAAGGGAGAGAGAGACCCCAGCACCCTGGTCTCCACCTCTCTAGTCCCTTCTGGGGAAAGCAGAACCCTCAGGGGATAGAGACAGACAGACAGACGGGGGGGGGGGGGGGGGGCAGTTCCTGAAGCCCTGCTTTATCTCTCATGAAGCTTTCTCCCTGCAGGTGGGGACTGGAGGCTTGAACCCAGTTCCTTGTGCATGGTAATACGAGCACATAATGAGCACTTAATCCCGTGCAGCATTGCCTGGCCCCCCAGAACATGTACTCATAATTACTTAAAGGAGAAAGAAAAAGAAAAAAAGTCCAGAAACTTAGAAAACATATAGTTCGGGGGTCAGGCAGTAGCACAGTAGACTAAGTGCACATGGCGAAAAGCGCAAGGACCAGTGTAAGGATCTCGGTTCAAGCCCCGGCTCCCCACCTGCAGGGGAGTCGCTTCACAAGCAGGTCTGCAGGTGTCTGTCTTTCTCTCCCCCTCTCTGTCTTCCCCTCCTCTCTCCATTTCTCTCTGTCCTATCCAACAACAACGACATCAATAAGAAAGATAATAATGACCACAGCAATGGTAAAATAACCAGGGTAACAAAAGTGAAAAATGGCCTCCAGGAGCAGTGGATTCTCCGTGTAGGCACCGAGCCCCAGCAATAACCCTGGAGGCAAATATATAGTTCATACTCTTTGAAATGTCTTGTGGTGCTTCCTTCCTATTGACTTTGCCACACAAGCTGAGGAAGGTGGAGGTAAAATGGCAGATCTGGGGAAAATAGTGAAAGGTGCCCTTAGAGCAATAAGAGCTCTTTTCTCACATGATGATTTACAGAGTCCCCAGAAAAAGGGAAAAAAAACCTGATAGAATGAAGGAAGCCAGGTCTGGATAAAGCAGTGAGTTATAAAATTGACTGAAATGTAGATAAGAATAGGAACTCAAGATTGCCTACCTGCTAAGATTTTTTAAAGCAAGTCATACAAAGATGAGGAAACAGTGCCTTTCTCTCCCTTCACGTGGATGATGGGGCAGGAGGAAAGCACTCAGGCTGGGCAGTGGTGCACCCTCTTGAGTGTGCAGAAGACCATGCACAAAGGCCTGGGTTCAAGCCCTCAGCCCCCACCTGCAGGGGGCAAGATTCACAAGTGATGAAGCAATGCTGCAGGTGTCTCTTTCTCTCTCTTCTTCCCTCTCAATATTTTTCTGTCTCTACCTAATAAGTAAATGAAATTTAAAAAGAAGAAACACTGTCACAGAACCCACAGAGAACAGGAATCAAAGCAGAAAGTCTCAGAAGCTTCTGGAGGAGACTGCCACACCTCCTCTGGGAAGCAGAAAAGATGTCCTTCAAGCAGAGCTGGGATTCGGGGTGAGATATCAGCTTAGTCTCCAAGGTTCCTATTGCATAATCCCGCCCCCATTAAAACGATCTTCCAGTTCTGGCTGGACACTCTAGCTTGTCTTCCTTTGCATCCTAATTCTGTCTTCTCTCCAGTTTAAAGACTGGGTTCCATTAGGAATCTCCACCTGACATGTCTGAAACAGAAAACCTATTAGCAGTCTTACAAAAAGAAATTCAGATAGCACTGGCAATAAAAAAGTGATTCATCGGTATCATATTATCCTTAAAAGCAAATCTGGAAAGGCAGAGGAGAGAAAAAATGGAAAAAGATTTTATTCCTGGAAAAAAAAAAAAAAACAGTCTGAAATAGAGAGGGGAAACAATTTAAGTGACACATTTTTGAACTAATGGTCCTAATATTTGTCTCAGAGTAGAAATGTTTTTAAAGGTGGTGCAGTAGTGAGGGGAATATTGTGTTAGGGACAATCAGGTCAGAGGTAGGGAGCTTGATGGAGAAAGTTCAGACGTCACAAGGAGACTCTGGTCAAACAGGGCAAGTGCTCTCAGCTTCTACAGACTAATCAGCAAGTTGGCATAATCCATGGTTTTACTTATCTATTTAATTTTTTTCATGAATTCACAATATAACAATAAACAAAAATGCACATAAGAAGTAAATTATGCATATATGTATTTATTTCTATATATGTACATAAAAATTTTGTACCAACAAAAAGCCTTTATACAAGCAAAAAAAAAATTTGCGCTATTTCAAATGTATCTTTTACTGATAGTTTTTACGTTTCAAAAAGAAATCTCTGCTAAAATACAATTAATAGTAAAGAATATCATATATAAATGAAACTTTAAAAAAAAGAATATTGCAAGACTAACACTATTATCTCCCCCCTTTTTTTTCTTCTCACCACTCCCACCACCACCAAAGGTTTGTGAATTCATGGTTTTTATATTAAAAAAAAAAAAACTGTTCACAGTGGGTTAAGTGCACTTGGCGTGAAGCAAAAGGACCGGCAGAAGGATCCGGATTCTAGTCCCCACCTGCAGGGGAGTCACTTCACAAGCGGTGAAGCAGGTCTGCAGGTGTCTTTTTCTCCCCCATCTCTGTCCTCCCTTCCTCTCTCCATTTCTCTCTATCTTATCTAACAACAATGACATCAATAACAACAACAATAACTACAACAACAATTTTTTTTAAAAAAGGGCAACAAAAGGAAAAGAAAGAAAGAAAAAAAAAGGAAAAAAATCTGTGTTCACAAGGGCTGGGAAACTGTTGAGGAGGTCAAGTGTAGGGGTACTGGGTTTGAAACTTGGCACCCTAAGAACACCATGCATGGAGCTGGGAGTTTCCTTGAATGTTGGAATGAGGCTTTGCAATTAGCCAAGCAGAGGAGCAGTAACCAACTATCTCACTTGCAGGCAGGATTCATAAGTTGGGATGGGGGGGGGCGGGGGAGAGCACAGAGCAAACTTGGTGTGTTGCATGCAGCAAAGAGCTCTGGGGGAGGTGGGGACGGCAGGCTGAAGAGAGCCTTGGGGTCCTGGAGCAGATTGATGGAAATGGCCCCAGGTTGTAGGGTAGAGTGTTCTGCACAGAACTCCCATAGGGAGATGAAAGACTGTATCCATGTGTCAGTGAGTAAGTACACTGTAAACCATTAACAGCCCTTCACTAAAAATGATAAAAAATAAAAGTGAGTGTAGGGTGTGTGTGTCTGTGTGTGCATGTGTGTGTGTGTGTGTGTGTGAGTGTGTGTGTGTGTGAGTGTGTGTGTGTATGTGTGTGTGTGTGAGTGTGTGTGTGTGTGTGTGTGTGTGTGTGTGTGTGTGTGTGTGTGGGTGAGTGAGTGTGTGTGTGTGTGTGTGTGTGTGTGTGTGTGCTGTTTTCTGGGAGTTGACTCAGGAATAAGCACAGCAGAATGTCCACTTGTAAACTTGATGTCCTGAGTTAATATTCCCAGACCACATATGCCAGAGTGATGCTCTGTTTCTCTCTCTCTCTTCCTCTCTCTCTCTCTCACTAAAAAAAGGGGGGCATGTTCAATGGTATCTCATAATCCAAGAGACTTCACGTTTATCCCTTGACTCTATTTTTCCCTCTTCATTTCTTATTTTTCCTTTTTATTTATTTATTTTTAATTAAAATTTTTATTATTATTTATTTTCCCTTTTGTTGCCCTTGTTGTTTTATTGTTATTGTTGTTGTTATTGTCGTTGTTGGATAGGACAGAGAGAAGTGGAGAGAGGAGGGGAAGACAGAGAGGGGGAGAGAAAGACAGACACCTGCAAACCTGCTTCACCACCTGTGAAGCGACTCCCCTGCAGGTGGGGAGTCGGGGTCTTGAACTGGGATCTGTATGCCGGTCCTTGTGCTTTGTGCCACGTGCGCTTAACCTGCTGCGCTACCACCTGACCCTCTCTTATTATTTTTCTTTCCACTCCTCCCCCTCTTTCCTTTCGTCCCCTCCTTCTTCCTCCTGGTGTGCCGTGCTGTGTTGTATACACATGTTACTGTGTGCAAGGACCCCAGTTCAAGCCCCTAGTCCCCACCTGCGGGAGGAAACCCTCAGGAGTAATGAAGCAGGTCTTGGGTGTCTGATTCTCTCTCCCTCTCTATCTCCTCCCCCCAACCCCAGTTTTTCTCTTTCCTATCTAATAAAGTTGAAAGAAGAAAAAGAAGAGGAGAAAAGACTGCTAGGAGTGGTGGATTCCTAGTGTGGCACAAAGTGCCTGTGATGGCCTGGTGGCAATAAAAAGGCGGGGGGGGGGGCAGTGGTCAGGTGGTTTTACTCATGGGGAGTATAAATTGCTGTGGCATAAAACTGCAAATAAGCCAGACTGACAAGATAGCTACAGTTCAGAGCTAGGCCAGTGAAAACCCCCAGGCTAAAGACATTTGCAGGTGCAAAACTAGCAGTCAGCCTTTAGTCATTCTGAATATCAAAACAAAAGTCTCCACACCACCTGGCGATTGAATAGGAAGCAACTGAAGAGGACAGAAGTCTGCCCCTGACACATTTCTTTCCCCTAATTTTTATTGAAAGATGTCTACCCAGTGCCCTCCTGCCCAGCAGTGGGCAGGGCCCTCTCCTTGCTGACAAGTCTCCTCAGTCTCACGGAGGCAGACGACTCCATTGTACTGTCCACCCTTATGCTCTCTTGGTGACTACTTCTTAACTTGTTTGTTCCAGTGAAGGCACTGTGTGCTACCTTATTCTCGCCCCAAGATTCCTTGTGCACCACCCACCAGAAGTAGGACAAACATGTCTTCATAAATGACAAAACATGAAATTGCAAACAACAATAATAAAAGCCACACTGACTCTTAGACTCTAAAAACTATGTGGTTTTGGGAGGGAACTGTGGGGATGATGCTGGAACTGGTGGTGAGTGTGGAAAGTCCTATACACACAGCATGGCATGAAGTTAGACTTCTAAAATCTTGTGATATTGCGACTGCTGAGGTCAGGGAATAAGGAGGAGAAAGTCTGGGAGCACAGACACTTTGCTGCACCACTTCTGCTGACATGGGACATAGACATTTGGACACAAGCACATGGAAAACAAGAACTTATGGACTTGATCACAAAGACTGTCATCTCGAGCAAAGGGAATTAAGCAAAGGACTCACTTGGAGAGCATGTTGGGGTTAAACAATAAGTTTTTACTTATTTTAGATGCCATAGAAAAAAATCACACAATTCATACAACACACAGTCAACCCGAAAACCTCTCCTTCCTTAATAGCTGTTCGCAGGTAAGGCTCCTGATGTTGTCACCACCTGCTGCGTTCCCAGCATGAGGTCCTTTGTTCTGCTGATGCAACAGATTAGCCAGGGGTCTCTGGAAGCTGGGAAGCTTGTTACTGAAGCCAGCTAAGTGTGCTGTAAGATTTTAGCTACACTGGTAGCAGTATGGTGGATCTTCTAGCTGATTTCTGAGCTTCGATTTATACTTAGTCACGGTTCGGGTTGATGTCTTATCTAATGCACACATAAGTTTCTGTATTATCACTCTACACAGGCGCACTATGGTTACTAAAGTTACACTCGGTTTACAAGTTCATGTTCGCTACATTTATATTATTAGTGAAGAAGGGTTACATTAGGGTTACATGTTCACTACAAAGACTCTGTAGGAGGAAATATGGGTAAAGCAGCCACACTTGGTGCTTCAAGCTGGCCAATGGGAAGCTGACCCAAGTCTGATGTAAGTAAGGCTTAAGAGAAGGGGCTTTCACAAAGAGAAAACCTTTTCTTTTAGGTTCTCTTCCCAGGCCCTCAGGGACTCTATTTCTGATCCATCTCCTCTCTCTAACTTCACTTCTTAACTATAACTACCTCACAACATAATAAAAGTTTGGGTATTGGATCCCAATCACTAGCGCTAAATTGTAATTCTTTCAAGAGGCAACTCAAGGAAGCCGCAGGAGATGGAGCTGGGAAAGCTCCCAGTTAACCTTTCATTCTTCAACAGAACAAAACTATTGTGAAGTAAAAATTAATTGAAAAAGATGAGAGAGAGAGAGAGAGAGAGAGAGAACTCATAAGGCTTGTATATTCTAAGTCCTTTCCTACTTAAAGATCTTTATTTCTTAAGGGTGACTCAAGCAGGCATATTTTTTCCTTCTTTGCTTCTCTTGTACACTGTGTGGAGCTGTGCACTGAGCTGTTTGTTCTGCTCTCCTGGGTGAGATGATCTTGTTCGCTTTCTTTCTACCCTCAGAATCACTTTTTTCATTGATGCTGAGATGACATGCCAATTTTTTTGTGAACCAGATGTGATCACTTAACCTATAGATTCAATTCTTCACCCATTCAGAGATTCTCCAGGTGCTTTGAAGTCATTTGATTTTATGTGGACGGGAGGCATTTAAGTCAGCTCATTTTGGGGTCATTTTCCTATCTATGTGCTCCTCCAACTATAGTAAAGGACGTGTTTTTCGTTCCCTGGGCCTCGATCATCTCAAATCTTCCTGGTGAATCAGTGGACTGCAGTGTGAATTCCATTTTCTCCCTTGCTGCTTCTGCTTTATTTACCGCTTCAGTAGAAATGTCTTCAGTCTTCAGATGTGTTTTCTTGGACACGCCATCTGCCTCTTGTTCTCATTCTCTGGTTTATTCATATTGTCTTTGAGCTGTGATTTGTCTCACAAACTTGTCATGAGGAATGACACAAGTGTGACAGTACTCTGAAGTATCTTGAATTTTGTTTTCTTTGGGGTTGTTTATTTGTTTCTTACACAGTGTGCTTTTTTTTCCTTGCATGCTTTTGGAGGAGGTGTGACTGAAGACATCTCTTACTTTGATCAGGGTCCAACAGATGTGCTGACTCATTCTGCTTGTCAGAGCCATGTCACTAATATGTCTCAGATCTGGGAGGACTCAGTTTTCTATGGAGGTACATGGGTAGAGAACCCTAGTCAGTTTCCAGGGACTTGAGATTAGACCTGTCTCAGGGTAGAGAGAAAATAACCTCATCAACAGTTGATGAGAAGAGGTCAGGAAGGACACACACAGCACATTCTAAGCTGGGACAGTGTCAAGTGTAAGCCCTCACCCCAAGATTCCAGGAGTACTTACTTGTAAAAGTATGCATTACATCATAAAGGAATGAGGAAGATTAAAGATGTTTTTAAAGTAATGCATACATCGGGAGTATGTGTTAAGACACAAATAACAGGTGGTTATACATCACACAGATAAAGATTAGAATATATCTCTAAGGGGAAAACATCAGAATAAGGGTGCCTAAAACTGTCATTGTCCAAATGTCATTACATCAGGTATATTCTTTTTGATAACATAAGATACTGAGATTATTCCAGTTATCACATGCATGGTCTCCAGAATCTCAGGGCATCATCCAGACATCAGAGTTAAAGGTGATTCGCATGTGACAATACCCCGCTATTCACTTGTGGGCTAGTGAAATCTCTAACATATCCAGACTTTGCCCTAGAGTAGGATTCTTGTAGTAAAGGACATAGCCTGAAAAACATTATTAGTCAAAGGAATGTACCTGGCAGACAAACAACACCTATTTTGTAAACATAGAGGCAAAAGCATTAACCAGTAGAATTTATAATAAAAATTATAAGGAAATCTAGGATCAGAAACTTCTTCAACCGTTTTCCCTGAGCTTCACTTTGGGATTTGGGCATTAGGAGTACCATTCACTCTTGGAAAGTTTTAAGCTCATGGCAGGGAGGGTCTGGATGAGATGGGGTCTCCTTTCTCACACTAATACCACTACTGTGTGTCCTGAATGATCCATGTGTAAAGTGTCCAAAGATTCAGATCTGGACCCAAGACAGGGAACCCCAGTTCTTTCTTGTTTTTCATTTTTGACCCCACCCCCTTTGTTTATTGGGGTGATGAATAGTTTACAGTAAATACAATTGCTGGTATGTGTGTAACTTTTCAGTTTTTTGCAAAACATTCTCACCCCCAGCCTAGGTCCTCCTCCACCATCATGCACCAGGATCTGAAAGACCCCTGCCCCCAGCACATACCCAGAGTCCTTCACTTTGGTGCACGACACCAAACCCAGTCCAAGTTCTGCTTGGTGTCTCCCCTTCTGTTCTGATTTCTCAGCTTCTGTCCCTGAGTGAGATTATCCCATCTTCATCCTCCTCTTTCTGGCTGATCTCACTTCACAGGATTCCTTCCAGTTCTACCCAAGATGAGATGATAAGGGTGACATCATTCTTAATAGCTGAGTAGTATTCCATTGAGTATATAGACCACTGTTTCTCAGCCACTTATCTATTGTTGGACACCTGGGTTGCTTCCAGGTTTTGGCTACTACAAATTGTGCTGCTATGAACAAAGGTGTACACAGATCTCTCTGGATGTATGTTCAAATCTCCAGCAAGCTTCCCAATTGGTGACTCAGGGCTGTAGTCTTACTGCATACAGGTAAGGACCAGAGGTTTGAACCCAGGTCCGTGCACATTGTACATGTGTGCTCAAACAAGTACACTGTCACATGGCCCCATGAAATAAATACATTAAAAAAAATGAATGGGGTTTGAATTGTTATATAGAAAACACAGAAATGTTACATAAGTACAAACTATTGTATTTTACTGTTGACTGTAAGTGATTAATCCCCCAATAAAGAAATTTAAATGGGGGCTGGGAGTGATACACCTGATTGAGCCCACACATCACAGTGCTCAAGGACCTGGGTTCAAGTCCACAGTCCCATCTGCAGAGAGAAACTCCATGAATGGAGAAGCATGACTACAGTTGTCTCTCTTTTTCTCTATCTCCCCTTTCTATCTCAAGTTCTGTCTAATCCAAAATAAATAACTAAATAAGAAATATTAAAAAATAAAGATATTGGCTGGTGTGGGGGTCACATGGTGTACAGACACACAGACAACATGAGAGAAAAACAGGAAGCAGACAAAGTTGTAGGTTAAAGTTTATTCGAGTAGACAAACCAAGAAAGAAGTAGTCACCAAGGGAGGTGACGGGCAACGGCTAAGCGACCAACTGCCTATGAGGGACTAGAAAGGATCCGTATTTATACCTGTAACTCATGAGGCAGGATTTTGTTGGAGTCGATCAAGAACAGTGCTTCTTTCTGCCTTATTTCATGCATGAGGACAGAGTTCTTTCTCTTTTTTAAAGCTCTTTTATTAGTGATTTCCAAAATCATAAGATAATAGGGATATAATTCCACATCACTCCCACAGCCAGTGTTCTCCTCCATAACCCCAACTGTAATTCTCACTGTAGTAACCATGTTCGCTTTTCCCAGTCCTGAGGGGGTTTTGATGACATGACCGGGTGACTGAATTTTTGCTCAACTAATGTTGCTTGGTTTTGCTTGCTTAGTCTGTCTGCCTGGCAAAAGCCAGGGTTATGACGTTATGCCAGGGGGCAGGGAGGTGGTGCACCTTCTTAGTTTCACACATTGCTGTGCACAAGGACGTGGGTTCAAGCCCCCAGTGTTTACCTGCAGAGGGGAAGCTTCCCAAGCAATAAAGTGTACTTCAGATCTCTCTCCCCCTCTTTCCCCTTACCCTCTCAATTTCTCTCAGTCTCTATTCAATATACATATGTAAATAGATTTTAAAAATAAATAAAGAGAAAGAAAGGAAGGAAGGGAGGGAGGGAGGAAGGAAGAAAGGAAGGAAGGAAGGAATGTAGGAAGGAAGGAAGGAAAGAAGGAATGGAGGAAGGAAGGAAGGAATGGAGGAAGGAAGGAATGGAGGAAGGAAGGAATGGAGGAAGGAAGGAAGGAAGGAAGGAATGGAGGAAGGAAGGAAGGAAGGAATGTAGGAAGGAAGGAAGGAAGGAAGGAATGTAGGAAGGAAGGAAGGAAGGAAGGAATGGAGGAAGGAAGGAAGGAAGGAATGGAGGAAGGAAGGAAGGAAGGAATGGAGGAAGGAAGGAAGGAAGGAAGGAAGGAATGGAGGAAGGAAGGAAGGAAGGAAGGAATGGAGGAAGGAAGGAAGGAAGGAAGGAAGGAAGGAATGGAGGAAGGAAGGAAGGAAGGAAGGAATGGAGGAAGGAAGGAAGGAAGGAAGGAATGGAGGAAGGAAGGAAGGAAGGAAGGAATGGAGGAAGGAAAGAAGGAAGGAAGGAATGGAGGAAGGAAGGAAGGAAGGAAGGAATGGAGGAAGGAAGGAAGGAAGGAATGGAGGAAGGAAGGAAGGAAGGAAGGAATGTAGGAAGGAAGGAAGGAAGGAAGGAAGGAATGGAGGAAGGAAGGAAGGAAGGAATGGAGGAAGGAAGGAAGGAAGGAAGGAAGGAATGGAGGAAGGAAGGAAGGAAGGAATGGAGGAAGGAAGGAAGGAAGGAAGGAAGGAATGGAGGAAGGAAGGAAGGAAGGAATGGAGGAAGGAAGGAAGGAAGGAAAGAAGGAAGGGAGGGAGGGAGGATTCCACAGCATTGGGTCCCCCACATTTTCTTTCAGCTCCCAAGCACATCCTTGTGTCACCTCTGTCTAGGGTCCTTTCCTTGTCCCATCTCCTACTCGCCCTCAGGTAAGTGGGTCTTACCCTTTAAAGTAGTTACTTCTGTGGTCCAGGAGGTGGCGCAGTGGATAAAGCATTGGACTCTCAAGCATGAGGTCTTAAGTTCCATCCCCGGCAGCACATGTACCAGAGTGCTGTCTACTTCTTTCTCTCTCCTCCTATCTTTCTCATCAACAAAAAAATAAAAGTAAAAATAATAAAATAAATAAAATAGTTACTTTTGTTTTAAATTTGTAGTTCATAGTGGGTTAAAGATGATAAAATGACAGGCTCTGGTTCCACGCCGCACCCACCACCAGAGTTCTGTCCCCACCCTCCCACCTCATAGAAAACTCAGAGAAGCACCAGAGTTGTCTTGCTTTTGTTTCCTTGTTTTTTTTCCAAGTCATAGTCAGCACCTGCTACATAATTGCCCCCACTTCTTTTTTTAAATTTTATTTATGAAATGGAAATGTTGATAAGACCATAGGATAAGAGGGGCATTACTCCACATAATTCCCTAATTCCTCCCTCCACACTCCCACTGGTATCTGCACCCCTTCTCCAACTCCCCCCCCCCCCCCTTGGCCTTTCTTGCTCTGCCTTCTGCTGTCTATCATCCAGGGTCAAAGGTCAGATTCTGGGTCCACCGTTGTCCCATCCCTGGCCTTGCACTCTTCCTTGCACCGTTGTCCCATCCATCTGTTGTCCCATCCCTGGCCTTGCACTCTTCCTTTGGGGGCCCCTTTTCTTTTCCTTGTTGCATTTTATGACCTTAGCCAGGTGGCTCCCTGTGGGGTGCAGGGAGGAGAACTGCTTCTTGCTGACGCCCCCCAGCACCTCCAGGAGTCCCTCCCTAGGCAGCCCCCCAGACAGCTTCACAGTGTGATGTCAGTCCCTACAGAAATTTCCTTTTTTCTTCCTTTTTTATGCAACTGGTACTTGAGCTCCTAGAGAGAGCTGGACCCTGAAAGCCAGACCCAGGCCAGTTCCCTTACCCTCAGGAGGAAGGACTCACCCGCCCACTTTTCACTTGTCCACACTCACCAGGAGAGCAGGTGAAAAGATCTGGAGTCCCCGCGTCTCTGTGTTGACAGAAAAATCTACAGGCTCCTGGCAGACGCCCCAGTGGCGGCTCTGAGCAGAGCCAACCTGCTTTCACCTTTACTGGCCACACCTTGAGGGACTCTGTTTCTAACCCATCAGCTTGAAACTGATAAAAGCTGTTTGCTGCAGGAGCAGCGAGTGCAGGTCTGGTAGGAAAGGCCTGTGACCCATTAATGGAAAATAAACGGAACTCCCTGCCCTCCACGTGGCCTCGGGTCTTGTTACTTTTGAGCTATATTACAGAATTTTTTTTCCTACATTGTGAGTCTGTTCCAGAAGGCAGACTGAGGTGGGAGAGAGAGAGGCCCCAGCACAGAAACAGCACAGGGGCCTGGAGACACAGAAACAGCACAGGGGCCTGGAGTTCAAAAGGCAAAAGGATAAGGCCAAGCTCCCCTTCGAATCTTGGGACTGTAAACAGGATTCATCTCCGCTGACATGGGAGCAATTGCCAACAGCTACTTCCCTTCAATAGGAGCCTCTCCACACCAGGAGGGAATATTGAAAAGACTGGGAAGTGCTCTTAAGCCAGTGAGGCCCTGGGCCTTTGAAGCTTCAGTCATTCCTGCCTGAGGCACTGGCAGTCCCCAGTTCCATCCCAGCCAGAGCCCAGGGTCAGGGGAACGAAAAGCACTGGGAGGGGACATTGGGCTGAGTTCACTCCCCACATGGTTGAAGTTCGTCACATAATCTCAACAAAGAATTGAAGGCAGGATTTCCAGGAATTTTACACTTTATTCAGGAAAATTGAGAACATTCACAGGTTGGAATACACATGGGCAGAAATAAAGAGAGAGAGATAAAGAGAGATAGAGAGGTAGAGAGATAGAGAGGTAGAGAGAGAGAGAGGTAGAGAGAGAGAGAGGTAGAGAGAGAGAGCCAAGCCCCCAGTGTAGCTTATAAACTCCAAGCCCCGCCTCCTTGTGAAGCCACACCCACACCTGTCACCGTCCCCATTTCCTGGGCAGCAATTTCCTTCCCCCAGGCACACAGGTGTGCTGGGGAACATGTGTTCTGGTGGTGCAGCAGTGGCTGTGTTCCCCCAGGTACTTCCTGTCATTTCTGAAATGAAGGAAAACAAAACAAAAAGACAAAGAGAAGCTAAGGAAGTCTTTGCCTTCAGCCTGCATTTCCTGGAACCTTAGAAGGGAGCCTGGAGACAGGCACTGATTCTGCCCACGGGCCACATGCCTCACAGAGAGGTGTTCTGTCTCACTAGTTTGCTGGGGTGCTGCAAATTCCCCCTTGTACTGTGAATGTTCTCTCCGCAGACCAGACTACAAGGAGGGCTCCACAGAGAAAAGCTGTCAATATTGCCCGGAGGTCCTGCTTCCACTGGCCTGAAATGCCAGCTCTGAAATGAAAAATCGAAGTGCCTTCTTTTCCTCTAAGCATCCGTGACATTTTACTGACAGGCTGAGTGGCACGGAGCCTTGCTCTTTGCACCTGGGGAGCTCAGTCCTCTGTCACCTGACTTCTGGCAGAAATCACTTTCAGCACCTGTTACATATGAGGATAAATAATGACTCTTTTTGGTTTTTTTGTTTGTTTGTTTGTTTGTGCCAGAGGACTGCTCAGATCTGGCTTATGGTGGTAAAGGTGGGTGGGAGGGGGGTGGACCTGGGACCTCAGAAGCATCAGACATGAAAGCCTTCAGAAACCCTACTGGAAAAAGAAAGAAAGAAGGAAAGAAAGAAAGAAAGAAAGAAAGAAAGAAAGAAAGAAAGAAAGAAAGAGTGAAGGAAGGAAGGAAGGAAGGAGAGAGACAGAGAAAGAGAGCTCAGCATGCCAGTTCTTGTTTCACTGAGCACCAGAGCTCAGGTGAGAAGGCAGTTCTCAGATCTTGAGATGGTTTTTATCCGAACATGAACATTATCAGAAACAAACAACAGCCAAAGGCAAAGTATCACTTGTAAACTTGGTTGATTTGATTTGGGAGGGAGACAGGTGCAGAGTCACCTTTAGAAACTGCAGTAGCTGAACCGGGCGGGGCACACCTGGCTGCTGGCTGCGCATTAAACTGCTTACTTGGGGGCTGAGAGGCGCTGTCGCCTCCTGTCTTAATCGTCTCGTTGCCTCCTAGCTCCTTTTCCCTCCTTTCCACATTGAGTAAGTGGTTACTATGTGTCCAATGCCAAGGGGCAACTTCCTCTCTAGAAGCCGCTATCTAGAAAAGGAAGTGGGGAGGGGGCTTGAACCCTGGTCCTTGTGCACTGTGATGTGAGCACTTAACCAGGTGCACCACCACCCGGCCCGGAAATCTCAGTTTCAAACCCCCACGCCTCCAAAACCAGAGCTGAGCAGTGGTCTGGTAAAAAAGGAAGGAAGGAAGAAGTAGAGGAAAGGAAAAATATATGCATCGCATGTGGCCTGACCAGAAGGAAGATGCTTATGATGCTCCATCTATCCATCAACCCACCCATGGAAGGAAATAAGAAGGAGGCCACTTACCCATCTGGCTCCATAGCAGAAAATAGAAGGAATCTCAGGATTCTCCCCCGCCAAGAGAATTGGATCAGTCCTGCTAATTTCGCGGGCCGCTTGGCCCCGCCCCAAGGAACCCGAGAGAGGGTTCCTGAGTTCCAGAGAGAGAGTTCCAGAGTTGGAGAGTTGCAGAGTAAGAGAGTTCCAGGGTTCCTGAGTTCCAGAGTAAGATAGAGTGCTTGCGCCGCCACAAAGAGATAGCAGAGTTCTGTTTGGTGATTAGTTTGCCTTAGTTTATGAATCGTTGCTCCTGAATAAAGAAATACAGCTTCCCTGCCCAGCCGTTGTCTCCGCGTCTCTGTTACCCGCCCGTGAAGCCAACCCGCCCGGCTGGAGCGACCGAATTTTAACAACACCTGGCTAAGTGCATATGCTACCTGAGTTCAAGCCCACGCTCCCTGCCTTGTGGGGGGACATATTTCATGAGTGAAGGAGGTCTGCAGGTGCCTCTCTTTCTCTCTCCCTCTCTGTCTCCCCTTCTCTCTCAATTTCTCTCCATCGTGTCAAGTAAAAAGAAAAAAAAAAAAAAGGAAAAAGTGACCCACTGGGAGCAGCGGATTCATAGTGCTGGCACCGAGCCCTAACAGTAACCCTGGAAGCAACAAACAAACAAACCCCCCAACAATTGCATCTGCTAAGTGTGAAACACCTTTACAAGCGTCTCTGCCCACCAGCCCGCCATCAGACACTAACACAGTATTGGTACCAAGGAACAAGCTTCCTTAACTATAGTCAAACATTCAACCAAGCAAAGCCATGGTAATCTGTGGAGGCTGGGGACCACACCCCAAGCCCAGCCTCCTAGGTTGCTCTTTTTTTCCCCTTTGTATCAGCCCCTGGGTCCAGCCATATGTTCAAGGCACCCAGCTAAGTCCCATGGTGACGAGCCAGGTGTGTCTCTGTCATTCAGCTAGAATCCCCAGCCCAGGCTGCTGGACCCAGGGGCTGGGGTCAGTGTAAGTTGGTAAGTTTGTAAATATCCAATTTTCTGTACTGCAAGAGACTCAGTGATTTTTTTTTTTTCTGAACGATTTTCTTATCCTTAAAATGTAGAGTTGCTCATTAAAGTGTTCCCGCCTAATGATATTTCCTTTCTCCCCTTTTCGGTTACAAAACCATTTAGAAATATTCATTACTTGTGTTTATTTTCAAAACATTTTATTGGTTGAGTCACTGATTTGTAACACGATAAACCGATAAGCCTTCTAGAGTCCAGGGCTGGGGAGACAGCATAATGATTCCAGACAAGTCTTTCCCGCCTGAGGCTCTGAGGTCCAATCTCCAGCTTCACCATCAGCCAGAGCTGAGTGGGTCATGTTTCTCTCTCCCTCTCTCTCTCTCTCTCTCTCTCTCTCTCTCCCTCTGTCTCCCTCTCTCATAAAAATAAATAAAATTCAGAGAAAGTTTGTAGACTTCAGAGTGTCACTGCATCGACAGAAAGAAGGCTTGCCAGGTGGCCTCTGGTGAGTTTCATGGGAGCTTTACCCAGCTCTCTCCAACAGGGACATCTGCTCTGGTCAGCAAAGCCTTGCACATTTCTCACTGCTGTTTGTCCATGCAAGAATGTGTCCTGGGCTTCCCAACATCCCACCCTGATGTACTGTTTCCGGGATAATTGCTGCTTTGAAAAGGCTGTTAGTCTCAGGGACTGAGCTTCAGATGTTCCCCAAAGCCTTGTCTGCACACTTCTTCCTCCAGCAAAGGGCTGACTCCCTCCACCTGGTTCACTGGGTCCCCAACCCTGTCCTGAGCACCTCCCCTCCCCTTTGTTTTGGAGGGCAGCTTAAGGAGAGCAGTACCCTCCCCCTGTACCCTTCACCCTGCACCCTGACCCCCTGCACCTTCAGTCTACACCCTGCACCCCCCTGGCCTCCCCTTCCCCCTGCAGGCAGCCAGGAGCAGGCCCAGGTCAGGCCCAGAAGCCCAGTGTGTCTGCATGTCCTGGTCCTGCCCCAGCTCCCTCCCTCCCTGACAACATGCAGATGGAGGCAGAGGGGACCTTGGAGACAGATGCTGAAGCTCATCCCTGAGGGTCCTACCTTCTCCAGAAGGGAGGGGGGGTGCGCGGGGGCGCCGACCAGGGGCTGGGCACTCTCTCTCTCTCTTTCTCTCTCCATCCCCTGAGGGTCCTGCTCTCCCCAGAAGGGACCAGAGAGCTGGGGGACCAGGGGCTGGGGTCTCTCTCTCTCTCTCTCTCTCTCTCTCTCTCCCTCCACCCCCTGAGGGTCCTGCTTCCCCCAGAAGGGACTAGAGAGCTGGGGGGCCAGGGCTGGGTCCTCTCTCTCTCTCTCTCTCTCTCTCCCCATCCCCCGAGGGTCCTGCCTTCCCCAAAAGGGACTGGAAAGCTGGGGAGGCCAGGGGGCTGGCCCCCCCCACATGCCTACATGCCTACATATATGGCTTGCACTGTCTTCTCCTTTTCTATCCTACTTTCTCCCAGTCAGTGCCCCTCTTCTCCCTGAAACATGACCGTCTCTCTCTGTGATTCCTCCACAAAGGACTCAGTCTAGAGCCCACGGGAGGGGGCTGGGGAGCACCTCCCCCCTCCCACTAGCTGCCCCTCCCCCTCAACACTTGAGTGTTTCCAGATCTGCAGAAATAGATGAAGATGTACACTGGGTTGTTGGAAAAGTCATGACTTGTCTTTACAAAGAAAAATATCTCATGAGGGGCCCTGTGATGGAGCACCTGGTTAAGCACATGTAGTACCAACCCTGAGGACTGGGGTTCGACCCTCAGATCCCCACCTGTAGAGGGACGCTTCGTGAGTGGTGAGGCAGGTCTGCAGCTATCTTTCCAACTGTCTCCCTTTCTCTCCCCCATCTTCTCTCAGTTTCTCCCTGTCCTATCAGATAAAGTAGAAAAAAAATGGCCATCAGGAGAGGTGGATTTGTAGTGCTGGCACAGAGCCCCAGTGATAACACTAGGAGAGAGAGAGAGAGAGAGAGAGAGACTTTTCCAACAAAAATATATTTGGAGGAGAGGAAAAAGAAAAACTGAGAGAAGAGAGGCAGTACAGCACTGCCCCCCCACCCCCCGTCAGTGCAGCCTCCCCTGGGGCTCTCCATGGTCCGCGTGTGCTTGCTCGGACCCAGGGCCGCAAGGATATAAGGGGTGTTCTCCACTGGGCTAGCAATTTCCTGGCCCATGTAGGAAGCACCTTTCTCCTCTCAAGAGCTGTTCGAATTAAATATAAAAATAAAGAAGTCAATGAATCTCCTATTGATGTGTTAAATTAAGGAAAAAAATATATATATAGGGTAGGAGAGATAGCATAATGTCTGTGCAAACAGATTCTCATGCCTGAGGCTCCCATATTCAGTCCCCTGCACCACCATGAACTAGCTCTGTTTCACCACTCTTGAAGCTTCCCCTTACAGATGGGGCCTGGGGACTTGAACCCAGGCCCACACGCATTCTAGCATGTGAGCTCAACCAGGTGTGCCTCCAACTGGCTCCGAATGACGGACTTTTCTTGATTTTTTAGATGGTAAATAGGTCGACCAGACCTATAATCAAAACTTAAAAGGTTAAGGTTAAGAAATTGTTCTGTCAGACCGAGACATTGGTCTGTCACCGCGCCACTGACCCCTCTGCTCAGGTGTCTCACACATGCCCCTTGACTTGAGACCCCAGGTAGGTGTAGACTCTGCCAGCCGGGTGGGGTCTGAGCCACAGCAGGAGCGGGCCGGGTGGTGATGCACACCAAGACCGGGTTTCCAGACCCTGGTCCCCACCTGCGAGGGGCGGGGAGAAGCTTCATGAATGGTGAAGCAGGACTGTAGGTGTCTCTCTGTCTGTCTACCTCTCTGTCCCCCCTTCCCTCTCAATTTCTCTGTCTCTATCAACAAAATAAAAAATATTTTTATAGCGGGGGGCAGATACTGGTACAGTTGACTGAGTGCACATGTTACCATGCGAAAAGACCCGGGTTCAAATCCCCACTCCCTACTTGCAGGGGGAAACTTCATGAGTGGTGACGCAGGTCTGCAGGTGTCTCTCTGTCTCTCCCTCTGTCACTCCTCCCCTCTCAACTTCTCTCTGTCCTTTCCAACAAATGAAGATGAATTAGAGAGTTTAGTAGCACGTTTCCCCTCATCCACTTTTCCCTTTGCAGTGCTAGTGTCTTGCTCATTTATGATTTTACTGTTCCTGGGCTTTTCTCTTTTTTTCATTCAGATAGAAAGACAGAGAGCACAGCACCAGAGCTTCCTCTGGTGTCATAGGGTCTTCTTTGTGGTGCGGGACACTTAACTCTGGGTTTTGAGGCAGGTGTCCTACCCCATACTCTCTCTCTCAAGCCCTTTGTGCAATCATTTGAAAAGGCTAGGAGTTGATTTAGATGAAAAACCATGAAGATCAGGGGCTGAGTGGTGGCGCACCTGGTTAAGCGCACATGTTACAATAATCAAGGACCAGGGTTCGAGCCCCTGGCCCTCCCCCTGCAGGGGGTAAACTTTGCAAGTGGTGAAGCAGGGTTGCAGGTGTCTCTCCCTCTTTATCTCCCCTTCCCTCTCAAATTCTAGCTGTCTCTATCCAATAATAAATAAAGACAATAGGGCCAGGTGGTGGCACACCTGGTTGAGCGTACATGTTACAGTGCACAAGGACCTGGGTTCGAGGCCCCGTTCCCCACCTACAGGGGGAAAGCTTAATGAGTGGTGAAGCAGGGCTGCAGGCATCTCTCTTGTCTCTCTCCCTCTCTTATCACCCCCCTTCCCACTCAATTTCTGGCTGTCTCTATCCAATAAATAAAGATAAAAAACAAACAAATAAATAAAGACAATAAATAATTTATATAAAAAATGGTCAATCAGGATTTAGGGTTATGGTCATCAATTCAGCATATTAGAATGCTATGGAATTCTCACAAAGTTACTTGAAACATCTTTTTGTTTTCTTTTTCATCCCTAAGACAGACCTTCTGCTTAATTATTGGGGGATAGGTTTGCTTTCCAGTGAAATGAAGTTGTGGTGTTCTTCTGGGTGTATCTCTTGACCTTTCTCCCTGGAGAGCATCTTTGAAGAATCACCAGCCACCCGCCCTTACAGAAAGGGCTCTTAGGGGGAAAAAAAGGAAAGAAAAACAAAGTTGATGGATTTTGTCTTCAGTTCACTGAAAGGTCATCGGGTCCCACTTTGATATGCCCTTAATGGAGAATTTGCCCTGAGGCCAAGCAAAGCCTGGGAGAAACTCTGCACCAGCCATCCTCCTCTCTCTCTCTCTCTCTCTCTCTCTCTCTCTCTTTCTCTCTCTCTTCTCTTTCTTTTTTCCTTCTCTTCTTTCTCTCTCACTCTGTCTACCTTTTTTTGTTTAACTCTTTTTATTATCTTTATTTATTTATTTATTGGATAGAGACAGCCAGAAATTGAGAGGGAAGGGGGGGAGAGAGAGAGAGAGAGAGACAGAGAGAGAGAGAGACCTGCAGCCCTGCTTCACCACTTGTGAAGCTTTCCCCCTACAAGTAGGGACCAGGGGCTTGAACCTGGGTCCTTGTGCACTGTAACATGTGTGTTCAACCAGGTGCACCACCACCTGGCCCCTGTTCAACATTTTTTTTATCTTTATATATTTATTGGATAGAGACAGCCAGAATTCAAGATGGAAGGGGGAGATAGAGAGGGAAGGACACAGAGAGACACCTGCAGCCCTGCTTCACCATTCGCAATGTTTCCCCTGCAGCTGGAAACTGGGGGCTTGATCCCTGGTCCTTGCGCACTGTAACATGTACATTCAACCAGGTGCGTCACCGCCTGGCCCATCTTTGCTTTTTTAATCATGTGCTGTGATAGTTTAATAACAATTGTCTTAGTATTTTTTCAGTTACGTTACAATGGTAAGTACAGATAAGAACACAGTGAGATGTATGTAGTTGCCGCAGCTGTTATCTCCTGCTTACTTGCAGATCTCTGTCTCTCCTACTCCCACAGTGGAGATAGCTCAGCAGTGGGACAGTAAAATCAGGAGTTTTATCCCAACACAAACAACTAACTGTTGGTAGAACCAGTATTAAATCCAGCAAGCTTCCTACTCCCAAGTGTGAGGATGTCTTCTGGCATTTTCTTCTACTGTTTTTTTTTGTTGTTGTTGTTAGTGATTTAATACTGATTTACAAAATTACAAGATCATAGGGGTATAACTGTGTTCTGTGTCCCCATTCCCTTCAAAGAAAACTGCAGTGGTTCTCCCAAGGCCACAGAGATGGCTGACTATTATTTCTGTAACCATATTTGTATATATTTGCCCATTTCTTCCTATGGCCCTGCCTCCTCTTCCTTTCTAAGTCACACCTACACCTGTTACTACTTCCTAATGCCCTTCCTTTTTTTCTCTCTCTCTTCTCTCTCCAGGTCCTGATGGATTTGAAGTTCAGAGCCCTCTGCTCATCTTCTCCTAACATTTCTCTCCCTCTGGGAGTATGGACCAAAATTCTTTTATGAGGAGCAGAAGGCACGAGTTCTGAATTCCATAATTGCTTCTCCACTGGACATGGGCGTTGGCAGCCACCAGCATTTCTGAGCCCATGTGGTAGCCAAACATGGTGTTGGGTTGGGGGGAGATGAAGGCAGAGTCTGACAGCTCTCAGTGGCTAGTGTGGGGGCAGGGAGGGGCAAGGAGGGAAGCAAAGAGAGAGTCTCCAGAGGACAGACATCTCTGCAGCCTGGTGGTGGTGTCACATGTGGGACCCATTGTGTAGAAATACACACACACACACACACACACACACACACACTCACACACTCAAATGAGAGCAGGTAACGAGTGAGATGTGAGAAGTATAGTTGAGTTCCCATCGTACCAACGGCAACTTCCTGGTTTGGCCTCATCTTCCATTCAGAGATGTGTCCTAAGGACACAAAATCAGGAATCCAAAGAGGTCCAGGCACAACCACGTTCGTTATAGCACTGGTGGCAATAGGCAGAGTGTGGAAATCACCCACATTCAGCAGCAGGTGAGCACCTGAAGACGCGGTCTGTGTGCACCATGGGATAGGACTCCGCTGTAGAAAAAGATGAGAGCTTCTCCCCGCCCCCCCTCCCTTTTCCTGTCACTACAAATGACACCTGATGACCTACCTACTCGTGAAGCATCAACTCCTACAGGTTGGAACCTGGGGCTCAAACCCAGGTGTAGCAACCCCCACCCACCCTCCTGTGAGAGTTTCTCTTTTGCTACAAATTGGATGGAACTGGAGTAGTGCCATGCTGAGGGAAGGAAGCCAAAAATGCGGAAGCCATCTTGGATGGAGCTTGAAGGAATCGTGTTAAGTGAGATAAGTCAGAAACAGAAGGATGGATATGGGGTGATCTCACTCACAGGCAGAAGTTGAAAAACAAGATCAGAAGGGAAAACACTTAGCAGAACTTGGACTGGAGCTGGTGTATTGCACCAAAGGAAAAGACTCTGGGGTGGGGGGCTGGGGGGCACTCAGGTCCTGGAACATGATGGCAGAGGAGGACCTAGTGGGGCTTGTTATGTGGAGATGGCATATGTATGTGCAAACTGTTGTATTTTACTGTCGACTCTAAACCATTACCTCCGCCAAAGAGACATATAAAAACTGGGGGAGAAGGACACAAGATGATCTCATAGTTGGGGTGTGTGTGTGTGTGATGAAAAGATTTAAAGGTTTCAAAAGACTTTTTTCGTTTTCTTTTTTGCCTCCAGCATTATCGCAGGGGTCTGATGCCTGCACTAGGAATTCACTGCTCCTGTGGCCATTTTTCCTATTTTTTGGATAGGACAGAGAGAGATTGAGAGGGGAAGACAGGGAGAAAGAGAGACACCTGCAGACCTGTTGCACCACTTGTGAAGCGACCCCCCTGCAGGTGGAGAGCCGGAGCTCAAAATGGGATCTTTGTGCTGGTTCTTATGCTTTGTAGTGTGTGCTTAATCCGGTGTGCCACACCCAACCCACACACCCTTTTTTTTTTTCTTGCTACCAAGATTATTGGGCGTCAACAAGATGAGGCTTGTTGATGACACAACTTCACTGCTCCTGGCGGTCAAACCCCTACCCTTTGCTTTTCTTTCTGATAGAGGTTGAAAGAGAGAAAGAGAGAGAGGGAGAGGAGACAGAGAGAGAGAGAGAGAGAGAGAGAGATAGGGGATAGGGGATAGGGGAGGGTGTCTGATGACCTAGCTCACTTGGGTGACCCACTGCTTTGCACGTGTGTGACTAGGGTCCAAGCCTGACCCCCCTGCACTAGCAGGAAGTCCCAGCGATGCGCCCTCCACCCCTCTGCCTCTGTCTGAAACACGGATGGACAGAGAGACACTTGCAGTGCCAGTACTGCTCTGCCAAACGGGGTGCTTCCCCTGTAGGGATAGGAGGGGCCCTTGAAGCCTGGTAATGTGTGCACTCCACTGAGTGCGCTGCTGCCCAGTCCCCAGGGTGAAAAGGTTTTGCTACAAAGGGGATCAGAGTTGGGCCCAGGTGGTGGCGCACCTGGCTGAGCACACCTGTCACAATGTGCAAGAACCCAGGTTCTCACCCCCGGTCCCCATCTGCAGGGGGAAAGCTTTGTGAGTGGTGAAGCAGGGCTGCAGGTGTCTCTCTGTTTCTTTCCCTCTCTATCTCCTCCTTTCCTCTCTATTTCTGGCTGTGTTCATCCAGTAAAGATAATTTAAAAATTAAAGACAAAACAACAACAACAACAAAGGAATCAGAGCTGTGCTTTCAGGAGACCTACGTGCCCAGGAGGATGGCTGAGTCTTCGCTGGCCCTTCTGAGGCAGGTGAACCTGAACCTGTGCTTGGCGTCTGAGTCCTCAGCTCTGCGGGGTTTCCCTGCCCTCCAGGCTGAGGACGGCACACCTGAGCTGATCACTAGACCACCCGACTGGAGTCTGAGAATGACCTGGTATGGGCACAACCCTCCCAGCTATTGGGCTTGGTACCAGAATCACTTCACTTCTCCTTCTTACCTATGTTCTCCACCCAGCCAGCATGACAGCTGGCTCCCATCACGGGGCTGGGGCCTCTAGATGGGTCTCCAGGTGGCTGGTTCCACCTGGATCTTTCTAGATTTGTGTTTACACAACTGACCACGTCAGCATTCAGATCTCAGCTTCACTGTCCCCCCATCAGACAGGCCTGCACAGCCCTGTGAAAAGAGCGTTCCCTCAGGCACCTTTACTACACACTTTTCTTTACCCTCTTGGATAGTGTTTCCCCCATTTTCTCTCTCCTCTCTGGACTGCGTCCAGAAAGTCTAGTCTAGATCATTCCCTGCTCCTCCCACAGGATCTAGGGCAGTGCCTGGGCCAGAACAGGTGCTGAGAGAACCCACACACCTTTGGTGATGGGGGTGGTGAAGACAAAAAAACAAGACTGTACTGTAAGCCATGAATGAAGAAAGCTCTAAAGCTAAAAACGAGAGAAAGAAAGTAAGAGAATGAGTGAGTGAATAAGTAGAAAAGTGACTGACTAAATGGATGGATGGATGCATGGATGGATGGATGGATGGATGGATGGATGGATGGATGGATGGATGGATGGATGGGAGAATTAAGGAATAACTGAGTGAATTTCTATTTCATTACTCAGAAATTTAGGGAAAGCATCACGTTGATGATGTGTCTCTTTGCCTAGAAGTTTCTTTTTTTATTAGTGATTTAATATTGATCTACAGAATCATAAGATAACAAAGGTATAATTCCACTCTTTTCCCACCCCAGAGTTCTGTGTCCCTACCCCTCCACTGGAGACTACAGGAGTTCTCCCGAGGCCACAGGTATGTACTGACTAGTATTTCTATAACTATCTACCTATACCTATATCACTTTGCCTATTTTTTTTTCTATAACTCTTCCTTCTCTTCCTTTCTTTTGTCTTGAATGGGGCCTTTCTGTCTCCAAGGCAGCTCCCACAGTCCAGGTGGCCTGAAAGATCCTTATCTGGACCCCACCTGCTATTTGTTTGCTGGATGGCAGACTTTACCCTGGCTGGAGAGGCTTTGAAGTGGAAATGAAGGAGGACCTGGTGGCTAGAATCCACCACAGGACATTCTGAGCTCCCTTTGAGAGCCAGTGGCCAGGAGGCACTTCACACACTGCCAGGTCCTGCCAGGGAAACAGAAGAGAGGACAAGGCAGGCAGGTGCAGGGCTGTCACCTTCCCCATGTAGAACCTTACTCGCTGAAAGAAAATCACCACGTTTTCAGGGGAGAAGAGAAAAGTTCATTTGAATTTTGGGTTGGATGTTGCATTTTTTCAGTTTAGAGGAAAAGCCAAGGCAGGCAGCACAGGCGCCTGACCTCACCTGGTTTAGGACAGAACCGGGTCGGAGCATAGCAGACATTTGCACCACCACAGTGGACAGTGGCAGTCACGGGAACTCATCTGGGAGACGTATGCCAGCCTCGGGGGATGGGGGGGATGATACAAGGATCTCTTAGACAACACGCTATTTTACACACTATTTTACATATTCCTGGAGCAGAAAGCACATTCTAGCCAAGAAGAAACGGCAAAGTAGAAACACAAGGCAGAGGACAACAATGGGGAGAGAATCCCCTGGGCTTCCAGGGCTGTGGAGGTGAGATGGCTGGAATCCAGGGGCTGGGACCGTCAGCCATCTCTGCAGGTCTGCCCAGAGAGAGCAAAGGACATTGTTTCCTTCCTTCCTTCCTTCCTTCCTTCCTTCCTTCCTCCCTTCCTCCCTTCCTCCCTCCCTCCCTTCCTTCCTTCCTTTTCTTCTTTCTTCCTTCCTTTCTTTTAAAAATGTTTTTATGGGGGAGATTAGTGGTTTACAGTAAATGCAGTTGCTGGTCCACGCGTAAAGTTTCTCAGCTTTCTGCAAAACACTCTCCCCCCAGCCCAGGTCCTTCTCCACCATCAGCACCAGGACCTGAAAACTCCCAGAGTCCTTGGCTTTGGGGCAAGACACCAAACCCAGTCCATGTTCTGCTTTGTGTTTCCCCTTCTGTTCTTATTTCTCCACTTCATCTTATTTCTCCCATCTTCATCCTCCTCTTTCTGGCTGATCTCACTTCACAGGATTCCTTCAAGCTCCATCCAAAATGAAGGGAAGAAGGTGAATTCATCTGTTTTTTAAATCTCTTTATTGGGGAATTGATGGATTACAGTTGACAGTAAAATACAGTAGTTGGTACATGTGTAACATCTCCCAGTTCTCCACATAACAGTTCAACCCCCACTAGGTCCTCCTCTGCCATCATGTTCCATTACCTGAACCTTCCCCTCCAACTCCCCACCCCAGACTCTTATTTTGGTGCAATACACCAATTCCAGTCCAAGTTCTGCTTCGAGTTTTCCCTTCTGACCTTGCTTTTCAACTTCTGCCTGTGAGTGAGATCATCACATATTCAACCTTCTGTTTTTGACTTATCTCACTTCACATGATTCCTTCAAGCTCCATCCAGGATGAGGTGAAGAAGGTGAATTCACTGTTTTTAATAGCTGAGTAGTATTCCATTGTGTATCTAGACCACAACTTACTCAGCCACTCATCTGTTGTTGAACATCTGGGTTGCTTCCAGGTTTTGGCTATTACAAATTGTGCTGCTGTGAACATAGGTGTTCATAGATTTTTTTGGATGGGTGTGCTGGGTTCCTGCAGACCTATCCCCAGGAGAGGAACTGCAGGGTCACAGGGCAGGTCCACTTCTAGCCTTCTGAGAGTTCTCCAGACTGCTCTCCACAGGAGCTGGACCCACTGACATTCCCACCACCAGTGCAGGAGGGTTCCTTTGTCCCCACAACCTCTCCAGCATTTGCTGCTGCTGCCTCTTCTGATGTGTGACATTCTCACAGGGTGACATGGCATCTCCTTGTTGTCTTATTTGCATTTCTCTGATAGTCAATGACTTAGAATATTTTTTCATATGTCTGTTGGCCTTTTGGATCTCTGGTGAATATTTTGTTCATATTGTCTCCCTACTTTTGGATGTGGTCATCTGGTTTTCTTGTTTGTTTTTGCTGAGTTTGGTGAGCTCTTCATATTTTTTGGTTATTAACCTCTTGTCTGATGTATGGCATGTAAAGATCTTCTCCCATTCTGTGAGGAGCCTCTTTGGGTGGTGGTTTCAACAAAAGGGAACATATATATATATATTTAAAAAGATATATTGTTCTGCCAAAAGAAAATCGAAGAAGAAAGCAACTTAGGAGGGAAAAAAAAACACGATTTTTTAAAGAGAGTCTGCCAAAGAGCACAGAAAAAAAAAAAAAAAATTCAACCAGACTTGTCCACACAGTTTATCCAAGAGGTTACATCATATTTTTAGTGAAGAGTCTTCTCTGTCACTTCAGTCTCTTCACCAAGGCCACCTCCCCCGATATGCAGGAAATGTACCAGGTGAGGCTGCCAACATAACACTGCAGTGGATTATTTCTGGGTGTAGTCTAGCACTGCTACAAAAATAGGACACGGGATTTAAAACAAATAGGTCTAACTGTGGGCCCTCCTGGAAAACACCCCCCAGAAGTAGTCAATACATACAAATAGGGGAAAGGCCATGGTTTCCCTGCTGCTGAGAAAGGCATGCCCCCCCACCCCACCCCAGATAGTCTCCCTATAATCTCCCATGAGCCACAGCAGTTTACATCCTGAGAGCAGACTCGGGGTCTCCAATCCTGACGGCCTCATCTCTGGAAACAGCAATGAATAAAGCTGACTAATGAAGGAATCTGGAGAAGCCATGAATCTATGGGTTCTGGGGGGGGTCTCCACTCTCTCCCTGACTGCACCCCCAAACCCAGCTCCAGGCTTTTATTCCCTACCCCATTCCTTCTTGATGAATCCCTAAGACTCCTTGAGAGAGGCTAGGGGCTAATTTCCAGTCTGATTTCAAACAGCAGTAGGACCATTTACCTTCATGCAGAACCTGGTGTGGGGGAGCTTGTCTTTCTGTCACCACCAACCAAGGGAACTCAGCCAACTTGCCCCAGACTCTGAGGTTCGAGTCTCCTCTAGGGAAGAAGACTGTTTCCTAGATACACGCCACCTTCCAGAGTTCTTGGAGAACCCCAAAAGGAAATTGCAACAGTAGGACGCTCGGTCTCAAATGTTAACACAAGTCCAAGCAGTTTAGACAAGCCCATATAGATGCTTAACACAACTCTGCAGAAGGCCACCGACAGAGTGTATCCATGCAGGTCCAGAGAAAAGACGGAAAGGCTCTCAGCAGGATGCCAACCGCCACCGTTACCAAACCGCCATCAGTACTGTTTCCCAAGTTACCTACTGTGTGTGTGTGTGTGTGTGTGTGTGTGTGTGTGTGTGTATTGTCCCAAGAAGAAAAGAATGCCAATCCCTAGGAGTCCATGTTTAATCATGGTGAAGGCTTCTTCTCTCTTGCTGAGACCAAATTAAGAGTCCAGGTTCAAGAATCTTCACCAAGGAAGAGATCCAAAAAGCCAAAAGACACATGAAGATACAGATGAACAGAAACTGAACCCAACACACCCATCCAGAGAGCTCTGTGTGCACCTGGGTTCACAGCAGCACGATCTGTCACAGCCAAACCCTGGAAGCCACCCAGGTGTCCAACCACAGATACGAGTGGCTGAGCAAGTTGTGGTCTAGATACACAATGGAATACTACTCAGCTATCAAGAATGTTGAAGTCACCTTCTTCCCCTCCTCTTGAATGGAGCTGGAAGGAATCCTGTGAAGTGAGATCAGCCAGAAAGAGCAGGACGAAGATGGGCTGATCTCACTCATGGACGAAAGTGGAGAAGTAAGAGCAGATGGGGAAACACCAAGCAGAACGTGGACTGAATTTGGTGGATTGTACCAAAGTAAAGACTCTGGGTGTTGGGGGGGGGGTGAGGGGGAGGTTTCAGGTCCTGCCCCTCTGCAGCTCCTGGCTGGATGCCATCTTTCTAGAAGTCAGTGTAATACTTCTTTGCATGTGAAAGAGCTGGGCTGGAAATGTTAAGAGAGACTTCTCTCAGAGTGGTGACTTGAAGTTAAAGGTCCCTATGCATGTACCCCCTTCCTAGCACGTGGCCTCACACTATGGAGAGCTGGGAAGTGGGACTGAGAAATGCTAGAATAAAGAGCTCCCCACCACCCACTCTGCTGAATTTGGGCCTGTAGGCAATTCTCTTTAAGCCCTCTCTCTCTCTCTCTCTCTCTCTCTCTCTCTCTCTCTCTCTTTCTTTTCTGGGTATTCCAGCTTCTGCAAACAAGACTGAGGCCACAGTCTGTTCCAGCAATCCTGCAAAGTTTGTTTGGAAAGTGATTCTGGGACAGGTGTGATGACAGCTGACATTTCCCCAAGACTGTGACTCTTAGCCACAGGAAAACATCAGATCTCCCGGGAGAAGTCCTACACAGGGCACAAAACACACAGGGGAAAGATTGGGATCTTGACCTGCCTGCTGTTTCTCCCCCACAATCTTACTGTGGTCTGTTAAGCAGATACCTGGCAAGCCAGATGAGTGGGCAGCACCCGGAGGCCTGTGGAGAGGCAGGCAGGTCACCGGGCATTGAGGTGCTGGCGCCACCCCTCACTGTTCACGGGGTTCCCTCAGATCACGTCTGCTGGGCTGAGCCTCCTCTGTAATTGGGTTGTACCACACAGGTAAGCTGGGCAGGCACTTAGGGCTACGTGCAGAAGTTCACAGAACTCTCCTCTCTCTCTCTCTCTCTCTCTCTCTCTCTCTCTCTCACTCTCTCTCTCATCTTATGACCTGCCTTGAGTCACGCACAGTTAATGGATCACTAGCTCTCAGGTGACTATCTTAGTCGTCTCTCAGTGGGCACACCTCTTCCCTGTCTTCGGCTGTGATCTCACCACTGAGGGAGCTACCTCTTTCTCTCCCCCTGCCATTGGCAGCTCACCCCCACCCACCCCCCAGCCCCAGGTCTCCAGAGTCAGAGCTTCCCAGAGAGACACGCCCACACCCACCCCAACCCCCACCTCCACCCCCGGAAAGCAGATGGAGCCCTCTGCTCCGTCCTTATCAGCACAGGAGGGTAGAGCACCTGCTCCGTGATGTTTACCTTGCAGAAGGCGCTCTGCCCTTCTTCCGGGTGCTGGGAATGCTCCGACCACTTTCTCCAGGAAACGGTCTGTGTAACTTGCTAGCAAGACCCTCAGAAACGTCTCTGTTCTCCTCTGTCATCGGTTCTCTGCTGCTGAAATAAAGTCTAAGAAGAGTTTCTCCGGGTGCTTCCCAAGAGCAGAACCACCTGTGGGGACTGCCGGGCTCTGGACATCACCAGCCTGGCCACATATTCACTGTGTTCTTGGGGGCCAGGTGGAGGGGCACCTGGTTGAATGGCACATATTAAGATGTGCAAAGACCTGGGTTCAAGCCCCCAGTCCACCTGCAGGGGGAAAGCTTCACAAACAGTCAAGCAGGGCTGCAGGTGTCTCTCTTTATCCTCTCTTATCTCTCCTTTCCCTCTTGATTTCTCTCTCTTTAAAGAATCTTTTTAAAGCACTTCTCTTTTTTAATTTATTAAGAATTTTATTTATTCATTATTGGATAGATACAGAGAGAAATTGAGAGGGGAGAAGGAGGGAGAGAAACAGAGAGACCAGGGCCTTGAACCTGAGTCCTTGCGCACTGTTGTGTGTTCACTTAACCTGGTGAACCACTGCCTGCCCCTGCCCTCCATTTCTCTCTGTCTCTATTAAAAAAAATAAAAACAACTTGATTGATTTAATAAAGAGTGATGCTTTGTGTGTGAGAGAGATCTTTTCATTCTTCATGGGCATGGAAGGGATGAAAATGCTCTCCCCCCCAAACACACTCCTTGTTCCACCCGGGAGTCTCCGTCCACCTGCACAGAACAGAGGAAGAAGCACAGTGTGTATTGAGGAGAAGGGGCACGAGGCCTGGGAACCACTCTCCATGCAGGGCACCTGCCTAGCCAAGCACGTGGCCCAGGTTCCAGCCCTGGCACTACATGGAGAGCTGCCTTAGCATCCAGGGAAGCTCTGGTGCACAGACAAAAGCATCCCAAGGGCAGTGAAGTGGCTCATCCAGGGAAACTTTGGCTCATCGAAAAATGAGGCCTGAGGGAAGAACCCCGGAGCCCTCACTTCTGACAGGGGCAGCGCCACTTCCTTGCAAGTTCGGGGTGAAATGCTTAGGATTTGAAAACCCATGGCTGGGGAGACAGCATGATGGTGGTGCAAACAGATTTCATGCTTGAGGCACCGGAGGTTCCAGGTTCAATTCCCAGCACCACCACCAGCCATATGTGCAAACATTTCTGCGTGTGTAGTTATATAAATCCAACACACACCTGTGGTGGTTATCATGGGGTGGGGGACAGGCGCAGAACTGTGGAGTGCTATAGAACGAGACCTCTCTTATCTTGCTTTTTAATTAATTAATTAATTAATTAATTTGTTTGTTTGTTTACCAAAGCACTGCTCTGTTCTGGCTGATGGTAGTACTGGGGATTGAACCAAAGACTTTGGAGCCTTAAGCATGAACATCTCTTGGCTTCCCTATTTTGCTTTCTCCCCTATTTTCTTGTAATCTTGTCAGTCAAGAGGCAGGGCAGTGGTGCACCTGGTTGAGCATACACATTACCAAGGACCCAGGCTCTAGGCCCTGCTCCCCACCTGCGGGGGGGATACTTCACAAGTGGTGAAGCAGATCTATTTTCCTCTCCTCTCTCAATTTCTCTCTGTCCTATCAAATAAAAACAAAAGTAATAAAGTGTGTGGGGGGGTGGCTGTGGTGGATTCATGCAGCAGGCACCGGGCCCCAGGGGTCACCATGGTGAGGATAAAAAAAAAAAAAAAAAGAACCTTGTAAATCACTAATAAAAAAAAAGAAGAACAAGGAGGCTGGGCGATGGGCTGCAGGTCAAGCGCATGTGGCACAAAGCGCAAGGACCAGCATAAGGATCCCGGTTCGAGCCCCTAGCTCCCCACCTGCAGGGGGGTCACTTCAGGGGTGGTGAAGCAGGTCTGCAGGTGTCTGTCATTCTCTCCCCCTCTCTGTCTTCCCCTCCTCTCTCCATTTCTCTCTGTCCTATCCAACAACGACAATAACAATAACCACAGCAATAATAACAACAATGGTAAACAACAAGGGCAACAACAACAACAAAAACAGCCTCCAGGAGTAGTGGATTCATAGTGCAGGCACTAACCCTGGAGGCAAAAGAAGAAGAAGGAGGAGGAGGAGGACAGAAAACTGACATCGCTCTTGTACTCCTGCTGGAGCTCTAGTACCCTCTCCTTCCAGCACCATGACACCCCACCAGGTGCAGCAGCTGCAGGAGCCCAGGGTACGCACAAATTGACCCAAAGACAGGCTCTCTCTGGACCCCTACAAAGATCTGCAGAGAGCAAAGCCCATCAGGCCATTTCTCTCTGTCCTATCCAACAACTACAACATCAATAACAACAACAATAACAACTACAACAACAATAAAAAAGGGCAACAAAAGGGAAAATAAATAAATGTAAAAAAATTAAATAAATATAATAATGATGATAATAAAGAAAGCCTAGACATGCATTTCCAGCCCCCGAGAAAGCTGAGAAGCCAGGGGATGGTAGCAGCCATTTCAGTGGCCCTGCTCTAGAATTCAGTAGCCAGAGCCCAGACAGGAGTGGAAGGAGTGAGTCTATCCAGGTGACAATCTGTTTCCCCTCAGAAGGCGATGGGTGCAAGTGGGAGCTGGCCGCTGACGTTGGCAGGACTGCAAGGCTTGTCGTTGGCTTGAATACTGCACGTAAAGAAAAAAAAAGCATCAATGATAAGGAATCAATCATCCTGATACATAGTGGTGGCCCCTAAACAGCTATTCTGGGGGATTCTTAAAGAGCTAGCTTTTCAAGAAATGTCTAGGGACCTTGTTAAAATGGCACATTCTTGAAGCTCACACCTGGAGATTCTGATGCACTCAGCTGGCAAGTGGCCCAAGACTTTATTTTTGGCACAGTTTCCAGCAATTCGGAAAGGACGTCAACCCGGCGACCTTCAGCCATGTGGGCTGATGGGCCCACGAGGGCTCCAGGCGACATGCTTGCACTTAGGCAGCAGCCCCGCATTCATACTCATGCAGCAGAGGCCCAGCGCGGCATTCGCGGTCACTTCTGAAATGTGCGACTAGTGGTCCTTTGTCACTACCACATCTGTCACTGCTTCTGATGAACAACAAACAATATTTACTTGAGAATTAGAAAAAAAATGTCACACAACAGTAGGGCTAAAGCCTAGAGAGAAACTTATAAGTTCTACAGGATGATGAATGGAATTTTCTTTGGCATACTTCCAAATATAGGCTCGACACAGACCAGAATAAAAGGCTATTTTCAGTAGGGGCTTCTAATAGGGAAGTCTGAGTTAATCAGCATGTTTGCTAGAGTTTCTGTGCCGGGAACTTCTCTTCTGCCCTAACACACATACTAAGAGATCTTTGACTGGAAGGCTACTTGTTGAAGGAATCATTCACCAAGGATTTCTTTGTCAGGGTGAGTCAGGAAATTGACCTCATCTCACAGAATATGCAGAAGCCTGTTATCCCTGCCGAATCATGATTGGACAGTGAGACTTCTCAACACCAACGCAGATGTCAAACTCACGGCAAATGTCTACATAGGACCCACAATTGCTGTGAGCGTGCTAAATACATGAACATGCCTAATTCTCCCACAAAAAAAATTATAAAGCGATGCTAACATTACAGATGATGACATTGAAGTAGGAAGGAGCTAAGAAATGCGCTAGCAGTGGGTTGTCAGAGAAGTCATTATGCACTTTTTTGCATATAAAAACATAGAAAAATATATCAGGACATTTCTGCCAACCCACTATTCCTGCATCTGAGTGTTGAAGAAGATGGAAATGGAAAAAAAAAAGTCTTGTTTGAGTTTCATTTCCATAAGTGACAACTGGTATCAGTAAGAGTTGTCCAACGATACCCTATGACCCTGCAGTTCCTCTGCTGGGGATGGGTATATCCTAAGGAACCAATCACACCCATCCAAAAAGAGATCTGTGTACACCCGTGTTCATGGCAGCACAATTTGTAGTGGCCAAAACCTGGAAGCAACCCAGGTGTCCAGCAAAAGATTAGAGGCTGAGAAAGTTGTGGTCTAGATACAGAATGGAATACTATTCAGCTGTCAAGAACAATGAATCCACTTTCTTTGAGCCATTTTGGATGGGGCGTGAAGAAATCCTGTGAAGTGAGATCAGCCATAAAGAGAAGGATGAAGATGGGATGATCACACTCATGCACAGAAGTTGAAAAATAACAACAGAAGGGGAAACACAAAGCAGAACCTGGACTGGATTTGGTGTATTGCAACAAAGTAAAGGACTCTGGGGTAGAGGTGGCTTTCAGGTCCTGGAACATGATGACAGAAGAGGACCTAGGTGGAATGCTATATGGAAATCTGAGAAGTGTTACACATGTACCAATCACTGTGTTTTAATGTTTATTATGAACCATTAAGCCCCCTAATATAGAAAAAATATAGGACTAGAAAGATAGCTCAAAAAAAGGAGTTGTCCAATGAAGCGAAATCATCACTGATGATGACTGATAGATAACAGACAGATATATGTAGAGATGATGCTGATTACACTGAAAGTTGATAGATGAAAAGAAAGATAGGTATTATATGACAGAAACAGATGATGAAAAATTATAGAAAGGTAGTTATATAGATAGGTGATAGATACATAGATACATAGATAGATGACAGATACATAGATAGATGACAGGTAGATAGATAAATAGATAGATATGTGATAGACAAATTGAATGGGTGGATGGATAGGTGGATGAATGGATGGATGGGTGGATGGATGGATGGATGGGTAGATGGATGGATGGATGGATGCGCAGTAGACAATAATGGTGCTGATGTTGATAATGGCTAATCAAAAGACGGGTAACCATAGATATATAATATGTAGATGATACATGAGATAGATAAATGATAGGTATCTCAGTCTCCAATTATTGTCACTCAAAAATCTCTTTATTCCGCTACTGTATAGACCAAAATTCTAGGAGAATTCTGTGCTTCCATGTGTTATTTTCATAGAACAGGTCTTACAAGTAAAAGGAGGAAACTCCACTCAGCTCTTGTGTCCAGATTTTTTTTCTGGGGCCCTATACTATCTCCAAATGAATCACTGAAGTTCAGGAGACCTCAAACATCTTACCTAGAGGATACTGTTTGTCCTCTGACCACAGAGATAGCCTGCCCCTTCCCTAACCACCACAGCCACACTGAAGACTTTGCAAAGGTTCAGTAAGGATGCCAGCCAGAAGGAAGGAAGTCATGTACACCTTGTGCATGACTGTGGATCAATCATTTTATGTATAGAAATGTTCTAGAACTTTTGTGAGCCTGAAGCACCTAGCACTAACAAAACCAAGCAACTTTCTGCTAAAACCATCACATCTTACATCTGTTGTCACCAGACACAATCATGGTAATACTTACAGATTTCCTCACTTCCTCAGTTTTGAACTGAGTACAGTTTTAAACCGTTCCCAAATGTACACCTTTTTGTGATGCAGATAAGATTCACCCTTGTTCTAAGAAAACTAACCATTGCCTTCAGCTACAAACCTCAGTGCAAACTGTGACTCAAGAGAGACTTCCAGAAGAACCAAAAAAAAAAAAAAATGAGTGCAGTTATCTGCCTGTACAGTCACTGAAATCTGAAATATTAACTTCCACAGAGACCTACTTCTGTAACTCGCCAATTCAGAACAAGGGCCAGCTTTGAACCTCCCCTTTTTACTATGAAATGTGTATCTGCCTCAGGCCATTGGGGCTTGGCCCTCAGTCCGGGGTAATAAGCTATGCAAGCTACTGTCAGTGCTTATGGGAGACTTCCTCTACTCTTCAAATCCTCATTTTCCTCCTCGGTTTAAAAATAGAACTGAACTTTGCAAACTCAGCCTCATTTTAGGATTCTGTTGATCCCACATCAGCATCTGCAGGGTGGTTTGCATACTGAACAGATAATAACAGTGGTGTTGGTTTATACTTATTTTGTGACCAAATGCCAAGCCTTCAGTGCCCACTGTTCAAGGACAATTAAACCATGAGGCAAAGGTCTGGGCAGAGAGAAAGGAGATAAGTGCAGGTCTTAGGGAACTGAGAGGATAGATGAAAGATCCATGTCTCAACAAATCCATCCCACCTTCAGCCCAGCATCTTGGGGTTATATAAAGAAGAAAAACATCTGCTCAGGCCAGTGAAAGAAAGGAAGGGAATAGAATCCCACAGCTTGCCCTGGGGTGGAGGATTGCAGACATGCAGACAGCGGCAAGTCTTGGTGTTTGTTTTTCACGGCTTCATGGGTAACCTAGCAGTTCATAGTTACAAGATTATAAAATAATAGAGGTATACTTCTGCACCAGTCCCACCACCAAACATCTGCACCACAGGCTCCCCAGTGTAACTATCATAGCTCTGAGAGATCTGGAAGACGGGTTGACTACCTCCTTTTGTTGAGCTCATGTGTTTTCACTCTCTACTTTCCGAATGAGTGAAACGATTCAGAAGTTGTCTCTCACCTCCTTACTAACCTCCCCAGCATCCCTTTACACCCCATCTACTCTGCCCTATGGGACATAAGAGCGTTTTTTAATTGCAGAGTAGTTCTCCATGGAGTGTTTATCCCATAACTTATCTGCCAGTCTTCTGTCAATGGGCATCTAGGCTGCGTCCTTCCCATGGCTACTGTGAATACTGTAGCTGTGGACAGGGGGTGCACATGTCACTTCAAATTAGTGTCTTCGTGTCTTCTGGGTAAACGCCTAGGAGTGGGCTTGCTGGGTCATCTGGTATTTCCACTTGTGCTTGTTCAAGGATTCTCCACACTGTTTTCCCAGAGAGGCTGCATCAAGTTGCATTGCCACCAGCAGTGTGACAGAGTTCCTTCTTCTCCACATCCACTCTGATACATATAATTTCCTGGGCAGTGATTTGTTTACTCAGAATAATGTTCTTTTATCATCTAAACTCGGGATAGCTGACATTGTGTGATTCTTTACTCTCAGTGGAATGGAGAAACAAGAATCTGAGCCTGGAGTTTCACTCAACACTACAGCTTCTGTGTCTGCAGGAGACACGTATGGGTGACCATGTAGCTCTTAACCTTCAAGATTCAAGAATGGATTTTGAAAACCTCATCCTTCTTGTATGCTTTGGTCTTCCCAGGCATAGTCATTCATTCATTCATTCATTCATTCATTCACTCACTCACTCATTCATTCATTGATCCTTCATGCCTCCCAGTCATCAGTAAATCTTTTTCTACCAATACTGAATAATCATTGGGGGGCTGAATATCCCAGCAACACTCTGGATAGAAATTACCCACAGTACAGTGAATAAGACAATCTTCAGCCCGAAGAAATACCAGCCACCTCAAAGAACCACCAACACCCGTGATAAGGATAATACAGTCTTTGCTTTTCCTCTGGCTACATTGAACTTCATCTCTAGAGGTTGAAACCAAGGTCACACTTGGCCTTACTATTACGACCACTAACACCAATTTCATTGTTTAGTGACTTTATGTCTTTAAGTCGAAGCACAAAAAAAATTCTCTTTTAAAAAGATTTGCTACGTAAATCAATGAGAAACACCAGAGTATGGTACCAGTACATGTAGTGGCAGGGATCAAGCCAGGAGCCTCTGTCATGCAAGGCCTGCACTCAACCAGCTGAGCTATTTTCCCAGCCACAGCAATGCTTTCAACAACTATTCAATCCATAAAATGTCTTCCCTTACATAGCCATTTTAATGCTGTGCTTGTCAACATGTAAGTATTTTTCTGGAAATGGTGATTTCCCCCTGCCTATTATCAGAACACTTTTTGCCGTGGTAGACTTGCAAAGAATTATCCTGCACAAGCTGAGAATTGTGTAACTTTTCTAATGCAACACATTTTCTGCAAAAAAAAAAAAAGTTCTTTTTTTTCTTTAAACAGACATTGAGTTTTTGGTGCAGAATCTATAATTCCCCCAAGAAAAATACAGTCAGAGCCAGTAGGTAATGCTAGATTAAAAAGAAGAAGAAGAAGAAGAAGAAGAAGAAGAAGAAGAAGAAGAAGAAGAAGAAGAAGAAGAAGAAGCTTTCAGCTCCCTTGTATTATGTTGTCATTAGTCATTTAAATGTGTTTAAATGAAGCGTTTGGCTCTCCTTCAAAACTTCTATGTGTCCTGCTAATTTTTATTGATCCCAGAGGCCAAAAAGCTGGGGACTTCATTGCCTTCCTGAAGATGAGTTACACCTGACAGGATGTCAAGAGCGTGTGGAAGCAGCTGGAAGGCTCATCCTCTCACCTTGAGCAGCGAGGGCAGAGCCTTACAAAATTCCCTCATTAACTGAGGAAGAGTGAACCAATCCAGCTGACTTGTAGAATCACACTGGACAGGAACAACACAACACATTCTGGCTGGTAGATCTGTGGTGACAATCTCACGAAGGTTGCTACAAGATAATGCAAGAACTCTGCTGAGTTCCCGTCAACACCACCATCAAATGTAGGAATCCTCTGGGATTAATTTATAAGATGGTCTTGCTCCACTATATTCTTATTTTCACAATAAGTAACAACTTCTCCATCTTGTAGCTGCTTAATGAAGACTTACTCTTGAAGTGACTCTGGTCAAATCTAACCAACAAAACTATTATGGAGAGAAGCACTACCTAGTGATTATCAACTTCAAGTAGAGGGCTGGGGAAACATCTCAGCACTGAGCTATGTTTATATACCTAGCAAATGATTTATATACTTTAAATTACTTGACGGAGTTATTTCTTTACTGAGCGTAATGTTCTTTATAGTACTTGTGACGTTCCCTCACTGTAAGTGCTCCCATGTGTTGGCTAGGGCTTAAAACTGGGTCTTCTGGAACCTGGTGGTTGAAAAGAGTTCAGCAGGGAAATAATTACAGAAGTCAGACCTTGAACCTTCTGCATCCCACAATGACTTTGGGTCCATACTCCCAGAGGGATAAAGAATAGGAAAGCTATCAGGGGAGGGGAAGGGATACAGAGTTCAGGTGGTGGGAACTGTGTGAAGTTGTACCCCTCTTATCCTATGTTTTAGTCAATGTTTCCTTTTTACAAATAAATTTTTTTTTAAAAAAACTGGGTCTTCAAGTATGGTGACATGTGTCATTTAACTGGGAAGGCACCACACCCTTCCTCAAACAATATTTTAAAAACAGAATACAATATGAGACCTCACACATACCACTGATGGGAAGGTAATGGGTACTATGGTTCTTGATAATAGTTGGCCTTCTGTGACAATAGCCTTTGTCCAGATTTTAGGTCCTTTGATTCTGAAATTTATTTTCAAGGATCATGGCCTCAATATTTTTCATTTTCTTTTTACATTGTAAGTTTTAAGTATTACATGGTTTTTCTTCTCTCTCTCTCTCTCTCTCTCTCTATATATATATATATATATATATATCCCCTTCAGGGATAAATAATAGAGTGCTAGTGCATGTCCTTAAAATTCAAAGACCTCCCTAACTGCTGGTGAAAGAAATACCAGAAAAAATGAGGGAAATTTTTTTTCTTTTTTCTGTAGCTAATTCTGTTCTGTGAATATGTGAGTACATTTTCCAGTTGCTACAAGATGGGAAAAAAATGAGAACATGGAGAGAATTTTCCGTTTTTATTCTCCAGTCCATTGTGTAAGTGACTTTGTTTTGTTTCTGTTGTGCCAATCGCCCCTGAAACTATTTTTTAAGAAGTGGAGACGCAGAGACATGAGACACTGTGACCACATCCTGTGAATGTGATATTCAGTCCAATGTCCACAGTCCTGCTTCTTTCATTTAATATGTGTGATGATTAGAAAACATGGACTGGCATTTATGTTTTCTAGATGGATCAAATGCTGTTCAGTTTTCTCTGTTAAGATGATGGAAGGACACTTTTGGCTCTCTCGCATGGTCCTAGGAAAAATAAATGAGCTAAGACTGATGAAATTTGGTAGAAATTAAATCTTGCTGTTTATATGCTAAAGACTAAGTCTGAGGACAACCTCATGGCTCAAATCCTGGTGGCTTCACTTCCCTGGAGCAATAAAGAAAGCCTTTGCTCTAGGATAATATAAGAAGCCTTGGTTCTGAAGGCATGGACATCTTGGGATCTCCAGTCCCATCCTGAATGTCCCCCAAGTCCAGCTCCTGGATTTCCAGTCTGATTTGGCTTCCATTAGATGTCAGAGAGGGTCAGCAGATGTATAAGGAGGTGCTCAAAGTTAGTAATCATCAGAGAAATGCAAATGAAGACCTTAAGATAACACTTTATACCTAGGAGAATGTCATACATCAGACAGGAAAGAAACAACAAATGTTGGAGATGGTGTGGGGAAAGGAGCCCTTCTACACTGCTGGACTAAAAAATTGACACTCTTTGGGAGAAGTTAGAGTCTGAGTTGAGTTAATGTAGCCAGGCCTCTGCTTGAGGGTCTGAGTGACCCTTCTGCAAAAGTGAGTGTGGCAGCCTGGCTTTTTAGACACCACCACTGGTTCAGTTTCAGCATGTAGGCCTGTCAATTACAGCGTCACTGAGATTGTACATTCCCCAGGCCACTGAAAATGTGATATGTGTCAACAACAAGATAATAAAACAAGGCCTGTGTGGAAGACAATGTTTGCATACTTGCCTGCCAACTGTTTTCCTTTAGAAAGTACACAACAAGGGGCCTGCTGGTGGTGCACCTGGTTAAGTGCATGTATTACCAAGCATAAGGACCCAGGCTCAAGCCCCCATCCCCACCTTCAGAAAGAAAGCACCACAAGTGGTGAAGTAGGGATGAAATTGTCTCTTTATCTTTCCCTTTCTATAGCCCTCTTCTTCTCAATTCCTCTCTGTCCTATCAGATTAAACAAATAAAATTTTTTAAAAGAAAGAAAGAAAGAAAGAAAGAAAGAAGAAGGAGAAGGAGGAGAAGAAGGAGAAGGAGAAGGAGAAGGAGAAGGAGGAGAAGATGGTATACAACAATTAGGACAACATGGGACATCTCTCATGCAGCAAGTGACTTCCAGAAATAAGTAAGGAATCATATAGACCCACACACCAAAGGCTTGAGAATCTAATGCAATATCCACATAATACTCCAATGCTAGATGTCTAAAAATATTTGATTACCTATATATGGAAGACAAAGAGATTCAGAGGGTCACTCTAGCATATTCAGTGCCAGAAGTCAAGTCAGAACCTTAAGATTTTGAACCCTAAGCTCTGTGACTTGTTGCCTTCTCCTGCTACCCACATACACATTTTAATTATTTCAACTATATTAGAGTTTAGGAAATGAAAAATTGTCTTGATTTAACACTGGTCTGCAGTTCTGTGTACACCTGGGAGTGCTCCATACCTTCCTTCTCTCGAGGTGTCACCACACCCACCACCACATTCTCCCGCTACCTGCTTTAGAAGCCCATATACCATGGTACATGCAGTTTCCTCCCAGTTTCACACTCTCTCATGATCAGACAACAGAAATCACAGCAGCAATAGGCTGTAGCAGGAGATATTTCAGATTCCTTGCCATCATCTGCAAGAATGTACCAGATCCAGGCAATGGAGGAAGGAACTATTGACATCCTGGATGCCACCTTTCTGCCACAGAGCAGAAAGGAGTTTCACATACAAAGATGTTCTTCCATGAAGACCCTGCCAGCAAAAAGTAGATTCCCAGATATTGCATCTACTTTGGTTGTAGGTTTGCTGTATATGGACTCCACTATCTTGAGTAATTTCCCATCTATACCCATTTTTTGTACTGTTTTGAGCATGAATGGGTGTTGGGTTTTGTCAAAGGCTTTCTCTGTGTCTATTGAGATAATCATGTGGTTTTTGGCTTTGCTTTTATTGATGTGGTGAATGACATTGACTAACTTATGTATATTAAACCAGCCTTGCATTCCTGGGATGAATTCCACTTTGTTGTGATGAACAATGTTTTTGATATACTGCTGTATCTGTTTGGCTGGGCTCTTGTTCAATATTTTTGCATCTATATTCATCAGAGATATTGGTCTGTAGTTTTCCTTTTTTGTTATGTCCCTATCTGCTTTTGGTATCACGGTGATGTTGGCTACATAGGTGGAAGGGAGTGTTCCTTTGATCTTCTGGAAGAGCTTTAGAAGTATAGGTATTAACTGTTTCCTGAAGGTTTTGTAGAATTCATTTGTAAAGCCATCTGGTCCAGGACTTTTGTTGTTGGGAAGATTCTTGATAACTGTTTTGATTTCTTTGTCGGTGACTGATCCATTGAGGTTTTGTAGTTCTTCTTGGTTCAGTTTTGGAAGGGCATATGTTTCTAGGAATTCTTCCATTTCTTCCAGATTCTCTAGCTTGGTGGCATATAGTTGTTTGTAAATTGGATTTCTGTGGTGTCTGTTGTGATATCTCCTCTATAATTTATAATTCTATTTATTTGAGTCATTTTTTTTTTTAGTGAGTCTGGCTAGGGGTTGTTAATTTTGTTTAATTTTTCAAAGAACCAACATTTGGCTTCATTGATCTTTTGTATGGTTCTCTTATTTTCAATGTTGTTTGTTGAAGTAATTTTTAAGTCAGTCCAGGAGTAGAATGACACATGGGTGAAGCACCAGCACTGCTGAAAAAAAAACTCAGAAATTAAAATATTGAAACCACTTGGATTTAAAAATCGGTTGAAAGCAAACCATGTAAAATTGTGTGTGTGTGTGTGTGTGTGTGTGTGTGTGTGTGTGTGTGTGTTCTCATGTGTATGTGTGTAGTGGGGGATGGCTAATGATTATACCCATAAAATCCTCCTTACTTAATGATGACTTCAAGTCAAATCCACTGAAGTGACTCACACTGTGGAAACTGTCACAGTGCTGAGCAACGCCCTTGCTTCCTTTCACTCTGTCAGCCAGCAGCACGATAGGATGTGAGAAGAAGGGAAGCCTGAAGGACTGAGGGAAACAGGCTGATGCACAAAGCCAAGTGTTTGTGGACTGACACTCGATGGCAGGTCCCTGGCCTATAAACATGGAGCTGCAGGTGACCTGCCGGGAATGAGCCGCTTCCTGGGGGGAGCTCCTAAGCAAAGGAGTCCAGTCTGTCCTGCAACTGGCAGTGCCTCCACGTAGTGGAGACTGAAGACTGCACATCACAAGAAACCCAACTGCAGTAAAACCCCATCCCAGAACCAGCAGAAAGGATCACTCAGATGGAGAGCTGCTTTGCCATGTACACGACACAGGTTCAAGCCTGTCCCCACCATGTTGAAGAAAGTTATGGTGTTATCCTTTCCTCATCTCTTCTCTTCTCTTCTCTTCTCTTCTCTTCTCTTCTCTTCTCTTCTCTTCTCTTCTCTTCTCTTCTCTTCTCTTCTCTTCTCTTCCCTTCTCTTCCCTTCTCTTCCCTTCCCTTCTCTTCCCTTCTCTTCCCTTCTCTTCTCTTCTCTTCTCTTCTCTTCTCTTCCCTTCTCTTTTCTTCTCTTCTCTTCTTTCCTCTCCTCTCCTCTTCTCTTCTCTTTTTCCTCTCTCCTTTCTGTTCTCCTTTTGCTCTCTCTCCCCTTTCTTTCCTCTGTCTCTCCCCATCTCCCCTCTCTCCTCTCCTTTCTCTCTCTGTCTCTCTCTCTACCTTCCCTTCTTCTCTCCCTTTCTCTCTCCATCCTCCCCCGTTTTTCTCCTTTCTCTCTCCTCTCTTCTTCTGCATCTATCCTTTAAATATCACATTCCTAGCTATGCCCCAGGCTCAGTAAAAATTAATTCACCCAGTACTCCATCACCTCATACCAACAGAACCCTGCAGTGGATGCTCATTAAGATGTCACTGGAAGCAAAAGGAAACAGCTTTATTAAATGCAAGATAATTAGTTGAATAAATAATAAAATAGTTAATGTAGTTCACAAATATTTCTATTCAATAGTAAGGAGAGAGACAGAGAGAGACAGAGACAGATTGAGGAAAGAATAGCACTTAAAAGGATGATCCAACATTGGCAATCTTCCTATCTGCTATGCTGTTTTCCTAGATAGTGAAGAGACCAGGGAATACTCTGTGAGGCAGCAGAATGCTGGAGTAGTTCAGCGGACATAACCACTGCTCTTTCAGAGCTTATCTGAAGGCCTGATGGAGAAGACGTCTGCTGGTTTAGAGAAAAATCCAGCTTCTGTAATGTCTGCTCTGTGGATTGTGGGTAGGGCTCTGGACAGATGGTGCTTATAAAGTGACAAAGCCAGTCCACTTGCATGTCTTCTGGGCCAGTTTGTCTCTTGTTTTACTGCAGGTTCTGGATATTGCAAAGGGACAGAGGCCAGAGACACAAGTTGGGAGAATTACTGACCTCCAGAGCACTGGTCACTAATGTAGGAGTCACATGCCACCTGGGTCTATGCAGACAGGGAGTTCCTAACCTTGTCTGGATTTGTCAAAGAGCAAGACTACAAGCCCAGGGTGTCTTGTCCAGGTAGGGGAAGAAGAAACTGAACAATCTCCTAGGAGTACCGTTTGGTTAGCTTCCTTGGCTCTGTAGGTGTCTGACTGTGTTCAGATGAGTCCTCCTCCAACTGATGATTCCAGCACTTTTAATTAAGCAAAGATTCCAGTCCCTACCTCTGAATAATTTAACGTAACTATGCCCTTGAGGGTAATGCGTATTTAAATCAACAAGGCTCTGCGAACTCAAACACCCATTTTCTAGATAGTATGCGCCAGAGCAGTTTATAATTAAGAGAACCTCTGCCTCCCAGAACTTAAATGAGCGTTAGGATTCCTACCGTGGGTGCTTAACACAGAACTAATGGAGCACAAATATTCAGAGAGGGTTGCTACACAAAGCTGGCAGCCGCAGTCTAGTGGGAAATAAGAGGTTGTCATAGCAAACAGCACGCAGCATTTGTGTGAGGATAAAAGCCTGTTGAGGACCCACACGTGCAGACCACGTTCTGCCCGTCCCATCATGGCTTCTGTTTTTACTGAGAGAGCTGTTTCCAGCCTCAAGCACTCAAGTGAACAGCTCCTACTGCTGGGAAAGCCCAGTGAAGTGGCAGGTTCTCACAAGTCTCTGCGGCTTGGGCCACTTCCCTTTAACCCCTGTGGGTCTCCATGTCCTCTGATTTCAGTGGAATTACTCATCTCCCCTAAGAATGGGAGTGAGAAGAAGCTTAGACTGAGAATTTGACAGCCTTGCTAAGGAAAGTATTGTTTCAGACTGTAATATGGAAAATTCCTTGCATTTTCCATAGACAAGAGGACTTAATCAGTAAGCCATTGTTTACCGGATGGTTACAACTGATGGCAAGAAGATGAGGTGACCCTACTCTGGCTAAGGTCTATTGGTTGTGTAGTTTTACAATGTTTGAAATCAGCCCTCACTTTGTTTTGAGTGGATCCCGCTTTTTGCTTGGTTTGAAATGATTGGGTTTTGCGTTTTCTATAGCATGTTATTGGATATAGATCGATAAGGTTATACCTCTCCCCACCCCGAATGTACTCTGAAATCCTATAAATTGTGTGGTTTGAGCCCTGTTTGGGGTCGAGCTGGTGGACTGCTGTCAGTCTCCTCTCGGCCCAGATTCAAATTCGTGAATAAACATCTTTTGCTTCCTTGCAGTGGATGGTGGTTTGATTTTGATTTTGCTCGCTAACATTTGGAGGCTCCAGTGAGATCTCCTCAGACGGGGATTCCTGAGGACACCCCATCCCGGGACCAGACCCAAGGAGGCCTTGGAGGCTCTGCCCAGTGCCGGTAAGTCAGGCCTGATTTTTGTGCACGGTATACCACTTGTGAGTCCCCGCAGGGCGTGGGGTCTGTGGATTGCGGTACGCCGCGTTGAAATCCCAGACCGCAGCATTGGGAAGTGACGACTTCCAGGCTGCTTGGGTCCTGGGCCTGAAACAGGGTCCGGAAGCCAGGGTCTGAAATAGGGTCCTGAAGAGTGTGGGTGTATACCATGCTGCACTATAGCTGGGTGAGACCCAGGACTGAAGTTTGATGGACTGTAGGGCTGCGGACTGACAAGTCAGGCACCAGCATGTAACCAGGTCAGGCAGGAGGACTGAGGCCCTTGCTCAGTCAGGGGACTGAGGTCAGGCGCTGGTTCACCAACAAGGGCTGCAACGGGGAACCGCACTGCCCAGAGGATCTAGGGGCTTTTCGTGACAGGATTAGCTCCTATTGTCTGGCCCTGCTGCTGGCAGAGGCCCCAGGGGGGGAGCTGTCATGGCAGGACTGGCTCTTCTTCTCTGTGTCTCTGTCCCTCTCCCTCTACTGTCTGTTTGTGGTTTCTGTTCTTCTCTCCACTTTGGTGATTCGCAAAGAGATTGACCTTGTCAGTGCAACTGACGGAGTCCAGCTGTAGCTACTCTCCGGTGATTCCCGAAGGCCTGGCTTGTGATATCTTAGTAGCGGCAGCCAGTCAGGTAATCGCTCCCTCTTGACTGAATGAATGGTTCTGTGTGAATGTTTGTGGGCATGTTGTGTGCCTCATGGTCAATAGACTACGGGGCTTGATTGGGCTCTAACCTGTGTGTCCGTGGAGTCGTTTCAGCTCAGTAGAGATTCTCAATTTATTGAGACTGAGGCCAGGGATCATACAGCTACTCCTAAGCTAAGACTCCTTAAGGCTCCACGAGGGGCCTGGCCAGGTGAGCACAGCTGATTGCCTGTCCCTCATAGAGGGGCAGTTCTTCTTCCGATCTCTAATAAACTTTTTTTGAATCTGTGTTTGTGTGTCCGTGTGGTTAAGCGTCAAGCAAGCTGGAGTCGACACTTGTAGGAACTCCATGGGGCCCAGATAAGGGAGAAGGTCCCAAGTGGACACCCTTTGGGTTAGTTGGAAAAGTGTGTAAAAGTGAGAGAACTCTTGAGAGTGCATGGTGCACTGGCCGATGGGTGAGAAAAAGTGTGAATGGAGCCCCATGAAATCAGGGCAACCCCAGACGTGGAATCCTGGGAGAGGTAATGTCTAGACATTTTTGGCGAGCCAGCCAGGAGAATTTGTTTGTCTAAGCGCGCTTGTCTGTTTATTAGCCCGTCGGTGTATCTGTGTTTTTGTGTCCCTGTGTCTTCTTGGTCAACATTAGAAAATTATCTCAGAGCGATGGGACCAGATTTGGTTCTGGCCTGAAGTTACCAGTTGAATTTTGCCTGGTCTATGTCTCTCTATTAAGCCTGAGTAGCAGAAGCGTGCCCTCAGGCCGGCCCAGGCAGGACCCTGAGGGTGCCACCCCGCCCGCACAGGAGTCCAGTGGGCTGGTCGCAGACGGGGCCAGGAGCCAGGCCAGGCAGCAGCTCTAGTGCAGGGGCGACACCCCGCCCTGTCTCGGTGCAGCTGTCACCTGGGACGGGCCCGTGGGTGCAGATGGGTGCTAGTGCTAGTGTGCGTGTGGCTTTACCCACTCCAGTAAAGGTGTGTAGAAGGGGGGTGGCCGCCCAGTTGAACCGGGCCCTGGCAGCCTTCCGGCCATCTGTTAGTCTGTCCGGTTCCCTCCCCGCTCGCTGTTCGGGTCCCAGCTGCAGGAGCATGCCAGGCCAGCTCATGAGCTCCCCAACATTTAAAGCTTTCTGATCACTCATAGCAGCTGAGTTTCCCTGTTATCTGTTATCCTAATCATTGTTGTACTAGATATTCTCGTTGCTCTCCTCTTCCATTAGGGTTTGGTTTCTAACTCCCCAGCTGGGAGAACAGGCTCCTTGGTAATTTTAACTTTTCTCTTTGGAGTACCTAATTCCTAGCCTTTTGCTGTTTGGGTCTGGACCTAGCCTGATCTTCAGCACTGACTGACAAGCTATGTTTTGTGGGTGAGTGTTTTGAATGACTGAATTCTTTGGTGTGTGACCCATTTTGGAGGGAACTTGGTCAGGGTAACTCTTAAGATAGGCACAGCAAGAGTTTTTGTGAAGATGAGCAGACTAGAGATGTTCAGAAACAGTCCTTGAGCCTCTTGGGCTTCTTGTGAAGAGAAGCTGAAGGAATTTGTTTATTTCTCCTTGTTTTTTCTAGGGCTAGTTAAGGTTGTCCTGAGAGCTGCTGGTTAAAAAATCTTAGTGTATAAATGTGAGATGTTTCATCTTGAAAACTGTGTGAGTGCAGATCTGAATTTGTGTTTCACCAGATATGTTGCTAAGATGTCTCTGTACTGGTTAAAAGCTGCTCTTTTCCCTTAAATAATCAGCCCCAGATATATAAATGATAAAAAGGTGACTATGATATGTCTTGATAATAAAAGTTTTCTCCTCTTGTGTGTTTATATGCATGTTTATATGCGTGTTTTAGGCCTGAGAAACGTTAATCTTAAGGTTAAAAGTGTAAGTAACTTTAAACCTGCATTCTTACCAAAGTTCTTTTAAGAAAAAAACAGTTTTCAACACAGTTCTTATGTGATAACATAAAGGTAAAAATTCATTTGCTAAGACAGCTAAAGATTTAAAGTAAAAGTCTTAAGTATTTAATGTGACAATTCTTCTTCTCCAAATTGATATGCAAATTATCTATGTATTTAACTGAAAAAGTTCCGGTACATTCTGGAGGGCCCCCACAATGTCCTGTGAACTATTTTGTGGATATTGGTCCACAGCAAATTTGGCATTTATCTGACACTGGAGATGTTTTGAGAAGCATTGTCACTAGTATGTGTTAACTCTCTAAGTAATTAGAGTTTGTTTAAAGTTTAAAAAAAAATTAGTTAAACTGAATTTGGTATAGAGATCCTGGTTATGGGAATTGCTACAGGAGGTTAAAAAAATAACTTTTTTTTTAAATTTTTTATTTAAGAAAGGATTAATGAACAAAAACATAAGGTAGGAAGGGTACAACTCCACACTATTCCCACCACCCAATCTCCATAACCCACCCCCTCCCATGATAGCTTTCCCATTCTCTAGCCCTCTGGGAGCATGGACCCAGGGTCATTGAGGGTTGCAGAAGGTAGAAGGTCTGGCTTCTGTAATTGCTTCCCCGCTGAACATGGGCATTGACTGGTCGGTCCATACTCCCAGTCTGCCTCTCTCTTTCCCTAGTAAGGTGTGTCTCTGGGGAAGCTAAGCTCCAGGACACATTGGTGGGGTCTTCAATCCAGGGAAGCCTGGCCAGCATCCTGGTGGCATCTGGAACCTGGTGATTGAAAAGAGAGTTAACATATGAAGCCAAACAATTTGTTGAGCAATCATGGATCCCAAGCTTGAAATAGTGGAGAGGAAGTGTTAGGGAGGTACTCACTGCAAACTCTAGTGTACTTCTGCTTTCAGGTATATATTTTGCAGTAGTTTATGGATACGGGTGCACATAAGCTCTCTCTCACAGAAATTGGTGTATATCTAGGTTATGGGACTTTGTTAGAAAGTGAACTACCTTAGATGAAATTAGAGTGTACTATAAAAGGAAAGGTCTCACCCGAGTAATGAAGCTGAAGGGTTGTCATTCCACACCTGAAGTCTCTGGACACAGTCTGAGGTGAAGCATGTTGAGGTGGCAATCGTTGCGTTGGTTAGGTTGTGATCGGTGGATGCAATATTATTTGGTTTGGATTGGGAGATGCATATGGGAAAGTGGGCCCTATAAAAAAAAATAACTTTTAAATGTATGCTCTTTAAAATTCAAACATAGCCTCTCAAGTTAGGTATCACACACTGAAGATGTGTCTCTATCTCCTGTGTGGAAAATGGCAGAAAGGTTATTGACATGTAAAAGTTTTAAAATACCTTCTCAACTAAAGAAGTAGAACTGGCTTAGGTGAGTGAAAAATAACACAGTGGTTATATTAATGATTTTCTAGCCTGAGGCTTTTGCTCTGGTTTTCCTCTTTATACCTTTCTGCTTTTAAAAATTATCTGGTTTGTTTTACGACTCTGTCAGAGATTTATTCTTGGAAAATGGTGTTTTTGGTCTGATAGAAGATTTGTTTCGGCAAATCCTGATTTAACAAAATTATTATTTTGAATATTTAAGTTATGAGGTTTATTTTAGCCTTTTAAGTTGCCATATTAGAGTTCTAAGGGGTAAAATCTATTAAGAGTTTTATATCTATGCCTACTCATGATAGCTTTGTGATGAGTAAAGATCTTAGTAAACTAAGTTATAATAGTGTGCTTAAACTGTCTAAGCAGTTTAAAATAATGCTAAAAAATGGTAATCATTTTATCATGTCAACAAATTGGGTATTGACTTTATATACTATACTGGTATATCTGTTTGTTAAAAAGTCCTTCTAAAATTATATAGAGATGTATAGGCCAATTCTGGTCATTAGATTGTCAGTTTTGGTAAACTCCTAATTTGGTTTTGTGTATGTCTTACTGGTTACAAATGTACGAGTACAGCAGTGATACCCCTTCAATCATACTGCTAGGTTCTCTTAGGGGGTCTCCAAGGGGCAGTAAAATGGCCCACAAATCTCTCTAAGGTAAATAGAATGGCACCAAATTTGGCCTTTTGTTGCTCAAATCCGCCCCAGGTATTAGAAGAAAGTTACAGAAGACAGAAAGATTTAAAAGAAAGCTAAGAGATTGCTCAGAGGGTTTTTAAGAAGTTGGCAAATGTTTTGACATTAGACTTTGAAAAGAAAGAAAGAGAAAGTTGGGGCAGTGCCCAGAGGGAAAAGAAAAGTCAGAAAGATGGGGCTAAGGGTAGAGAAAGATCAGTGATGTTACTGCAAAGAGAAAGGACACTGGAAGAAAGGCTGTTTTACCAACAAGCCATTTAGACTGCTGGTGGATGAACTTAAAGGCATAAGCTGGGGAGTGCTGACCCAAAAGAAACTTGGGCCATGACACAGGCCCATTGCCTATTTGTCAAATATGGGGCCCAGTGGCTGATGGATGGACAAAAATGCCTGAGGACAATAGCACCTGTGGCACAGCTGGTAAGGAAAGCAGACAAGCCATCACTGGGGCAAGTCCAATGCCCATCTAACCTGTTACCAAGTTCTGTTCCTAGACCAGCCATGAGTGAAATTCAGTGCTGCCACCAGCCTGAACCCTGCCACCCTGATGTTGGAGATGGATCCTGAGGACACCCCCCCACAAAAAAAAGGCTGCAAAGAGGTATGCTTTTGCTACATGGCATGTGCATGGAGCACGTGGGGAGGGAAGATTCCTGACTCCCACCAGGAAGATGATCCAGCACAAGGAACCTACTGGAGGCCACATGGAGCCTGCAAGAAGCAGCTGTGACCCATTGTTCTGGACATCAGAAAAGAAACTGGAGGGCAGATGAAGCCGCTTTTGCAGCTACACAGCAAGCAGGGCCAGCCCTGGCATTGATTCTACTAGACTCCCTGCTTCCAAAGGACCCTAGATACAGTAAGGAAAAAGATAAGATGGGCAAGAGATTAGGACTAGAGACCAAACAGATTTTACAGAAGTAAAATCAGAGACTTTTGGGTATAAGTACTTGCTTCTTCTTCTAGTGTTTGCCCTTCTTCAGTAGCCAGTCAACAGTGTCAGGTTGAGCCTGATGTAAAGTTTCGAGACCTCCTTTGAATCTGGAGAAGTGGCAGTCATTGACTATGTGAGTCATAGTCTGTCTGTAGCCGCAGGGGCAGTTCGGGTCATCTCTGGCTCCCCAGCGATAGAACATAGCTGCGCACTGGCCATGGCCTGTTCGATAGCGATTGAGGAGGGCCCAATCATAACGTGCTAGGTCAAAGCCGGGTGGACGCTTGCAGGGGTCTGTGATGAGGTGTTTGTTCTTGACCTCAGCTGACTGCCAACTCTGTTTCCAAGAGTCTGGAACAGAGAAGTTCAGTGTAGGCGTAGGGGTCCAGATTGGGTGACGAGACGTCAAGCGTTGGACAGGGTGGGTGAAGATATCCGTGTATATTGGCAGGTCCGGTCGAGCGTAGACATGGGAAATGAACTTAGATGATGCCGCATCCCGACGAATATCTGGCGGGGCGATGTTGCTAAGAACTGGCAGCCATGGAACTGGAGTGGAACGGATGGTTCCAGAAATTATCCTCATGGAGGAATATAATTTGGAATCGACCAAGTGGACATGGGGGCTATGGAACCATCCTGGGGCACAGTATTCTGCAGTGGAATAGCATAATGCCAGAGATGATGATCGTAGTGTGGAAGCGCTCACGCCCCATGAGGAGCTGGCCAGTCTTGCAATGATGTTATTCCTCGCGCCCACCTTTGCTGCAGTTTTTATGAGATGTTCGTGAAATGACAGGGTGCGATCGAGAGTAATGCCAAGATAGACTGGCTGGGCTTCATGCCGGATTCTCGTATCGTCAAGCTGCACATTAAGCTCATGTGAGGCCGAGGCATGGTATAGATGGAAAACAGATGATATCATTTTTGCAGTGCTTGCTGATATTTATAGACACATTTTCAGGTTGGATAGAGGTTTACCCAATAAAGTCTGAGGGGGCATAGATGGTGAGCAAGAAAATTTTAGATAAAATAGTGCCCAGGTGGAGAGTTCCCTCTCACCAATGGTTCTGGTAAGCAGACATTCACTGTTTTTGTGTCTCAGTTAGTGGCCTGAGATATGGGAACAAATTGGAAATTTCATTGTGCTAATGAACCCCATATCTCTGGGCAGGTAGAGAGGTAAATTAGACCCTAAAGGAGACTTTAACTAAATTAACCCTTGAAACTGGCAGGGCATGGGTATCGCTCCTGGCTCAGGCCCTTCTGAGAGTGTACTGCTTCCCATTTGTAAACAAACTGTCTCCTTGAAATGGCTTTTGGTAGACTGCTGCTGTCATGATCTGTGATGCTCTTGTCTCTGATCCATCCCACAACTGTTACCAAGTTCTTACAGATCTCCAGCCTATATTGCAGGACAATTAGAATGCTGTGCTATGAGCCTTTGGAAAAGACCAGTCACTAGCTCAACAGAAGCCACCGGTGGTAGGCATTGGGAGCTGGCAACTTCAATCTATCGAGAAGCGGACACATCAACCCTCAACCTGACATGGCCATCCGGACACCAGAGACGTGATTGCATCTGAAGACGGGACTCCACCCAGTTGGAACCTGGTATCCAGACTTAAACTTTGACCTCTACAATCTGGTAAAGACTGTGGAGGACCAGAAGTCATGGACACCTCCAGTTAAAAACGACTATATTGCAGTTAAATGTGTGGAGGACTTCAGATCACTAGGATCTGAATTTATGTACAATGGGGCACTGTCACTTGCCACCCGCTCCACAAGGCACACCCGGTGGGTAGATGCAGCCAGATACAGATCCAGTTTGCTGAGAAAAAAATAATAAAAGACAGGGAAGATCTTTTTAAGAGTGAGAGCAACTGGTATGAAAATTTGTTCTCCTGGTCCCCTTGACTAACCACTCTGGTTAGCGCTCTAGTGGGACCCCTAGTCATTCTGCTTTTAATATTTACTCTAGGACCCTGTTTACTTAGGTCACTGATCTCCCTGATCCGGAAACAATCTGAGAAGGTAATGCTCCTTAGGACAGTGTATATAGAAGCTTATACAGAGGAAGAAGAAGAAGAAGATGAATCAAAGATTTGATTCTTGGCTAAGACTAGTGGGGGATGTAAGATGGAAAATTCCTTGCATTTTCCATAGACAAGAGGACTTAATCAGTAAGCCATTGTTTACCAGATGGTTACAACTGATGGTGAGAGGATGAGGTGACCCTACTCTGGCTAGGGTCTATTGGTTGTGTAGTTTTACAATGTTTGAAATCAGCCCTCACTTTGTTTTGAGTGGATCCCGCTTTTTGCTAGGTTTGAAATGATTGGGTTCCGCATTTTCTATAGCATGTTATTGGATATAGATTGATGTTATACCCACCCCGAATGTACTCTGAAATCCTATAAATTGTGTGGTTTGAGCCCTGTTTGGGGTCGAGCTAGTGGACTGCTGTCAGTCACCTCTCGGCCCAGATTCGAATTCGTGAATAAACATCTTTTGCTTCCTTGCAGTGGATGGTGGTTTGATTTTGCTCACTAACACAGACCCCCATTAAAGTCCCAGTTTCAGTTCAAGTGTGTGCCTCAAGAAAAAAAAACAAAAAGCTTTCTTTTCACATCCATGAATCTACTTTCTCAATCTAGAAAGCTTAGGAAAGAGTTTCAGAAAACAATGGGACATAGATTGGGCTGGAATCTCCTTTGAAAGCGTGAGAAGCCCCTTGGAAGGAACCTGATTAGTCTACTACTTTAATCCTCCCAGGTACTTTTATTACTCATTTCTTTATTATCATTTTTAATTGTGATTAATAGTAGATCATAAGATTAACATTATAGGCTATATATAGTTCCACAGCACACCCCCCACCAAAATTCCTGTGTTCCCACCCTCCCGTCTCCCAAAGATATCCACTAGTTCTTACAAAGCCTTAGAAACATTTGTTTCTGGATTTTTGTTGTTTGTTTTGTTTTTTATTTGTTTTACAAATTCATGTATATCAGTTTGCTAGATTCCACATAGTGGTCCGGGAAGTGGCACAGTGAATAAGGCATTGGATTCTCAAGCATGAGGTCCTGAGTTCAATCCCTGGTAGCATATGTACCAGAGTGATGTATGGTTCTTTCTCTCTCCTATCTTTCTCATAAATAAATAAATTTAAAAAAAAAAAAGATTCCACATGAGTGAAACTATCCAAATAGGTGATAGATAGATGATAGATAGATAGATAGATGATAGATAGATAGATGATAGATACATAGATGATAGATACATAGATGTATAGACAGCTGGATTATAGACAGGTGGCAGATAGAGGGCCAGACGGTGATGCACCTGGTTGAGAGCACAGATTACAAAGCACATAGACTCAGGTGTCTGTCTATCTATTTATCTATCTATCATCTGTTGGATGATAGATATCTACCATCTATTTATCTAGCATCTATCTATATTTATATCTTCTCCTTCCCTCTCAACATCTCTCTGTCTCCATCCTAAATAAATGATAAAATATTTAAAAAGTAGGGTAGATAGATGATAGATGAAGGACAGATAAATAGATGATAATAGAACGATGATGACAGTTAATAGATAGATAGATCCTATTGGATCTGTTCCTCTGTAATATAAAAATGCAACACAATCTTAGCTTCTATAAACTCTGTCACGGCCCAGTAAACAAATCCTCTGGAGTCTGAACACTACCCACAAGCTCTAAACCCAACCTTCTGCTCCACTTTTTCTGACTAATCTTCTTATCTCTACACATCAGCCGTGCCTGGAAGGGCCCCACGGGGGGAGGGGAGCAAAGCTACCACAGGAGGCTTGAGGTCTCCTCAGCATAATGCGAAAAACCACATTTCTCATGCACCACTTTTGGAAAATTACTTTGGTTTCAATGTGCTTCAATTTTCACATGCATTTCCCTTTCCTGTTCAGTTCTTTAAAACCAACCTGGGGATATAGCCTAAGGACCCAAACACATCTATCCAAAGAAATCTGTGGGGGGCTGGGCAGTAGTGCAGCAGGTAAAGTGCAAATGGAGTGAAGCGCAAGGACCAACATCAGGATCCCAGTTTGAGCCCCCGGCTCACCACCTGGAGGGGAGTCGCTTCACAAGCAGTGAAGCAGGTCTGCAGGTGTCTATCTTTCTCTCCCACTCTCTGTCTTCCCCTCCTCTCTCCATTTCTCTCTGTCCTATCTAACAATGACAGCAATAACAACAACAATAATAACAACAAGGGCAACTTGAAATGGGAAAAAAATAGGATAAAAACTACTCCAGGAGTAGTGGATTTGTAGTGCAGGCACTGAGTCTCAGTGATAACCCTGGAGGCAAAAAAGATAAGAAAAGAAAAAGAAATCCGTGTACACCTGTGTTCATAGCAGCCCAGTTTGTAATATTTAAGACCTGGAAGCAAGCCAGGTGTCCCACAACAGAGAAGCGGCTAAGAAAGTTGTGGTCTAGATACACAATGGAATACTACTCAGCTATGAAGAAGGATGAAGTCACGTTCTTCACCTCATCTTGGATGGAGCTTGATAGAATCCTGGAAGCAAGATAATCCAGAAAGAGAGGATGAGTATAAGATTTCACTCATGGACAGAAGTGGAGAAATAAGAACAGAAGGGGGAACACAAAGCAGAACTTGGACTGGGTTTGGTGTCTTGCACTAAAGTAAAGGACTCTGGGGCTGGAGGGAGTCCTTTCAGGACCTGGTGCCTGATGGTGGAGGAGAACCTAGACTAGAGGGAGAGTGTTTTGCAGAAAACAGAAATTTTATACATGGTGTGGTCTGGGAGGTGGCACAGTGGATAAAGCACTCTACTCTTGGCTGAGAAAGTTGTAGTATATATACACAATGGAATACTCTGCAGCTATTAAGAACAATGAACCCACCTTCTCTGACCCATCTTGGATGGAGCTAGAAGGAATTATGTTCAGTGAGCTAAGTCAGAAAGATAAAGACAAGAATGGGATGATCCCACTCATAAACAGAAGTTGAGAAAGAAGAACAGAAATGGAAACTCAAAGCAGGATTTGACTGAATTTTGAGTAGGGCACTAAGTAAAAACCCTGGGGTGAGGGTGGATGTTCAGCTTCACAAGGTGGGGGGGGAGTGGGGTGGGATACAGTCTTTTGGTGGTGGGAATGTTGTCTATGTACACTCCTATCAGTTTGTAGTGATATAAATCACCACTTAATAATATGAGAGGGGAAAACTGATTGAATGTCTCAAACTTTTTAAACCATAGACTGAGTCTTTTTAATACATAGGCTGAATCTTTGATATATTGACTCTCTCAAAAGCTTAGACCAGGGAGAACAGAAGCAACTAGTGGCACAGCTACATGCAAATAATGTCAAAGGACATAAATTATGGTGATGTTGTATATGATACAGCAAATCCTAACAAAGGGATATTTCAAGGTTAACCTAATTGCCAAATAATGTGATTATAGTAATAATTATCTATTGTCTTCTTAAACCCTAAGACAGCAGGATCCTCCAGCTTCCTCTTTAAAGCCTATATTTCCCCCAGTCCTTGAACCTCTAGGGTGGGGCTCACTTTCCTGCATGCTTCTCTCAAGTCATACCAAATGATATTCCATCCACCAATCCCAACCTAATCAACGCAAGGAGTATCACCTCAGCATGCTTCACTTCAGACTGTGTCCAGAGACGTCAGGGAATGGAATGTCAACCCTTCACCCTCATTACTTGGGTGAGACCTTTCTTTTCATAGTATTCTCTAATTCCATTCCAGGAGGTCCACTTCCTAACAAAATCCCAAAACCTAGATATAGACTAGGTCCTGTAAGATAGAGCATATGTACCAGAGTGATATCTGGTTCCCTCTCTCTCTTTCTCATTAATAAACAAAATCTTTTTTGTAAAAAAGAAATTTTATACATGTACCAACAACTGTATTTACTGTTGACTATAAATCATTAATCCCCATATAAAATTAAAAAATTAAATTTAAAAAGCATGGGTTACTAATAGGTACATGTACAATATTTGTTGAAACACATTTGTTGTACAAACCAGAACTCTGAGCAGCACAGCCTGCCTTACCTTTTCTCCTTTGCAGCCATTGCCAACCCATGTTCCTGGAGAACACACTCACGTGTGTTTGAGTGAGATCTTCCAGTCTTAACTCCCCTAAAGGAAGAATAAGCATTTTCTTCAGAAAGACCATAACCAGCCTATCAAAGGTTTCCTCTCCATGACCAGGAATCTTGTAGATTCTTTCTACAGAGGTGTGATCTTGGGGTTCTGGGAGGTGGCACACCCAGTCAAGCACACATAGTACTAAGCAAAGGACCTGCGAAGGGACCCAGGCTCAAGCCCCTGGTTCCCACTGGGGAAGCTTCACAAGCAGTGAAGAGGTCTGCAGGTGTCTCTCTTTCTCTCTCCCTCTCTATCTCTCCCTCTTTTCTCAATCTCTCTCTGTCCTATTCAGTAAAACGGAAAAAAATGTACATCAGGAACAATAGACCCATAATGCCAGCACCAAGCCCCAGCAATGACCCTGGAGGCAAGAGGGACAGGGAGAGGGGGAGGGGGAAGGGAGGTGAGGGGGAGGGGAGGGGGAGGGAGAGGGAGAGGGAGAGGGAGACGGAGACGGAGATGGAGACGGAGATGGACAGAGAGAGAGGGAGAGAGGGAGAGGGAGAGGGGCAGAGGGAGAGGGAGAGGGAGAGGGAGAGGGACAGAGGGAGAGGGAGAGAGGGAGAGGGAGAGAGGGAGAGGGACAGAGGGAGAGGGAGAGGGAGAGGGAGAGAAAGAGAGAGAGAGAGAATGAGAGAACATGTGCTCTCCCATATGACTAAGTTGTTCTACTTCTCCCATATGACTAAGTTGTTCTTAGTGATTTTCACAGGTACCATTGTAGCAGTTGGGCTGAAGCCTTTCCAGTACTGAGTGTAGCTGTTAGTCTAGTATTGGGCCTCCACAGGACGCCTAACTGTGACGCCACTGAACACCAGCTCCCCTTGTGAAAGTATATAATAGCTGTTTAATTTCCCAATTTCAGGAGCTGTAACTCAGAAACATTGTGTTTGATTTATGAGATGCTCGTGATAATTAGCATCTCTTAATTTGTACTGGTAACTTTAGGAATCTCGGCTAGAAATGGCATTTTGGAGCACAACTGAAAAATTAAGTATTTTCAGATTTTTAGATTTTCTTTGATACGTCTCTAAGGGAAACTTTAAGTTTAGCAATATTTTGGTCTTCAACTCTTTATGTGATTACTGTCCGCAGAGGATGGGGTATGGTAATATATTTTAAAGTCACCCAGGTGGAAAGTATGTATAGCTGCTTGCAAGCTACAGGTGTGAGTCATGTCTGGGCTCACCAAGGCACACTGCCTGTGCTCAGAACACCCACATGCGTGAGCCAGGCTAACACCGGTTATTTTCCATCCTGGATGGCTTCCAGTGCCTGGTGACCGTGTTTTAATGCAATAGTGATATGCTGATACGCTCATCAGGAAAGACAGTGGACCATATTTCACCTGGGGGCAGCCTGACTTATGACTTGAAGATAGATGCGTATATGGCGTGTTTGCCTCCAACTGTGCCCCTGCTGTGCTCCCTCCAAGAGTGAGAAGCTACACCAGACACTACATGTTGATATTGGCCGTGTCCGGGCCGGTGGAAGTGCAGAGGATAGAAGGAAAACAAGGATAGAAAACAAAGGGAAAACTGCTGGGGGCTTTGGCTGGGGCTTATAAAAGTGGCAGATTTATTAAGATCATAAAAACCATGATGGAAGATAGTCAAGAGAGAAAGCTATCCAGCCATAAGACAAAAACAGGAGCACCAGCGTCCAGCTACAATTCCTGCAGGTGCTGTGAAGAACAGCATCACATGGGCCCCAGGAGATGACGCAACAGCAGCCACAGTGGAAGGGCTGCAGAAAAGGGTGAACAAGTGGACCCACAGCCAGACACTTGCTTAACTGATCTTTCAAACCCACAATCCTTTGTAAGTTAATGTCCTATGCGATACCTCTGTCATATGCTCATGACCTCTGCCTTGTGCTAATTCTGTACATGGCCCATAGTTCTTTCTGCCTGAAGTCCATCAGAACAATGTATTCCCAACAGAGAAGGAGCAGGTGATGAAGAAAGTGTGGGCAAGATGCCCCAGTGATAATGAACGAGTGTTACAGACGCCATTTTGATTCCCAAGTCGATAGCTCTTCTATCTTCTCTCTCCTCTGCCCCTGTGCCTTGTCTCCGAGTACCAAGGAATCCTCACTAGCAGCTACACATGTAGACATCAGGAAAAATCAACTGCTGAGCAGTGCCATCTCAACACTTTATAAGGGGCAGATCACCATGCCATGGTGACTCAGTTGGTGTGAGAGCCCCATCCTGCTGGACAGCCATGTGATAGGACCCTCAACAGCCAAATGACCATGTAGCTAGACCCCTCCATTGGTCTACTACCCTCTGTAAACCCTCAAACCCACCTGAGGGCAAGATTTTTTTTTTTTACACCAGAGTCCTACTCAGCTCTGGCTTATGGTGGTGCAGGAATTCATAACTTAGGAGCCTCAGGCATGAGAGCCTCTTTGCATAACCGTGTTGCTATCTACCCTAGCCCAAGATGCATAACCGTGATGCTATCTACCCTAGCCCAAGATGCATAACCGTGATGCTATCTACCCTAGCCCAAGATGCATAACCGTGATGCTATCTACCCTAGCCCAAGATGCATAACCGTGATGCTATCTACCCTAGCCCAAGATGCATAACCGTGATGCTATCTACCCTAGCCCAAGATGCATAACCGTGATGCTATCTACCCTAGCCCAAGATGCATAACCGTGATGCTATCTACCCTAGCCCAAGATGCATAACCGTGATGCTATCTACCCTAGCCCAAGATGCATAACCGTGATGCTATCTACCCTAGCCCAAGATGCATAACCGTGATGCTATCTACCCTAGCCCAAGATGCATAACCGTGATGCTATCTACCCTAGCCCAAGATGCATAACCGTGATGCTATCTACCCTAGCCCAAGATGCATAACCGTGATGCTATCTACCCTAGCCCAAGATGCATAACCGTGATGCTATCTACCCCTAGCCCAAGATTTTTTTTTTCTTTTGAGACAGTTTACCATCTTCTTGGGATGCTAGTACTTGAGTGAATCTGCTTTTCCTGAACTAACACTTTATTTCTTTTCTTTTTTAAAAAAATCTTTTTATATGTTTTTGTATTATCTTTATTATTTATTGGATAGAGACAGAGAGAAATCAAGAGGGAAGGGGATGGTAGACAGGGAGAGAAACAGAGAGACACCTGCAACACGGCTTCACCACTTGTAAAGCTTTTCCCCTGCTTTCTGAGTGGCTTGAACCCAGATCCTTGTGCATTGTAACATGTGTACTCAACCAGGCGCACCACCACCCAGCCCCATCAACCTTTTGTTCCTAAGTTGCCTGACCTTCGATCAATTCAAACCATTAGTTGGGTGACACCAGAAAGAAGGAATTTGGAATGTAAAAAAAAAAAAAAGATTCACTTCATGCAGACAAAAAGCTGGGGAGAGTGCTCCAATTTTAATCTATTTTATAGATTAGATAATCTAGAATAAATCATCAGAATAAATAAATAAAGACAGAATTTTCTGCCAAAAGTCCTTGAAAATCATTTCTGGAATTAATCACAATTTGCTCTCTGTGCTGGTGTCAGGGACACTCGGCCAGATCTGTGTGCCAAAGCTGGTGATACAAAGGTGCTTCAGAGAATGCACTGTGCGCATGCCTGTCTGCTTCTTGCTCCCCTTCTCTCCCTGGTTTATATCACTTCTGTCTGTATGAGTTATTAGCATGTTCCAGTGTGTCACACGTAGTACTGGCGAGGCCCCTGAAGTGAATAGTGTGGGAAGAATTAGAGAGTTTTCTTTAGGAGGAAGAACAACAGAGAGACTCACACTGGACACCACACAGCTAGAGAATCGCTAGAGAGTCGAGGAGTTGAGTAGGAAGATGAGTCACACCAACAGTTTTGCACCGGGGTTGCTGAGGAAGAGGAAACAGCAGAAGCTGCAAGGGAAGAGGGGAGGACCTACAAGATAGGAAAGAAGTTAGAGCAGAAAGCCAAGTTACATGATCACTTTTACAAAGAGAAGTTGCTGGAACGTGGTGTGATGGTAGATATGTCACGTATGATGGGTAGAAGAATGCTCACCCGCAAGAAGTCTATGCAGCCTGTGACTATGGCCCATGACATTACAAGGAACTTCCCAGATGTGGTTAAAGGCAGGAACCTTGAGGTGTAGAGATCGCCCCATATCATTTGGGTGTGACCACTATAATTACATAGTTCTCCAGAACATAGGATCTTCCCTGGTCTTGATTTGAGAGAGATGGTAGGAAGCCAAGATGACAACTCAGAGACAACACATGGCCTGAGCTCTCCAAGGAGGCTGCTTCAAAACTGCGAATTTCAGGTAAGGGTAGGAAGGTCAAGCACTCACATTAAAGTGCCCATGGACCCGGGTTCGAGCCCTGTCCCCACCTGCATGGGGAAGCTTCACAAGTGCTGAAGCAGGACTGCAGGTGTCTTTCTGTCTCTCTGCCTCTCTATCTCCCCCTCTGCTCTCAATTTCCATCTGTATCCAATAATACATAAAAATATTATTGAAAAAGAGTTGAAGTTCTGTTTTCTTGCACAGCACAAAGAGGCTTTAGGGACACCAAAATACTGAGACAGTGTAATAATAAATTCATATTTATGTTTTATCAGGAAGAGAACCTTAGTCTTTTTTTAGCTAATAATTATATCAACCAGGTTTAGCAGCCCAAGGCTGTTTTTCTTCTGCGCAGACAAGGTCTTTCTTACAGTAAGATATAAATAATGGCACCACGTTTTTAGACCCAATAAGCCCACATGCACTGTAAATTTATAGCTGCCTTCCATCTGTGAGGACAGTAAGTGTAGCTTTGTGAGGAAGTGAGAAAACCCGGTTTCTCCAGCTTGAAAACTAGTCTTCTGTTAAGAATATGAAGGTAGATGTTTCAGTCCAAATTCAGTTAGCTTTGCCCTGAACGTTTGAAATTCAGTTTGTACTTTAACTGAACAGATAAATTAATAGATGGTATGAAGTGAATAATCAGGACACGGAAAGAATATTAAATGAAAAGGTAATACAATCTACAGCGGGCTTTGTTTGATGAGATGTCCCACCTCCAATAAACACATAAAGGGGGATGCAATGGGTTTTTTTTTGCCTGTGTTAGTGACGCTGACCTGGTATAGACAGAGTCCTGTCCATCCCACTGGCAGTACAAGCTCTAGCCACTTGCTGCATTTCCTGATTACACCGCACGCTGCTGCTCTCCACTGACACCCTGCACCTTCACTCACCTACTCAGTGAGGCTCAAAGAGCTAGGTGATCTGACACAAAAGGCGTCAGGGTGAATGAAGGAAGCACGTGGGCGCTGCCCTCTGGAGTCTTACATTGTGGCCAGTCGATTGGCATCAATCAAGTAATTGCTCGGGGCATGAACAAAGGCCTGGTGGGTGCAATGGTCCAGTGTCTGAGAGGAAGGAGCGTCTTCCCAAGGAAGTGATACTTGAAAAGCCATGTGAAGTGGATGCTGATTATGTCATTATTATGGAGAAGGAAGAAGGGGGAGAAGGAGGCAGTGAAAGTAAAGTGTGTGGAGAGGACATGAACAGAATATGCACCAAGGAAGAACTCCAAAGGACCAACAGACACAGGGAAAATGCTCCAAGTCAGCGACTGTCAGAGAAATGCAAATAAAGACAAGGAGAAACCACCTCACTCCTGTGAGGTGTCAGACATCAATCAGAAAGGACAGCAACAACAAATGCTGGAGAGGTTGAGGGAGCAAAGGAGCCTCCTCACTGCTGCTGGGAATGTCAATGGGTCCAGCCCCTGTGGAGAGCAGTCTGGAGACTCTCAGAAGGCTAGACATGGACCTGCCCTGCGACCCTGCAATTCCTCTCCTGGGGATAGATCCTAAGGAACCCAACACACCCATCCAAAAAGATCTGTGTAGACCTATGTTCATAGCACCACAATGTGTAACAGCCAAAACCTGGAAGCAGCCCAGGTGTCCAACAACAGATGCGTGGCTAAGAAAGTTGTGGTCTGGATACACAATAGAATCCTACTCAGCAGTTAGGAATAATTAATTCATCTTCTTCACCTCAACATGAACAGAGCTTGAAAGAATCCTGTGAAGTGAGATCAGCCAGAAAGAGAATGGCAGCTATGAGATGATCTCACTCATGGCCAGACATTGAGAAGTCAGAACAGAAGGGAAAACACAAAGCAGAACTTGGACTGGGTTTGGTGTGTTGCAAAATAAAGGACTCTGGGTGGGCTGGGGAGGGTTAAGGGCTTTCAGGTCCTGGGGCCTTATGATGGAAGAGAACCCAGGCTGGGGGTGAGAGTGTTTCAAAGAAAACTGAGAAATTTTACACATGGACCAACAACTGTATTTACTGTAAAACCAACCCCCCCAAACCCTCGTATGAAAAGTAACCAGGAGAGGATCTGGGAACCAAATGAGGAGAACATTCAAGACAGCTAAGGGCTCCAGACGCCCCTGGAGTTTCTGAAAAGAAGATGGTTTTGTAACTTTCTAGAGATAGTTGTTGATGGTGGAATGACAAACAGATTCAGAACGCTGTGGAGTTAAGTCTGACTAGAGAGGAGACTAGGAAATTTGGCCCAAATACTTCTACTGACCTACCTAGGTGACTCGATCCTAATCTCCAATGTCTGCTGGGGATTTTAGACAGAAATCACAAATAGTGTGATGGACCCTCCCTGGGAAAGATGCTTTTGGGGTTAAATTTCAGCTTCTGGTAGCTTCCAAACACTGGGAAATGTACAAAAGTAAAGAGAAATACAGGCAGGGTTTCTGGCTATATTACTGTGTTATAAGAAAACAGTGGGGGGCCAGGAAGTGGTGCACCTGCTTGAACTCATGCATCACAGCGCACAAAGACCTGTGTTCAAGCCCCTGGTCCCCACCTGCAGGAGAAATATCCACAAGTGGTGAAACAGGGCTGCAGGTGTCTCTCTGTCTCTTTCCATCTCTACCTTCTCCTCCCCTCTCCATTTCTCTCTATATGTCCAATAATAAAGAAATAAAAATATAATTTTTAAAAAAGCAAATAACGAACCCCATATCCTACTAATGGTGGAGAGAGGTCCAGCTTTGAGAGTTGTGCTGTGAGCTGTAGAGCTTAATGAATCTGTCTCCCAGCAAAATCGGACTGTAAAAAAAGATACAAGTCGACTTCAGCAGCTGCTTAGTGAAGCTCTGCATCACTGTCGACCTGGTCCTGATTAAAGCGGTGCCAGGAGCTTGTGTGAAAGCTTGCCAAGAGCAGAATTCAATTAAAAACCGAAATAGTCTCTGGAGGAGAGAAGCATTATTCCGGGTCTCAAGGGCATTAATATAATGACAGAGAGAGACGATGCTTCCTCCTCAATCCAGAGGGACCATCCCCTGCCGGACAGCTAGCAAGCACTAAGATGTATTTTCAAGACTGTAAAAGGCACATGAGTGAGAAAGAGAAGAAAAAAAAAAAAACCTGGAAGCTATAAAGTGGAGATGTAAAAAAAAATGTATGTATGAGGATTTACATGACTAAATAAAGGATGACTAGCACTTAGTTCAAATCATGGATTCACTGCATGGGGTTTTGTCAGGTAAGTAGAAAAAGAGTGAATTGGACTATAGGATAAAAGAATCCAAATCATATCTATATCTCCAAAACCAAGTGCAGTGTGAAAGAAGAATGACAAAGGGAATAAAAGACACATGAAAATACCTAGCACATGTACAACGAGCCCAGAAAAAAGAGGAAGGAAGCCTGGTTTGAAGCAGAAACAATACTTAGGAGTTCCCTTCCTATTCTGATCTTGTCAGATTAATATGATCATATAGTTTGCGGCCATTTTCTGAGTGGCTTCTTTTCAAGCCATGATGTGGCATTCATCAGCTTGCAATTTTAAACAATATTCCATTTTACAGATAAACTGTATTTTGCTTATCTGTTCATTAGTTGATCAATTTTTTTCAGTTGTTTCCACTTTTTGTCTACTTAAATGGTTCTTCTATTGTGGAGAAGGTTTTGTGTGGGTTATATTTTCATTTCTGTTTGGGATATATAGGGACTGGGTGGTGGTGCACCTGGTTGAGCGCACATGTTACAATGTGCAAGGACCCAGGTTCTAGCCCCCGGTCCCCACCTGCAGGGGGAAAGCTTTACAAGTGGTGAAGCAGGCCTGCAGGTGTCTCTCAGTCTCTCTCCCATCCTGGTCACCTCTTCCCTCTTGATTTCTGGCTGTCTCTATCCAATAAAGATAATGAAAAATCATTTTAATCTTTTTTAAAAAGAAGGAGATACAGAGTATGAGATAGAATTACTGGATTAATGGTAACTGAATTTCAGCTCTGAGAATCTGCTGTATGTTTTCCCAAAGTGTTGCCTTCATTTCAAACTCAGGTTTCAGTATAGTTAGAAGTAACTCTCCACATCCATCCTTTTGCAAATGGAATGATGTGTACAGCACTGCCTGAAAACAAAAACAAGCAAACAAACAAAGCTATTCTTTTTCCATGGAATGGTCTTGATATCCTTGTAAAAAGGCCAGATGACCACTAATGTGAAGATGTCATAGACCCTCAGTTCTGTAGCAAGGTCCTATAGAGCACTAAGTCAATCATATCCTAGCCCCAAACTGATAACTGTAGCTTTACAGTGATTTTTTTTCCTTTAATTTTACCAGAACACTGCTTGGCTCTGGCTTCTGGTGGTACTGGGGGTTGAACCTGGGGCTTTGAAGTCTCAGGCATGAAAATCTTTTTGCATAACCATTACATTATCTTCTTGGTCCTGCAGTAATTTATAAAAATCAAGAAACACTAGTCCTCTTAACTTGTACTTATTTAAGATTGTTCAGGCAACTGGATTTCCTTGAATTTTCATATGAACTTCAAGTCAGAATCAAGTTTCGGAAAGGATTGCACTGACCCCACATATCAGCATAGAGAGCTGTCTGCTTAAACCTCACGCAGGCAAGTCCTGTGCTCTGGGCTGTCTGTCTCTTACCTGAGACTCCTTTAAGATCTTTCAAGAGTGCTTTGTAGCTTTGGGAGTATAAACCTTCTACTATCTTAAGCATCAGATTATTATTGGTTCTATTTTGTGAATTGTTCTTTCAATTCCTTTTCTTTTTAATTTTAATTTTTCCTTTTTATTATTATTTTTTATTGCCAACAGGTTGGGGCTCAGTGCCAGCACTAGGTTCCACTGAGCCTGGTAGCCATTTTGTCTTTTCCCCCCTTTTTTATTATACTGATAAAACAGAAAAATTTGGGGGGGGTCAGGAGGTAGTGCAGTGTATTAAGCACACATTGTGTGAAGCACAAAGAATGGAGTAAGGATCCCGGTTTGATCCCCAGGTTCCCCACCTGCAGGGAGGTGGCTTCACAAGCAGTGAAGCAGGTCTGCAGGTGTCTGTCTTTCTCTCCCTCTCTCTGTCTTCCCCTCCTCTCTCCCTTTCTCTCTGTCCTATCCAACAACAATGACATCCATGACAACAATAATAATAACCACAACAATGATAAAACAACAAGGGCAACAAAAGAGAAAAAAAAAAAAAACAGCCTCCAGGAGCAGTGGATTCGTGGTGTAGGCACCGAGCCCCAGTAATAACCCTGGAGGAAAAAAGAGAGAGAGAGAGAGAAAAATTGAGAGAGGAGGAGGAGATAGAGAGGGAGAGAGAAAGATAGACACCTGCAGACCTGCTTTACCATTTGTGAAGTGTCCCCCACTGCAGGTGGGGAGCCAAGGTTCGAACCAAGATCTTTGCATATGGTGATATGCATAATAACCAGATGCAACACTGCCCATCCCCTCTTAACTCCTATCAAAAACTATTTTGTCGTGACTCTATGCAGTTGCTAGAAACATCATCTGTACACTCTTACTGTGCCTCAAAACTTTGTAGAACTCACTTATCAATCACGATAATATTTTCATAGATCCCTCAAAATGCTCTGTACACAATACATGTCATCAGTGAACGGAGACCACTGTGCTGTGACGCTCTGATGGTCTTTACTGCATTTTAACCTGACCGCTCAACCTTCAACCTCCACTGCAATGTCAGTGTTAATGTCAGTGAAGTTGGAGCCACATCCAGCCCCATTCCTGGTCCCAGGGGGCATGTACTATAAAAGTGAGTGTGGGCTTGTCTTAAGTGCTCTTTCTAACTGCAGAAAACTGTCCTTTATTCCTGATTTGTGTAATGTTTGATGAACAAGGTTTAAAAATAACTCTTTCTGTGTCCATTGAAATGGTCATGTGGATCTTGCTTTACTCCTGATGATCTGATTACATTGTAGCAATTGAATTTCAGAAATTAATCCAACCTTGCATTCCTGAGATTAATCCCACTGGTTCATGCTGTGTGAGTCTTCTCGTATATTACAGGATTTTACTTATTAGTGTCTTCCTGAATATTTTTGCAAGAGACATTGGTCTGCATTTTCTTAGATGAACTCTTCAGAAGGATTACCAGTAGATTAGACATCTGCTTCCATTTGAGTATCAAACTAAAACTGGCCACATAGAATAAATTAGGAAGTGCTCCAACCTATTCTATTTGTTGAAAGACGTTTGTGACTAATTGGTTTTAATACTATATGTTTGGTAGAATTCCCAGTGAAGCCATCTGGCCCTGGGTTTTTCTTTGTGGGATGTTTGAGAGAATAAGATAAACAGAATTCAACTGGCCACGTAGAATTCAATCTGCTTGTTATAGCTGATTCTTTCTCTAAGCTTATTACCTCTGCAGTAAATCTCTGACTCCTCCTCTAAGCTTGCAATAAGAAACACTCAAAGCTTACTTTCTGAAAGTGTGTGTGTGAGAGAGAGGGGGGGAGAGAGAGAGGGAGAGAGAGAGAGGAGCAATAAGAAATACTGAAAGCTAACTGAAAGTGTGTGTGCGTGTGTGTGTGAGAGAGAGAGCAATAAGAAACACTGAAAGCTTACTGAAACTGTGTGTGTGTGTGTTAGAGAGAGAGAGAAATAAGAAATACTGAAAGCTTACTGAAAGTGTGTGTGTGTGAGAGAGAGAGAGAGAGCAATAAGAAACACTGAAAGCTTACTGAAAGTGTGTGTGTGTGTGTGTGTGTGTGTGTGTGTGTGTGTGTGTGTGTGTGTGTGTGAGAGAGAGAGAGAGAGAGCAATAAGAAACACTGAAAGCTTACTGAAAGTGTGTGTGTGTGTGAGAGAGAGAGCATAAGAAACACTGAAAGATTACTGAAAATGTGTGTGTGAGAGAGAGAGAGAGAGAGAGCAATAAGAAATACTGAAAGTTGTGTGTGTGTGTGTGTGTGTGTGTGTGTGAGAGAGAGAGAGAGAAAGGAAGAGAAAGGGAGAGAGATGAGGTGAACCTGTAGGGGAGAAGCTTCACAAGTGGTGAAGCAGGGCTGCTGGCATTTATCATTCTGTCTTTCTCTGTCTCCTCCTCCCTCTCTCAATGTCTATATGTCCTATCAAATAAAGTAAAATTAAGGAATTAATTCTTCTAAAGTAGACCCTTCTTCCTAGCGTATCTTAAAAGCTGGTGCGATTCTGACAAAAGGGCCATCATGGCTCTGTGTTCATGCACGGCCCCCGAGTGGCTGCTTTGAACATCGTAAGGGAGAGCCGAAAGCAAGGACGATCAGAACATCCTTGAAGAAATGAAAAGCACCACAATGCAGGAAGACCAATTTTACTGGGTAACCAGGAAAGTCACAGCAGGAAATGGAGTGCTCTGTTCATGCCAAGACAGGCAGATAGGGAAAAGAGAGAGAAGAGAGTCCAGAAAGAATTCAGACACATATGCAACTCTTCTTCACTAAACCTTGTCTACAGCCGTGCCACCCTGAACACACCCGATCTCATCCGATCTCAGAAACGAAACCTCAAAACCTAGATATAGACCAGGGCCCGTGAGATAGGGCACATGGACATATGTCCAGGAGCTAGGGGAAATATATACCTTAAAGCAAAAGTGCACAGTAATTTGCAGTCTTCTTCTTCTAGCATTTGCCCTTCTTCCGTAGCCAGTCAACAGCGTCAGGTTGAGCCTGATGTAAAGTTTCGAGACCTCCTTTGAATCTGGAGAGGTGGCAGTCGTTGACTATGTGGGTCATAGTCTGTCTGGGATGCATTGGATCGACCTTCTCATGGTGCATCCCGTGAGTACCCATTCATTGGGGAAACTGACGATCCTTCCTAGCCGACTGAATCCACATGGATCCCAGTCACTTTCAAAGCCAGCAACAAGCAGCTCCTGACAGCTTTCAACCTGACGCTGTTGACTGGCTACGGAAGAAGGGCAAACGCTAGAAGAAGAAGAAGTCTGTCTGGAGCCGCAGGGGCAGTTCGGGTCGTCTCCGGCTCCCCAGCGATGGAACATAGCGGCGCACCGGCCATGGCCTGTTCGATAGCGATTGAGGAGGGCCCAATCATAACGTGCTAGGTCAAAGCCGGGTTGACGCTTGCAGGGGTCTGTGATGAGGTGTTTGTTCTTGACCTCAGCTGACTGCCAACTCTGTTTCCAAGAGTCTGGAACAGAGAAGTTCAGTGTAGGCATAGGGGACCAGATTGGGTGACGAGACGTCAAGCGTTGGACGGGGTGGGCGAAGATATCTGTGTATATTGGCAGGTCCGGTCGAGCGTAGACCTGGGAAATGAACTTAGATGATGCCCCATCCTGATGAATATCTGGTGGGGCGATATTGCTACGAACTGGCAGCCATGGAACCGGGGTGGAACGGATGGTTCCAGAAATTATCCTCATGGAGGAATATAATTTGGAATCGACCAAGTGGACATGGGGGCTATGGAACCATCCTGGGGCACAGTATTCTGCAGTGGAATAGCATAATGCCAGAGATGATGATCGTAGTGTGGAAGCACTCGCGCCCCATGAGGAGCTGGCCAGTCTTGCAATGATGTTATTCCTTGCGCCCACCTTTGCTGCAGTTTTTATGAGATGTCTGGGAAATGACAGGGTGCGATCGAGAGTAATGCCAAGATAGACTGGCTGGGCTTCATGCCGGATTCTCGTATCGTCAAGCTGCACATTAAGCTCATGCGAGGCAGAGGCATGGTGTAGATGGCAAACAGATGATACCGTTTTTGCAGTGCTAGGGATTAGTCGCCATTTTTTACAGTAGTCAGATATCAGAGACATGTCTTTCATGAGTGTTTCCTCGAGGATGTCAAACTTGGATGCCTGAGTAGCACAGCAGATGTCATCGGCATAGATGAACTTCCTTGAAGAAGTTTCTGGAAGGTCATTGTTGTAAATATTAAATAGCATAGGAGCCAGAACAGAGCCCTGGGGGAGGCCACTTGAGACAAGTCTCCATCTGCTAGACTTGTCACCCAGATGCACCCAGAATCTTCTGTTTTGGAGAAGAAACGATATAGTGTTGGCCACCCCTGGAGGCAGGCATCTTGAGATCTTGACTAGGAGACCACTGTGCCAGACCATGTCATAGGCTGCTGTGAGATCAACAAAGACAGCACCCGTCTTTAAATTCTTCTGGAATCCATTTTCAATGTAAGTTGAGAGGGCCAGGACTTGTTCGCAGGTAGATCTTCCTGGGCGGAAACCAGCTTGGGTGGGTGATAGGAATTTCTCTGTAAGAGGAGAAATACGTGACAGAAGCAGCCTCTCAAGGAGTTTGTAACACACGGAGAGGAGAGAAATTGGTCTATAGCTGGCGGCCAGTGTTGGGTCTTTCTTTGGTTTCAAAACCGCTATTATCTTCGCATGACGCCAAATTTTGGGCATAGATTCGGATTCCAAGATGTGGGACAGGAACGTAGTGAGCCACTTCTTTGCCACGGGGCCCAAGTTAAGAATGAGTTCTGGGGTGATGTTATCATAGCCAGCAGCCGTTCCCGGTTTAACCCTCTTCAAAGCGTCTTCCAGTTCAGACAGTGTAAAGGGAGAGAGTTTTGGAGATGGACAAGATAAACGGAAGTGGGATGACCACTCATGGGAAATTTCTCTTTTCCAGACTGGGTCGATCTTAGCACGTCCAACTTGAGTTAGGTGACTGGCCACTGAGTTTGGAGATACAGGAGGATGGGAGATGGGAGAGGGTTGGCTACCAGCACCCAGACTATGAAGAAGCTTCCAGGCCTTCCTACTTGAGTGGGTGAAGTTCAGACTTTCTGTGAGTTGTTGCCAGCGGGCTTGGCGTGCTGCATCCAGGGAGGCAATGAGATGGTCGGCCACATCTGGGTCGCCCGACTCATCATACTGCTTTAGTAATTTAATAATTTGCAGTGAGTGAATAAATGAAGCAAGCAAGTAGAAAGATCTAAAAAAACACCGTAAAGTACCTAATGAAACAGTTTCTACTTAGACCTAGATACCCTCTTCACCTACCTCCTATTACACATTCCTCAATCACTAGCTAACCTTGTCAAAGTCAGGACTGCAAAAGCTGAATAAGGGCAAGAGACTGGCAGACTTTAATGATGACTCTTTAGTCACTATCAGGCCACCCTGTCACCCGGGGCCCTACTCAGGGAGTCCTGGGATTCCCACACAGACTTGACAGGCCTAGACCTCTAACAGATCCTTCTCAGTACTGTCACTGGTCATTTCCCTCAGGAACAACATAATGGACCCCTTTGGGGGCCCCTATAGGACCTGGCCCTTAATGTGGTCAACAATGGTAGGGAATGTTCCTTTCTCCTAAGGGAGGTTGGACAACATATTCTACCTACCACCTGAGAAAGATGGGTCTTGAAGTTAGTGCAGTCTGGAATGTTCCTAGCTGTGACCACAGAATGTGAGCTCAGACCTACAGGGATGCAGAGGTTACACAGGCTCCTGTGTGGAATATGGGCCCCAGATCAAACCAGTGGGTTTTACAGTTAACAATATTTATATACTTTCCCCATAGTTTGGGAACTACTCTCTTCCCTGATCCAGCTTTCTAGTCCTTTTTCCAACTATGACGCCATCTCCCCAGACAATAACCTGGGTCCACCTGCATATTAGATGTCAGGCTCAGGTAAAACTAATAAAGTCATGGGCCCTTTGGAATATACCTAAAATAGACTTACTAGCTTTTTCAAAAATGGAAATCCCAAATCTCATTTGTTATACTTCTGCTTTTAGGTTCCTGGTTATTAAACAGTTTTTTCTGCTTTATATCCTACTGCTTTTCAGCTGCCAAGTTGCAGATGCTACCATAACGCCAACCTGACTTCCCTGGGCAGTCCCTGACCCCACCATGTGTTCTGGATCCCCGCCTCCCCAGAGCTCCACCCCACTAGGGAAAGAGACAGACAGGCTGGGAGTATGGATCCACCTGTCAACGCCCATGTTCAGTGGTAAAGCAATTATAGAAGCCAGACCTTCCACCTTCTACATCCCAC